>NW_028263238.1:0-300000 GCF_982192425.1 Myodes glareolus
CACAAAAAACTCACATGCGTTTCTCTGAAAGAGAAGCAGACTGTTCCAACACTTCAATTCACTGTGCGAAGTGAATGGAGTGTTGCTTCCCTTTCTAAATGCTGTCCTTTCAGAGAAAATCCCTTTCCTTTGAATGTGCCTTAAGCTACTTACAAGCATTCAACAGAAACTCACATGCATTTCTCTGAAAGAGAAGCAATCTATTCCAACACTTCAATTCTCTGTGCGAAGTGAATGGAGTGTTGCTTCACTTTCTAAATGCTGTCCTTTCAGAGAAAATCACTTTCCTTTGAAAGTGCCTTAAGCTACTTGCAAGCATTCACAAGAAACACTAATGCGTTTCTCTGAAAGAGAAGCAGTCTGTTCCAACACTTCAATTCATTGCGCGAAGTGAATGGAGTGTTGCTTTACTTTCTAAATGCTGTCCTTTCAGAGAAAATCACTTTCCTTTGAAAGTGCCTTAAGCTACTTGCAAGCATTAGGAAGAAACTCACATGCGTTTCTCTGAAAGAGAAGCAGTCTGTTCCAACACTTCAATTCACTGTGCGAAGTGAATGGAGTGTTGCTTCACTTTCTAAATGCTGTCCTTTCAGAGAAAATCACTTTCCTTTGAAAGTGCCTTAAGCTACTTGTAAGCATTAGGAAGAAACTCATGCGTTTCTCTGAAAGAGAAGCAGTCTGTTCCAAAACTTCAATTCACTGTGCGAAGTGAATGGAGTGTTGCTTCACTTTCTAAATTCTGTCCTTTCAGAGAAAATCACTTTCCTTTGATAGTGCCTTAAGCTACTTGCAAGCATTAGGAAGAAACTCACATGCGTTTCTCTGAAAGAGAAGCAGTCTGTTGCAACACTTCAATTCACTGTGTGAAGTGAATAGAGTGTTGCCTCACTTTCTAAATGCTGTCCTTTCAGAGAAAATCACTTTCCTTTGAAAGTGCCTTAAGCTACTTACAAGCATTAAACAGAAACTCACATGCGTTGCTCTGAAAGAGAAGTAGTCTGTTCCAACACTTCAATTCACTGTGCGAAGTGAATGGAGTGTTGCTTCACTTTCTAAATGCTGTTCTTTCAGAGAAAATCACTTTCCTTTGAAAGTGCCTTTAGCTACTTGCAAGCATTCAACAGAAACTCACCTGCGTTTCTCTGAAAGAGAAGCAGTCCGTTCCAACACTTCAATTCACTGTGTGAAGTGAATGGAGTGTTGCTTCACTTTCTAAATGCTGTCCTTTCAGAGAAAATCACTTTCCTTTGAAAGTGCCTTAAGCTACTTAAAAGCATTCACCAGAAACTCACATGCGTTTCTCTGAAAGAGAAGCAGTCTGTTCCAACACTTCAATTCACTGTGCGAAGTGAATGGAGTGTTGCCTCACTTTCTAAATTCTGTCCTTTCAGAGAAAATCACTTTCCATTGAAAGTGCCTTAAACTACTTTCAAGCATTCACAAAAAACTCACATGCGTTTCTCTGAAAGAGAAGCAGACTGTTCCAACACTTCAATTCACTGTGCGAAGTGAATGGAGTGTTGCTTCCCTTTCTAAATGCTGTCCTTTCAGAGAAAATCCCTTTCCTTTGAATGTGCCTTAAGCTACTTACAAGCATTCAACAGAAACTCACATGCATTTCTCTGAAAGAGAAGCAATCTATTCCAACACTTCAATTCTCTGTGCGAAGTGAATGGAGTGTTGCTTCACTTTCTAAATGCTGTCCTTTCAGAGAAAATCACTTTCCTTTGAACGTGCCTTAAGCAACTTGCAAGCATTCACAAGAAACCCTAATGCGTTTCTATGAAAGAGAAGCACTCTGTTCCAACACTTCAATTCACTGCACGAAGGGAATGGAGTGTTGCTTCACTTTCTAAATGCTGTCCTTTCAGAGAAAATCACTTTCCTTTGCAAGTGCCTTAAGCTACTTAAAAGCATTCAACAGAAACTCAGATGCGTTTCTCTGAAAGAGAAGCAGTCTGTTCCAACACTTCAATTCACTGTGCGAAGTGAATGGAGTGTTTCTTCACTTTCTAAATGCTGTCCAATCAGAGAAAATCACTTTCCTTTGAAAGTGCCTTAAGCTACTTGCAAGCCTTAGGAAGAAACTCACATGCGTTTCTCTGAAAGAGAAGCATCTGTTCCAACACTTCAATTCACTGTGCGAAGTGAATGGAGTGTTGCTTCACTTTCTAAATGCTGTCCTTTCAGAGAAAATCACTTTCCTTTGAAAGTGCCTTAAACTACTTTCAAGCATTCACAAAAAAATCACATGCGTTTCTCTGAAAGAGAAGCAGTCTGTTCCAATACTTCAATTCACAGTGCGAAGTGAATGGAGTGTTGCTTCAGTGTTTAAATGCTGTCCTTTCAGAGAAAATCACTTTCCTTTGAAAGTGCCTTAAGCTACTTGCAAGCATTAGGAAGAAACTCACATGCGTTTCTCTGAAAGAGAAGCAGACTCTTCCAACACTTCAATTCACTGTGCGAAGTGAATGGAGTGTTGCTTCACTTTCTCAATGCTGTCCTTTCAGAGAAAATCACGTTCCTTTGAAATTGCCTTAAGCTACTTACAAGCATTCACCAGAAACACACATGTGTTTCTCTGAAAGAGAAGCAATATGTTCCAACACTTCAATTCACTGTGCGAAGTGAATGGAGTGTTGCTTCACTTTCTAAATGCTGTCCTTTCAGAGAAAATCACTTTCCTTTGAAAGTGCCTTAAGCTACTTACAAGCATTCACCAGAAACTCACATGCGTTTCTCTGAAAGCGTAGCAGTCTGTTCCAACACTTCAATTCACTGTGCGAAGTGAATGGAGTGTTGCTTCACTTTCTAAATGCTGTCCTTTCAGAGAAAATCACTTTCCTTTGAAAGTGCCTTAAGCTACTTGCAAGCATTAGGAAGAAACTCACATGCGTTTCTCTGAAAGAGAAGCAGACTGTTCCAACACTTCAATTCACTGTGCGATGTGAATGGAGTGTTGCTTCACTTTCTAAATGCTGTCCTTTCAGAGAAAATCACTTTCCTTTGAAAGTGCCTTAAGCTACTTTCTAGCATTCACAGGAAACACACATGCGTTTCTCTGAAAGAGAAGCAGTCGGTTCCAACACTTCAATTCACTGTGCGAAGTGAATGGAGTGTTGCTTCACTTTCTAAATGCTGTCCTTTCAGAGAAAATCACTTTCCTTTGATAGTGCCTTAAGCTACTTGCAAGCATTAGGAAGAAACTCACATGCGTTTCTCTGAAAGAGAAGCAGTCTGTTCCAACACTTCAATTCACTGTGTGAAGTGAATAGAGTGTTGCCTCACTTTCCAAATGCTGTCCTTTCAGAGAAAATCACTTTCCTTTGAAAGTGCCTTAAGCTACTTACAAGCATTCACCAGAAACTCACATGCGTTTCTCTGAAAGAGAAGCAATCTGTTCCAACACTTCAATTCACTGTGCGAAGTGAATGGAGTGTTGCTTCACTTTCTAAATGCTGTCCTTTCAGAGAAAATCACTTTCCTTTGAAAGTGCCTTAAACTACTTTCAAGCATTCATAAAAAACTCACATGCGTTTCTCTTAAAGAGAAGCGGTCTGTTCCAAAACTTCAATTCACTGTGCGAAGTGAATGGAGTGTTGCTTCAGTTTCTAAATGCTATCCTTTCAGAGAAAATCACTTTCCTTTGAAAGTGCCTTAAGCTACTTGCAAGGATTCACAAGAAACACTAATGCGTTTCTCTGAAAGAGAAGCAGTCTGTTCCAACACTTCAATTCATTGCGCGAAGGGAATGGAGTGTTGCTTTACTTTCTAAATGCTGTCCTTTCAGAGAAAATCACTTTCCTTTGAAAGTGCCTTAAGCTACTTGCAAGCATTAGGAAGAAACTCACATGCGTTTCTCTGAAAGAGAAGCAGTCTGTTCCAACACTTCAATTCACTGTGCGAAGTGAATGGAGTGTTGCCTCACTTTCTAAATGCTGTTCTTTCAGAGAAAATCACTTTCCTTTGAAAGTGCCTTAAGAAACTTGCAAGCATTCACAAGAAACTCACATGCGTTTCTCTGAAAGAGAAGCAGTCTGTTCCAACACTTCAATTCACTGTGCGAAGTGAATGGAGTGTTGCTTCACTTTCTAAATGCTGTCCTTTCAGAGAAAATCACTTTCCTTTGAAAGTGCCTTAAGCTACTTGTAAGCATTAGGAAGAAACTCATGCGTTTCTCTGAAAGAGAAGCAGTCTGTTCCAAAACTTCAATTCACTGTGCGAAGTGAATGGAGTGTTGCTTCACTTTCTAAATTCTGTCCTTTCAGAGAAAATCTCTTTCCTTTGATAGTGCCTTAAGCTACTTGCAAGCATTAGGAAGAAACTCACATGCGTTTCTCTGAAAGAGAAGCAGTCTGTTCCAACACTTCAATTCACTGTGTGAAGTGAATAGAGTGTTGCCTCACTTTCTAAATGCTGTCCTTTCAGAGAAAATCACTTTCCTTTGAAAGTGCCTTAAGCTACTTACAAGCATTAAACAGAAACTCACATGCGTTGCTCTGAAAGAGAAGCAGTCTGTTCCAACACTTCAATTCATTGTGCGAAGTGAATGGAGTGTTGCTTCACTTTCTAAATGCTGTTCTTTCAGAGAAAATCACTTTCCTTTGAAAGTGCCTTTAGCTACTTGCAAGCATTCAACAGAAACTCACCTGCGTTTCTCTGAAAGAGAAGCAGTCCGTTCCAACACTTCAATTCACTGTGTGAAGTGAATGGAGTGTTGCTTCACTTTCTAAATGCTGTCCTTTCAGAGAAAATCACTTTCCTTTGAAAGTGCCTTAAGCTATTTAAAAGCATTCACCAGAAACTCACATGCGTTTCTCTGAAAGAGAAGCAGTCTGTTCCAACACTTCAATTCACTGTGCGAAGTGAATGGAGTGTTGCCTCACTTTCTAAATGCTGTCCTTTCAGAGAAAATCACTTTCCATTGAAAGTGCCTTAAACTACTTTCAAGCATTCACAAAAAACTCACATGCGTTTCTCTGAAAGAGAAGCAGACTGTTCCAACACTTCAATTCACTGTGCGAAGTGAATGGAGTGTTGCTTCCCTTTCTAAATGCTGTCCTTTCAGAGAAAATCCCTTTCCTTTGAATGTGCCTTAAGCTACTTACAAGCATTCAACAGAAACTCACATGCATTTCTCTGAAAGAGAAGCAATATGTTCCAACACTTCAATTCACTGTGCGAAGTGAATGGAGTGTTGCTTCACTTTCTAAATTATGTCCTTTCAGAGAAAATCACTTTCCTTTGAAAGTGCCTTAAGCAACTTGCAAGCATTCACAAGAAACACTAATGCGTTTATATGAAAGAGAAGCACTCTGTTCCAACACTTCAATTCACTGCACGAAGGGAATGGAGTGTTGCTTCACTTTCTAAATGCTGTCCTTTCAGAGAGAATCACTTTCCTTTGAAAGTGCCTTCAGCTACTTACAAGCATTAGGAAGAAACTCACATGCGTTTCTCTGAAAGAGAAGCAGTCTGTTCCAACACTTCAATTCACTGTGCGAAGTGAATGTAGTGTTGCATCACTTTCTAAATTCTGTCCTTTCAGAGAAAATCACTTTCCTTTGAACGTGCCTTAAGCTACTTGCAAGCATTAGGAAGAAACTCACATGCGTTTCTCTGAAAGAGAAGCAGTCTGTTCCAGCACTTCAATTCACTGTGCGAATTGAATGGAGTGATGCTTCACTTTCTAAATGCTGTCCTTTCAGAGAAAATCACTTTCCTTTGAAAGTGCCTTAAGCTACTTACAAGCATTCACCAGAAACTCACATGCGTTTCTCTGAAAGCGTAGCAGTCTGTTCCAACACTTCAATTCACTGTGCGAAGTGAATGGAGTGTTGCTTCACTTTCTAAATGCTGTCCTTTCAGAGAAAATCACTTTCCTTTGAAAGTGCCTTAAGCTACTTGCAAGCATTAGGAAGAAACTCACATGCGTTTCTCTGAAAGAGAAGCAGACTGTTCCAACACTTCAATTCACTGTGCGATGTGAATGGAGTGTTGCTTCACTTTCTAAATGCTGTCCTTTCAGAGAAAATCACTTTCCTTTGAAAGTGCCTTCAGCTACTTTCTAGCATTCACAGGAAACACACATGCGTTTCTCTGAAAGAGAAGCAGTCGGTTCCAACACTTCAATTCACTGTGCGAAGTGAATGGAGTGTTGCTTCACTTTCTAAATGCTGTCCTTTCAGAGAAAATCACTTTCCTTTGATAGTGCCTTAAGCTACTTGCAAGCATTAGGAAGAAACTCACATGCGTTTCTCTGAAAGAGAAGCAGTCTGTTCCAACACTTCAATTCACTGTGTGAAGTGAATAGAGTGTTGCCTCACTTTCCAAATGCTGTCCTTTCAGAGAAAATCACTTTCCTTTGAAAGTGCCTTAAGCTACTTACAAGCATTCACCAGAAACTCACATGCGTTTCTCTGAAAGAGAAGCAATCTGTTCCAACACTTCAATTCACTGTGCGAAGTGAATGGAGTGTTGCTTCACTTTCTAAATGCTGTCCTTTCAGAGAAAATCACTTTCCTTTGAAAGTGCCTTAAACTACTTTCAAGCATTCATAAAAAACTCACATGCGTTTCTCTTAAAGAGAAGCGGTCTGTTCCAAAACTTCAATTCACTGTGCGAAGTGAATGGAGTGTTGCTTCAGTTTCTTAATGCTATCCTTTCAGAGAAAATCACTTTCCTTTGAAAGTGCCTTAAGAAACTTGCAAGCATTCACAAGAAACTCACATGCGTTTCTCTGAAAGAGAAGCAGTCTGTTCCAACACTTCAATTCACTGTGCGAAGTGAATGGAGTGTTGCTTCACTTTCTAAATGCTGTCCTTTCAGAGAAAATCACTTTCCTTTGAAAGTGCCTTAAGCTACTTACAAGCATTCACCAGAAACTCACATGCGTTTCTCTGAAAGAGAAGCAGTCTGTTCCAATACTTCAATTCACTGTGCGAAGTGAATGGAGTGTTGCTTCACTTTCTAAATGCTGTCCTTTCAGAGAAAATCACTTTCCTTTGAAAGTGCCTTAAGCTACTTACAAGCATTTAACAGAAACTCACATGCGTTTCTCTGAAAGAGAAGCAGTCTGTTCCAACACTTCAATTCACTGTGCGAAGTGAATGGAGTGTTGCTTCACTTTCTAAATTATGTCCTTTCAGAGAAAATCACTTTCTTTTGAAAGTGCCTTAAGCTACTTGCAAGCATTAGGAAGAAACTCACATGCGTTTCTCTGAAAGAGAAGCAGTCCGTTCCAACACTTCAATTCACTGTGCGAAGTGAATGGAGTGTTGCTTCACTTTCTAAATGCTGTCCTTTCAGAGAAAATCACTTTCCTTTGAAAGTGCCTTAAGCTACTTGCAAGCATTAGGAAGAAACTCACATGCGTTTCTCTGAAAGAGAAGCAGTCTGTTCCAACACTTCAATTCACTGTGCGAAGTGAATGGAGTTTTGCCTCACTTTCTAAATGCTCTCCTTTCAGAGAAAATCACTTTCCATTGAAAGTGCCTTAAACTACTTTCAAGCATTCACAAAAAACTCACATGCGTTTCTCTGAAAGAGAAGCAGTCTGTTCCAACACTTCAATTCACTGTGCGAAGTGAATGGAGTGTTGCTTCACTTTCTAAATGCTGTCCTTTCAGAGAAAATCCCTTTCCTTTGAAAGTGCCTTAAGCTACTTACAAGCATTCAACAGAAATTCACATGCATTTCTCTGAAAGAGAAGCAATCTGTTCCAACACTTCAATTCTCTGTGCGAAGTGAATGGAGTGTTGCTTCACTTTCTAAGTGCTGTCCTTTCAGAGAAAATCACTTTCCTTTGAAAGTGCCTTAAGCAACTTGCAAGCATTCACAAGAAACCCTAATGCGTTTCTATGAAAGAGAAGCACTCTGTTCCAACACTTCAATTCAGTGCACGAAGGGAATGGAGTGTTGCTTCACTTTCTAAATGCTGTTCTTTCAGAGAAAATCACTTTCCTTTGCAAGTGCCTTAACCTACTTAAAAGCATTCACCAGAAACTCACATGCATTTCTCTGAAAGAGAAGCAGTCTGTTCCAACACTTCAATTCACTGTGCGAAGTGAATGGAGTGTTGCTTCACTTTCTAAATGCTGTCCAATCAGAGAAAATCACTTTCCTTTGAAAGTGCCTTAAGCTACTTGCAAGCATTAGGAAGAAACTCACATGCGTTTCTCTGAAAGAGAAGAAGACTGTTCCAACACTTCAATTCACTGTGCGAAGTGAATGGAGTGTTGCTTCACTTTCTAAATGCTGTCCTTTCACAGAAAATCACTTTCCTTTGAAAGTGCCTTAAGCTACTTTCTGGCATTCACAGGAAACACACATGCATTTCTCTGAAAGAGAAGCACTCTGTTCCAACACTTCAATTCACTGTGCGAAGTGAATGGAGTGTTGCCTCACTTTCTAAATGCTGTCCTTTCAGAGAAAATCACTTTCCATTGAAAGTGCCTTAAACTACTTTCAAGCATTCACAAAAAACTCACATGCGTTTCTCTGAAAGAGAAGCACTTTCTAAATTATGTCCTTTCAGAGAAAATCACTTTCCTTTGAAAGTGCCTTAAGCAACTTGCAAGAATTCACAAGAAACTCACATGCGTTTCTCTGAAAGAGAAGCAGTCTGTTCCAACACTTCAATTCACTGTGCGAAGTGAAGGGAGTGTTGCTTCACTTTCTAAATGCTGTCCTTTCAGAGAAAATCACTTTCCTTTGAAAGTGCCTTAAGCAACTTACCAGCATTTAACAGAAATTCACATGCGTTTCTATGAAAGAGAAGCAGTCTTTTCCAACACTTCAATTCATTGCGCGAAGGGAATGGAGTGTTGCTTTACTTTCTAAATGCTGTCCTTTCAGAGAAAATCACTTTCCTTTGAAAGAGCCTTAAGCTACTTACAAGCATTCAACAGAAACTCACATGCATTTCTCTGAAAGAGAAGCAGTCTGTTCCAACACTTCAATTCACTGTACAAAGTGAATGGAGTGTTGTTTCACTTTCTAAATGCTGTCCTTTCAGAGAAAATCACTTTCCTTTGAAAGTGCCTTAAGCTACTTACAAGCATTTAACAGAAACTCACATGCGTTTCTCTGAAAGAGAAGCAGTCTGTTCCAACATTACAATTCACTGTGCGAAGTGAATGGAGTGTTGCTTCACTTTCTAAATGCTGTTCTTTCAGAGAAAATCACTTTCCTTTAAAGTGACTTAAGCTACTTGCAAGCATTAGGAAGAAACTCACATGCGTTTCTCTGAAAGAGAAGCAGTCTGTTCCAACACTTCAATTCACTGTGTGAAGTGAATAGAGTGTTGCCTCACTTTCCAAATGCTGTCCTTTCAGAGAAAATCACTTTCCTTTGAAAGTGCCTTAAGCTACTTACAAGCATTCACCAGAAACTCACATGCGTTTCTCTGAAAGAGAAGCAATCTGTTCCAACACTTCAATTCACTGTGCGAAGTGAATGGAGTGTTGCTTCACTTTCTAAATGCTGTCCTTTCAGAGAAAATCACTTTCCTTTGAAAGTGCCTTAAACTACTTTCAAGCATTCATAAAAAACTCACATGCGTTTCTCTTAAAGAGAAGCGGTCTGTTCCAAAACTTCAATTCACTGTGCGAAGTGAATGGAGTGTTGCTTCAGTTTCTAAATGCTATCCTTTCAGAGAAAATCACTTTCCTTTGAAAGTGCCTTAAGAAACTTGCAAGCATTCACAAGAAACTCACATGCGTTTCTCTGAAAGAGAAGCAGTCTGTTCCAACACTTCAATTCACTGTGCGAAGTGAATGGAGTGTTGCTTCACTTTCTAAATGCTGTCCTTTCAGAGAAAATCACTTTCCTTTGAAAGTGCCTTAAGCTACTTACAAGCATTCACCAGAAACTCACATGCGTTTCTCTGAAAGAGAAGCAGTCTGTTCCAATACTTCAATTCACTGTGCGAAGTGAATGGAGTGTTGCTTCACTTTCTAAATGCTGTCCTTTCAGAGAAAATCACTTTCCTTTGAAAGTGCCTTAAGCTACTTACAAGCATTTAACAGAAACTCACATGCGTTTCTCTGAAAGAGAAGCAGTCTGTTCCAACACTTCAATTCACTGTGCGAAGTGAATGGAGTGTTGCTTCACTTTCTAAATGCTGTCCTTTCAGAGAAAATCACTTTCTTTTGAAAGTGCCTTAAGCTACTTGCAAGCATTAGGAAGAAACTCACATGCGTTTCTCTGAAAGAGAAGCAGTCCGTTCCAACACTTCAATTCACTGTGCGAAGTGAATGGAGTGTTGCTTCACTTTCTAAATGCTGTCCTTTCAGAGAAAATCACTTTCCTTTGAAAGTGCCTTAAGCTACTTGCAAGCATTAGGAAGAAACTCACATGCGTTTCTCTGAAAGAGAAGCAGTCTGTTCCAACACTGCAATTCACTGTGCGAAGTGAATGGAGTTTTGCCTCACTTTCTAAATGCTGTCCTTTCAGAGAAAATCACTTTCCATTGAAAGTGCCTTAAACTACTTTCAAGCATTCACAAAAAACTCACATGCGTTTCTCTGAAAGAGAAGCAGACTGTTCCAACACTTCAATTCACTGTGCGAAGTGAATGGAGTGTTGCTTCACTTTCTAATTGCTGTCCTTTCAGAGAAAATCCCTTTCCTTTGAAAGTGCCTTAAGCTACTTACAAGCATTCAACAGAAATTCACATGCATTTCTCTGAAAGAGAAGCAATCTGTTCCAACACTTCAATTCTCTGTGCGAAGTGAATGGAGTGTTGCTTCACTTTCTAAGTGCTGTCCTTTCAGAGAAAATCACTTTCCTTTGAAAGTGCCTTAAGCAACTTGCAAGCATTCACAAGAAACCCTAATGCGTTTCTATGAAAGAGAAGCACTCTGTTCCAACACTTCAATTCAGTGCACGAAGGGAATGGAGTGTTGCTTCACTTTCTAAATGCTGTTCTTTCAGAGAAAATCACTTTCCTTTGCAAGTGCCTTAACCTACTTATAAGCATTCACCAGAAACTCACATGCATTTCTCTGAAAGAGAAGCAGTCTGTTCCAACACTTCAATTCACTGTGCGAAGTGAATGGAGTGTTGCTTCACTTTCTAAATGCTGTCCAATCAGAGAAAATCACTTTCCTTTGAAAGTGCCTTAAGCTACTTGCAAGCATTAGGAAGAAACTCACATGCGTTTCTCTGAAAGAGAAGAAGACTGTTCCAACACTTCAATTCACTGTGCGAAGTGAATGGAGTGTTGCTTCACTTTCTAAATGCTGTCCTTTCACAGAAAATCACTTTCCTTTGAAAGTGCCTTAAGCTACTTTCTGGCATTCACAGGAAACACACATGCATTTCTCTGAAAGAGAAGCACTCTGTTCCAACACTTCAATTCACTGTGCGAAGTGAATGGAGTGTTGCCTCACTTTCTAAATGCTGTCCTTTCAGAGAAAATCACTTTCCATTGAAAGTGCCTTAAACTACTTTCAAGCATTCACAAAAAACTCACATGCGTTTCTCTGAAAGAGAAGCACTTTCTAAATTATGTCCTTTCAGAGAAAATCACTTTCCTTTGAAAGTGCCTTAAGCAACTTGCAAGAATTCACAAGAAACTCACATGCGTTTCTCTGAAAGAGAAGCAGTCTGTTCCAACACTTCAATTCACTGTGCGAAGTGAAGGGAGTGTTGCTTCACTTTCTAAATGCTGTCCTTTCAGAGAAAATCACTTTCCTTTGAAAGAGCCTTAAGCTACTTACAAGCATTCAACAGAAACTCACATGCATTTCTCTGAAAGAGAAGCAGTCTGTTCCAACACTTCAATTCACTGTACAAAGTGAATGGAGTGTTGTTTCACTTTCTAAATGCTGTCCTTTCAGAGAAAATCACTTTCCTTTGAAAGTGCCTTAAGCTACTTACAAGCATTTAACAGAAACTCACATGCGTTTCTCTGAAAGAGAAGCAGTCTGTTCCAACATTACAATTCACTGTGCGAAGTGAATGGAGTGTTGCTTCACTTTCTAAATGCTGTTCTTTCAGAGAAAATCACTTTCCTTTAAAGTGACTTAAGCTACTTGCAAGCATTAGGAAGAAACTCACATGCGTTTCTCTGAAAGAGAAGCAGTCTGTTTCAACACTTCAATTCACTGTGCGAAGTGAATGGAGTGTTGCCTCAATTTCTAAATGCTGTCCTTTCAGAGAAAATCACTTTCCATTGAGATTGCCTTAAACTACTTTCAAGCATTCACAAAAAACTCACATGAGTTTCTCTGAAAGAGAAGCAGTCTGTTCCAAAACTTCAATTCATTGCGCGAAGGGAATGGAGTGTTGCTTTACTTTCTAAATGCTGTCCTTTCAAAGAAAATCACTTTCCTTTGAAAGAGCCTTAAGCTACTTACAAGCATTCAACAGAAACTCACATGCATTTCTCTGAAAGAGAAGCAGTCTGTTCCAACACTTCAATTCACTGTACAAAGTGAATGGAGTGTTGTTTCACTTTCTAAATGCTGTCCTTTCAGAGAAAATCACTTTCCTTTGAAAGTGCCTTAAGCTACTTACAAGCATTTAACAGAAACTCACATGCGTTTCTCTGAAAGAGAAGCAGTCTGTTCCAACACTTCAATTCACTGTGCGAAGTGAAGGGAGTGTTGCTTCACTTTCTAAATGCTGTTTTTTCAGAGAAAATCACTTTCCTTTGAAAGTGCCTTAAGCTACTTGCAAGCATTCACAAGAAACACTAATGCGTTTCTATGAAAGAGAAGCAGTCTTTTCCAACACTTCAATTCATTGCGCGAAGGGAATGGAGTGTTGCTTTACTTTCTAAATGCTGTCCTTTCAGAGAAAATCACTTTCCTTTGAAAGAGCCTTAAGCTACTTACAAGCATTCAACAGAAACTCACATGCATTTCTCTGAAAGAGAAGCAGTCTGTTCCAACACTTCAATTCACTGTACAAAGTGAATGGAGTGTTGTTTCACTTTCTAAATGCTGTGCTTTAAGAGAAAATCACTTTCCTTTTAAAGTGCCTTAAGCTACTTCCAAGCATTCAACAGAAACTCACATGCATTTCTCTGAAAGAGAAGCAATCTGTTCCAACACTTCAATTAACTGTGCAAAGTGAATGGAGTGTTGCTTCACTTTCTAAATGCTGTCCTTTCAGAGAAAATCACTTTCCTTTGAAAGCGCATTAAGCTACTTACAAGCATTCACCAGAAACTCACATGCGTTTTTCTGAAAGAGAAGCAGTCTGTTCCAACACTTCAATTCACTGTGCGAAGTGAATGGAGTGTTGCTTCACTTTCTAAATGCTGTCCTTTCAGAGAAAATCACTTTCCTTTGAACGTGCCTTAAGCTACTTGCAAGCATTAGGAAGAAACTCACATGCGTTTCTCTGAAAGAGAAGCAGTCTGTTCCAACACTTCAATTCACTGTGCGAAGTGAATGGAGTGTTGCTTCACTTTCTAAATGCTGTTCTTTCAGAGAAAATCACTTTCCTTTGATAGTGCCTTAAGCAACTTGCAAGCATTAGGAAGAAACTCACATGCGTTTCTCTGAAAGAGAAGCAGTCTGTTCCAACACTTCATTTCACTGGGTGAAGTGAATAGAGTGTTGCCTCACTTTCTAAATGCTGTCCTTTCAGAGAAAATCACTTTCCTTTGAAAGTGCCTTAAACTACTTACAAGCATTTAACAGAAACTCACATGCGTTTCTCTGAAAGAGAAGCAGTCTGTTCCAACACTTCAATTCACTGTGCGAAGTGAATGGAGTGTTGCTTCACTTTCTAAATGCTGTTCTTTCAGTGAAAATCACTTTCCTTTGAAAGTGCCTTAAGCTACTTGCAAGCAATAGGAAGAAACTCACATGCGTTTCTCTGAAAGAGAAGCAGTCTGTTCCAACACTTCAATTCACTGTGTGAAGTGAATAGAGTGTTGCCTCACTTTCTAAATGCTGTCCTTTCAGAGAAAATCACTTTACTTTGAAAGTGCCTTAAGCTACTTACAAGCATTTAACAGAAACTCACATGCGTTTCTCTGAAAGAGAAGCAGTCTGTTCCAACATTTCAATTCACTGTGCGAAGTGAATGGAGTGTTGCTTCACTTTCTAAATGCTGTTCTTTCAGAGAAAATCACTTTCCTTTAAAGTGCCTTAAGCTACTTGCAAGCATTAGGAAGAAACTCACATGCGTTTCTCTGAAAGAGAAGCAGTCTGTTCCAACACTTCAATTCACTGTGCGAAGTGAATGGAGTGTTGCCTCACTTTCTAAATGCTGTCCTTTCAGAGAAAATCACTTTCCATTGAGATTGCCTTAAACTACTTTCAAGCATTCACAAAAAACTCACCTGAGTTTCTCTGAAAGAGAAGCAGTCTGTTCCAAAACTTCAATTCACTCTGCGAAGTGAATGGAGTGTTGCTTCACTTTCTAAATGCTGTCATTTCAGAGAAAATCACTTTCCTTTGAAAGTGCCTTAAGCTACTTACAAGCATTCAACAGAAACTCACATGCATTTCTCTGAAAGAGAAGCAGTCTGTTCCAACACTTCAACTCACTGTGCGAAGTGAATGGAGTGTTGCTTCACTTTCTAAATGCTGTCCTTTCAGAGAAAATCACTTTCCTTTGAAAGTGCCTTAAGCTACTTACAAGCATTCAACAGAAACTCACATGCGTTTCTCTGAAAGAGAAGCAGTAGTTCCAACACTTCAATTCACTGTGCGAAGTGAATGGAGTGTTGCTTCACTTTCTAAATGCTGTCCTTTCAGAGAAAATCACTTTCCTTTGAAAGTGCCTTAAGCTATTTGCAAGCATTAGGAAGAAACTGACATGCGTTTCTCTGAAAGAGAAGCAGTCTGTTCCAACACTTCAATTCACTGTGCGAAGTGAATGGAGTGTTGCTTCACATTCTAAATGCTGTCCTTTCAGAGAAAATCACTTTCCTTTAAAGTGCCTTAAGCTACTTGCAAGCATTAGGAAGAAACTCACATGCGTTTCTCTGAAAGAGAAGCAGTCTGTTCCAACACTTCAATTCACTGTGCGAAGTGAATGGAGTGTTGCCTCACTTTCTAAATGCTGTCCTTTCAGAGAAAATCACTTTCCATTGAGATTGCCTTAAACTACTTTCAAGCATTCACAAAAAACTCACATGAGTTTCTCTGAAAGAGAAGCAGTCTGTTCCAAAACTTCAATTCACTCTGCGAAGTGAATGGAGTGTTTCTTCACTTTCTAAATGCTGTCATTTCAGAGAAAATCACTTTCCTTTGAAAGTGCCTTAAGCCACTTACAAGCATTCAACAGAAACTCACATGCATTTCTCTGAAAGAGAAGCAGTCTGTTCCAACACTTCAACTCACTGTGCGAAGTGAATGGAGTGTTGCTTCACTTTCTAAATGCTGTCCTTTCAGAGAAAATCACTTTCCTTTGAAAGTGCCTTAAGCTACTTACAAGCATTCAACAGAAATTCACATGCGTTTCTCTGAAAGAGAAGCAGTAGTTCCAACACTTCAATTCACTGTGCGAAGTGAATGGAGTGTTGCTTCACTTTCTAAATGCTGTCCTTTCAGAGAAAATCACTTTCCTTTGAAAGTGCCTTAAGCTACTTACAAGCATTTACCAGAAACTCACATGCGTTTCTCTGAAAGAGAAGCAGTCTGTTCCAACACTTCAATTCACTGTGCGAAGTGAATGGAGTGTTGCCTCACTTTCTTAATGCTGTCCTTTCAGAGAAAATCACTTTCCATTGAAAGTGCCTTAAACTACTTTCAAGCATTCACAAAAAACTCACATGCGTTTCTCTGAAAGAGAAGCAGACTGTTCCAACACTTCAATTCACTGTGCGAAGTGAATGGAGTGTTGCTTCACTTTCTAAATGCTGTTCTTTCAGAAAAAATCACTTTCCTTTGAAAGTGCCTTAAGATACTTGCAAGCATTAGGAAGAAACTCACATGCGTTTCTCTGAAAGAGAAGCAGTCTGTTCCAACACTTCAATTCACTGTGCGAAGTGAATGGAGTGTTGCTTCACTTTCTAAATGCTGTCCTTTCAGAGAAAATCACTTTCCTTTGAAAGTGCCTTAAGCTACTTACAAGCATTCACCAGAAACTCACATGCGTTTCTCTGAAAGAGAAGCAGTCTGTTCCAATACTCAATTCACTCTGCGAAGTGAATGGAGTGTTGCTTCACTTTCTAAATGCTGTCCTTTCAGAGAAAATCACTTTCCTTTGAAAGTGCCTTAAGCTACTTGTAAGCATTAGGAAGAAACTCACCTGCGTTTCTCTGAAAGAGAAGCACTCCGTTCCAACACTTCAATTCACTGTGCGAAGTGAATGGAGTGTTGCTTCAGTTTCTAAATGCTGTCCTTTCAGAGAAAATCACTTTCCTTTGAAAGTGCCTTAAGCTACTTACAAGCATTTACCAGAAACTCACATGCGTTTCTCTGAAAGAGAAGCAGTCTGTTCCAACGCTTCAATTCACTGTGCGAAGTGAATGGAGTGTTGCCTCACGTTCTAAATGCTGTCCTTTCAGAGAAAATCACTTTCCATTGAAAGTGCCTTAAACTACTTTCAAGCATTCACAAAAAACTCACATGCGTTTCTCTGAAAGAGAAGCAGACTGTTCAAACACTTCAATTCATTGTGCGAAGTGAATGGAGTGTTGCTTCACTTTCTAAATGCTGTCCTTTCAGAGAAAATCCCTTTCCTTTGAATGTGCCTTAAGCTACTTACAAGCATTCAACAGAAACTCACATGCATTTCTCTGAAAGAGAAGTAGTCTGTTCCAACACTTCAATTCACTGTGCGAAGTGAATGGAGTGTTTCTTCACTTTCTAAATGCTGTCCTTTCAGAGAAAATCACTTTCCTTTGAAAGTGCCTTAAGCTACTTGCAAGCATTATGAAGAAACTCACATGCGTTTCTCTGAAAGAGAAGCATCTGTTCCAACACTTCAATTCACTGTGCGAAGTGAATGGAGTGTTGCTTCACTTTCTAAATGCTGTCCTTTCAGAGAAAATCACTTTCCTTTGAAAGTGCCTTAAACTACTTTCAAGCATTCACAAAAAAATCACATGCGTTTCTCTGAAAGAGAAGCAGTCTGTTCCAACACTTCAATTCACAGTGCGAAGTGAATGGAGTGTTGCTTCAGTTTCTAAATGCTGTCCTTTCAGAGAAAATCACTTTCTTTTGAAAGTGCCTTAAGCAACTTGCAAGAATTCACAAGAAACTCACATGCGTTTGAAAGAGAAGCAGTCTGTTCCAACACTTCAATTCACTGTGCGAAGTGAAGGGAGTGTTGCTTCACTTTCTAAATGCTGTCCTTTCAGAGAAAATCACTTTCCTTTGAAAGTGCCTTAAGCTACTTGCAAGCATTCACAAGAAACACTAATGCGTTTCTCTGAAAGAGAAGCAGTCTGTTCCAACACTTCAATTCACTGTGCGAAGTGAATGGAGTGTTGCTTCACTTTCTAAATGCTGTCCTTTCAGAGAAAATCACTTTTCTTTGATAGTGCCTTAAGCAACTTGCAAGCATTAGGAAGAAACTCACATGCGTTTCGCTGAAAGAGAAGCAGTCTGTTCCAACACTTCAATTCACTGTGCAAAGTGAATGGAGTGTTGCTTCAGTTTCTAAATGCTGTCCTTTCAGAGAAAATCACTTTCCTTTGAAAGTGCCTTAAGCTACTTGCAAGCATTAGGAAGAAACTCACATGCGTTTCTCTGAAAGAGAAGCAGTCTGTTCCAACACTTCAATTCCCTGTGCGAAGTGAATGGAGTGTTGCTTCACTTTCTAAATGCTGTCCTTTCAGAGAAAATCACTTTCCTTTGATAGTGCCTTAAGCAACTTGCAAGCATTAGGAAGAAACTCACATGCGT
The DNA here is from genome assembly GCF_982192425.1 of Myodes glareolus. NCBI lineage: Eukaryota > Metazoa > Chordata > Mammalia > Rodentia > Cricetidae > Myodes > Myodes glareolus. The sequence continues at coordinate 17,820 of NW_028263238.1, forward strand.
TTCTCTGAAAGAGAAGCAGTCTGTTCCAACACTTCAATTCACTGTGTGAAGTGAATAGAGTGTTGCCTCACTTTCTAAATGGTGTCCTTTCAGAGAAAATCACTTTCCTTTGAAAGTGCCTTAAACTACTTACAAGCATTTAACAGAAACTCACATGCGTTTCTCTGAAAGAGAAGCAGTCTGTTCCAACACTTCAATTCACTGTGCGAAGTGAATGGAGTGTTGCTTCACTTTCTAAATGCTGTTCTTTCAGAGAAAATCACTTTCCTTTGAAAGTGCCTTAAGCTACTTGCAAGCATTAGGAAGAAACTCACATGCGTTTCTCTGAAAGAGAAGCAGTCTGTTCCAACACTTCAATTCACTGTGTGAAGTGAATAGAGTGTTGCTTCACTTTCTAAATGCTGTCCTTTCAGAGAATATCACTTTCCTTTGAAAGTGCCTTAAGCTACTTACAAGCATTTAACAGAAACTCACATGCGTTTCTCTGAAAGAGAAGCAGTCTGTTCCAACACTTCAATTCACTGTGCGAAGTGAATGGAGTGTTGCTTCACTTTCTAAATGCTGTCCTTTCAGAGAAAATCACTTTCCTTTGAAAGTGCCTTAAGCTACTTACAAGCATTCAACAGAAACTCACATGCGTTCTCTGAAAGAGAAGCAGTAGTTCCAACACTTCAATTCACTGTGCGAAGTGAATGGAGTGTTGCTTCACTTTCTAAATGCTGTCCTTTCAGAGAAAATCACTTTCCTTTGAAAGTGCCTTAAGCTACTTGCAAGCATTAGGAAGAAACTCACATGCGTTTCTCTGAAAGAGAAGCAGTCTGTTCCAACACTTCAATTCACTGTGCGAAGTGAATGGAGTGTTTCTTCACTTTCTAAATGCTGTCCTTTCAGAGAAAATCACTTTCCTTTGAAAGTGCCTTAAGCTACTTGCAAGCATTAGGAAGAAACTCAAATGCGTTTCTCTGAAAGAGAAGCAATCTGTTCCAACACTTCAATTCACTGTGCGAAGTGAATGGAGTGTTGCTTCACTTTCTAAATGCTGTCCTTTCAGAGAAAATCACTTTCCTTTGATAGTGCCTTAAGCTACTTGCAAGCATTAGGAAGAAACTCACATGCGTTTCTCTGAAAGAGAAGCAGTCTGTTCCAACACTTCAATTCACTGTGCGAAGTGAATAGAGTGTTGCCTCACTTTCTAAATGCTGTCCTTTCAGAGAAAATCACTTTCCTTTGAAAGTGCCTTAAGCTACTTACAAGCATTTAACAGAAATTCACATGCGTTTCTCTGAAAGAGAAGCAGTCTGTTCCAACACTTCAATTCACTGTGCGAAGTGAATGGAGTGTTGCTTCACTATCTAAATGCTGTTCTTTCAGAGAAAATCACTTTCCTTTGAAAGTGCCTTAAGATACTTGCAAGCATTAGGAAGAAAATCACATGCGTTTCTCTGAAAGAGAAGCAGTCTGTTCCAACACTTCAATTCACTGTGCGAAGTGAATGGAGTGTTGCTTCACTTTCTAAATGCTGTCCTTTCAGAGAAAATCACTTTCCTTTGAAAGTGCCTTAAGCTACTTGCAAGCATTAGGAAGAAACTCACATGCGTTTCTCTGAAAGAGAAGCAGTCTGTTCCAACACTTCAATTCACTGTGTGAAGTGAATGGAGTGTTGCCCCACTTTCTAAATGCTGTCCTTTCAGAGAAAATCACTTTCCTTTGAAAGTGCCGTAAGCAACTTACAAGCATTCACAAGAAACACTAATGCGTTTCTATGAAAGAGAAGCACTCTGTTCCAACACTTCAATTCACTGCACGAAGGGAATGGAGTGTTGCTTCATTTTCTAAATGCTGTCCTTTCAGAGAAAATCACTTTCCTTTGAAAGTGCCTTAAGCTACTTACAAGCATTCACCAGAAACTCACATGCGTTTCTCTGAAAGAGAAGCAGTCTGTTCCAACACTTCAATTCACTGTGCGAAGTGAATGGAGTGTTGCTTCACTTTCTAAATGCTGTCCTTTCAGAGAAAATCACTTTCCTTTGAAAGTGCCTTAAACTACTTACAAGCATTCACAAAAAACTCACATGCGTTTCTCTAAAAGAGAAGCAGTCTGTTCCAACACTTCAATTCACTGTGCGAAGTGAATGGAGTGTTGCTTCAGTTTCTAAATGCTGTCCTTTCAGAGAAAATCACTTTCCTTTGAAAGTGCCTTAAGCAACTTGCAAGAATTCACAAGAAACTCACATGCGTTTCTCTGAAAGAGAAGCAGTCTGTTCCAACACTTCAATTCACTGTGCGAAGTGAATGGAGTGTTGCTTCACTTTCTAAATGCTGTCCTTTCAGAGAAAATCACTTTCCTTTGAAAGTGCCTTAAGCTACTTGCAAGCATTCACAAGAAACACTAATGCGATTCTATGAAAGAGAAGCAGTCTGTTCCAACACTTCAATTCATTGCGCGAAGGGAATGGAGTGTTACTTCACTTTCTAAATGCTGTCCTTTCAGAGAAAATCACTTTCCTTTGAAAGAGCCTTAAGCTACTTACAAGCATTCACCAGAAACTCACATGCGTTTCTCTGAAAGACAAGCAGTCTGTTCCAACACTTCAATTCACTGTGCGAAGTGAATGGAGTGTTGCCTCACTTTCTAAATGCTGTCCTTTCAGAGAAAATCACTTTCCATTGAGATTGCCTTAAACTACTTTCAAGCATTCACAAAAAACTCACCTGAGTTTCTCTGAAAGAGAAGCAGTCTGTTCCAAAACTTCAATTCACTCTGCGAAGTGAATGGAGTGTTGCTTCACTTTCTAAATGCTGTCATTTCAGAGAAAATCACTTTCCTTTGAAAGTGCCTTAAGCTACTTACAAGCATTCAACAGAAACTCACATGCATTTCTCTGAAAGAGAAGCAGTCTGTTCCAAACTTCAACTCACTGTGCGAAGTGAATGGAGTGTTGCTTCACTTTCTAAATGCTGTCCTTTCAGAGAAAATCACTTTCCTTTGAAAGTGCCTTAAGCTACTTACAAGCATTCAACAGAAACTCACATGCGTTTCTCTGAAAGAGAAGCAGTAGTTCCAACACTTCAATTCACTGTGCGAAGTGAATGGAGTGTTGCTTCACTTTCTAAATGCTGTCCTTTCAGAGAAAATCACTTTCCTTTGAAAGTGCCTTAAGCTATTTGCAAGCATTAGGAAGAAACTGACATGCGTTTCTCTGAAAGAGAAGCAGTCTGTTCCAACACTTCAATTCACTGTGCGAAGTGAATGGAGTGTTGCTTCACATTCTAAATGCTGTCCTTTCAGAGAAAATCACTTTCCTTTAAAGTGCCTTAAGCTACTTGCAAGCATTAGGAAGAAACTCACATGCGTTTCTCTGAAAGAGAAGCAGTCTGTTCCAACACTTCAATTCACTGTGCGAAGTGAATGGAGTGTTGCCTCACTTTCTAAATGCTGTCCTTTCAGAGAAAATCACTTTCCATTGAGATTGCCTTAAACTACTTTCAAGCATTCACAAAAAACTCACATGAGTTTCTCTGAAAGAGAAGCAGTCTGTTCCAAAACTTCAATTCACTCTGCGAAGTGAATGGAGTGTTGCTTCACTTTCTAAATGCTGTCATTTCAGAGAAAATCACTTTCCTTTGAAAGTGCCTTAAGCCACTTACAAGCATTCAACAGAAACTCACATGCATTTCTCTGAAAGAGAAGCAGTCTGTTCCAACACTTCAACTCACTGTGCGAAGTGAATGGAGTGTTGCTTCACTTTCTAAATGCTGTCCTTTCAGAGAAAATCACTTTCCTTTGAAAGTGCCTTAAGCTACTTACAAGCATTCAACAGAAATTCACATGCGTTTCTCTGAAAGAGAAGCAGTAGTTCCAACACTTCAATTCACTGTGCGAAGTGAATGGAGTGTTGCTTCACTTTCTAAATGCTGTCCTTTCAGAGAAAATCACTTTCCTTTGAAAGTGCCTTAAGCTACTTACAAGCATTTACCAGAAACTCACATGCGTTTCTCTGAAAGAGAAGCAGTCTGTTCCAACACTTCAATTCACTGTGCGAAGTGAATGGAGTGTTGCCTCACTTTCTAAATGCTGTCCTTTCAGAGAAAATCACTTTCCATTGAAAGTGCCTTAAACTACTTTCAAGCATTCACAAAAAACTCACATGCGTTTCTCTGAAAGAGAAGCAGACTGTTCCAACACTTCAATTCACTGTGCGAAGTGAATGGAGTGTTGCTTCACTTTCTAAATGCTGTTCTTTCAGAAAAAATCACTTTCCTTTGAAAGTGCCTTAAGATACTTGCAAGCATTAGGAAGAAACTCACATGCGTTTCTCTGAAAGAGAAGCAGTCTGTTCCAACACTTCAATTCACTGTGCGAAGTGAATGGAGTGTTGCTTCACTTTCTAAATGCTGTCCTTTCAGAGAAAATCACTTTCCTTTGAAAGTGCCTTAAGCTACTTACAAGCATTCACCAGAAACTCACATGCGTTTCTCTGAAAGAGAAGCAGTCTGTTCCAATACTCAATTCACTCTGCGAAGTGAATGGAGTGTTGCTTCACTTTCTAAATGCTGTCCTTTCAGAGAAAATCACTTTCCTTTGAAAGTGCCTTAAGATACTTGTAAGCATTAGGAAGAAACTCACATGCGTTTCTCTGAAAGAGAAGCACTCCGTTCCAACACTTCAAATCACTGTGCGAAGTGAATGGAGTGTTGCTTCAGTTTCTAAATGCTGTCCTTTCAGAGAAAATCACTTTCCTTTGAAAGTGCCTTAAGCTACTTACAAGCATTTACCAGAAACTCACATGCGTTTCTCTGAAAGAGAAGCAGTCTGTTCCAACGCTTCAATTCACTGTGCGAAGTGAATGGAGTGTTGCCTCACTTTCTAAATGCTGTCCTTTCAGAGAAAATCACTTTCCATTGAAAGTGCCTTAAACTACTTTCAAGCATTCACAAAAAACTCACATGCGTTTCTCTGAAAGAGAAGCAGACTGTTCAAACACTTCAATTCATTGTGCGAAGTGAATGGAGTGTTGCTTCACTTTCTAAATGCTGTCCTTTCAGAGAAAATCCCTTTCCTTTGAATGTGCCTTAAGCTACTTACAAGCATTCAACAGAAACTCACATGCATTTCTCTGAAAGAGAAGTAGTCTGTTCCAACACTTCAATTCACTGTGCGAAGTGAATGGAGTGTTTCTTCACTTTCTAAATGCTGTCCTTTCAGAGAAAATCACTTTCCTTTGAAAGTGCCTTAAGCTACTTGCAAGCATTATGAAGAAACTCACATGCGTTTCTCTGAAAGAGAAGCATCTGTTCCAACACTTCAATTCACTGTGCGAAGTGAATGGAGTGTTGCTTCACTTTCTAAATGCTGTCCTTCCAGAGAAAATCACTTTCCTTTGAAAGTGCCTTAAACTACTTTCAAGCATTCACAAAAAAATCACATGCGTTTCTCTGAAAGAGAAGCAGTCTGTTCCAACACTTCAATTCACAGTGCGAAGTGAATGGAGTGTTGCTTCAGTTTCTAAATGCTGTCCTTTCAGAGAAAATCACTTTCCTTTGAAAGTGCCTTAAGCAACTTGCAAGAATTCACAAGAAACTCACATGCGTTTGAAAGAGAAGCAGTCTGTTCCAACACTTCAATTCACTGTGCGAAGTGAAGGGAGTGTTGCTTCACTTTCTAAATGCTGTCCTTTCAGAGAAAATCCCTTTCCTTTGAAGGTGCCTTAAGCTACTTGCAAGCATTCACAAGAAACACTAATGCGTTTCTCTGAAAGTGAAGCAGTCTGTTCCAAGACTTCAATTCACTGTGCGAAGTGAATGGAGTGTTGCTTCACTTTCTAAATGCTGTCCTTTCAGAGAAAATCACTTTTCTTTGATAGTGCCTTAAGCAACTTGCAAGCATTAGGAAGAAACTCACATGCGTTTCTCTGAAAGAGAAGCAGTCTGTTCCAACACTTCAATTCACTGTGCGAAGTGAATGGAGTGTTGCTTCACTTTCTAAATGCTGTCCTTTCAGAGAAAATCACTTTCCTTTGAAAGTGCCTTAAGCTACTTGCAAGCATTAGGAAGAAACTCACATGCGTTTCTCTGAAAGAGAAGCAGTCTGTTCCAACACTTCAATTCCCTGTGCGAAGTGAATGGAGTGTTGCTTCACTTTCTAAATGCTGTCCTTTCAGAGAAAATCACTTTCCTTTGATAGTGCCTTAAGCAACTTGCAAGCATTAGGAAGAAACTCACATGCGTTTCTCTGAAAGAGAAGCAGTCTGTTCCAAGACTTCAATTCACTGTGTGAAGTGAATAGAGTGTTGCCTCACTTTCTAAATGGTGTCCTTTCAGAGAAAATCACTTTCCTTTGAAAGTGCCTTAAACTACTTACAAGCATTTAACAGAAACTCACATGCGTTTCTCTGAAAGAGAAGCAGTCTTTTCCAACACTTCAATTCACTGTGCGAAGTGAATGGAGTGTTGCTTCACTTTCTAAATGCTGTTCTTTCAGAGAAAATCACTTTCCTTTGAAAGTGCCTTAAGCTACTTGCAAGCATTAGGAAGAAACTCACATGCGTTTCTCTGAAATAGAAGCAGTCTGTTCCAACACTTCAATTCACTGTGTGAAGTGAATAGAGTGTTGCTTCACTTTCTAAATGCTGTCCTTTCAGAGAATATCACTTTCCTTTGAAAGTGCCTTAAGCTACTTACAAGCATTTAACAGAAACTCACATGCGTTTCTCTGAAAGAGAAGCAGTCTGTTCCAACACTTCAATTCACTGTGCGAAGTGAATGGAGTGTTGCTTCACTTTCTAAATGCTGTCCTTTCAGAGAAAATCACTTTCCTTTGAAAGTGCCTTAAGCTACTTACAAGCATTCAACAGAAACTCACATGCGTTCTCTGAAAGAGAAGCAGTAGTTCCAACACTTCAATTCACTGTGCGAAGTGAATGGAGTGTTGCTTCACTTTCTAAATGCTGTCCTTTCAGAGAAAATCACTTTCCTTTGAAAGTGCCTTAAGCTACTTGCAAGCATTAGGAAGAAACTCACATGCGTTTCTCTGAAAGAGAAGCAGACTGTTCCAACACTTCAATTCACTGTGCGAAGTGAATGGAGTGTTGCTTCACTTTCTAAATGCTGTCCTTTCAGAGAAAATCACTTTCCTTTGAAAGTGCCTTAAGCTACTTGCAAGCATTAGGAAGAAACTCACATGCGTTTCTCTGAAAGAGAAGCAATCTGTTCCAACACTTCAATTCACTGTGCGAAGTGAATGGAGTGTTGCTTCACTTTCTAAATGCTGTCCTTTCAGAGAAAATCACTTTCCTTTGATAGTGCCTTAAGCTACTTGCAAGCATTAGGAAGAAACTCACATGTGTTTCTCTGAAAGAGAAGCAGTCTGTTCCAACACTTCAATTCACTGTGCGAAGTGAATAGAGTGTTGCCTCACTTTCTAAATGCTGTCCTTTCAGTGAAAATCACTTTCCTTTGAAAGTGCCTTAAGCTACTTACAAGCATTTAACAGAAATTCACATGTGTTTCTCTGAAAGAGAAGCAGTCTGTTCCAACACTTCAATTCACTGTGCGAAGTGAATGGAGTGTTGCTTCACTATCTAAATGCTGTTCTTTCAGAGAAAATCACTTTCCTTTGAAAGTGCCTTAAGATACTTGCAAGCATTAGGAAGAAAATCACATGCGTTTCTCTGAAAGAGAAGCAGTCTGTTCCAACACTTCAATTCACTGTGCGAAGTGAATGGAGTGTTGCTTCACTTTCTAAATGCTGTCCTTTCAGAGAAAATCACTTTCCTTTGAAAGTGCCTTAAGCTACTTGCAAGCATTAGGAAGAAACTCACATGCGTTTCTCTGAAAGAGAAGCAGTCTGTTCCAACACTTCAATTCACTGTGTGAAGTGAATGGAGTGTTGCCCCACTTTCTAAATGCTGTCCTTTCAGAGAAAATCACTTTCCTTTGAAAGTGCCGTAAGCAACTTACAAGCATTCACAAGAAACACTAATGCGTTTCTATGAAAGAGAAGCACTCTGTTCCAACACTTCAATTCACTGTGCGAAGTGAATGGAGTGTTGCTTCACTTTCTAAATGCTGTCCTTTCAGAGAAAATCACTTTCCTTTGAAAGTGCCTTAAACTACTTACAAGCATTCACAAAAAACTCACATGCGTTTCTCTTAAAGAGAAGCAGTCTGTTCCAACACTTCAATTCACTGTGCGAAGTGAATGGAGTGTTGCTTCAGTTTCTAAATGCTGTCCTTTCAGAGAAAATCACTTTCCTTTGAAAGTGCCTTAAGCAACTTGCAAGAATTCACAAGAAACTCACATGCGTTTCTCTGAAAGAGAAGCAGTCTGTTCCAACACTTCAATTCACTGTGCGAAGTGAATGGAGTGTTGTTTCACTTTCTAAATGCTGTCCTTTCAGAGAAAATCACTTTCCTTTGAAAGTGCCTTAAGCTACTTGCAAGCATTCACAAGAAACACTAATGCGATTCTATGAAAGAGAAGCAGTCTGTTCCAACACTTCAATTCATTGTGCGAAGGGAATGGAGTGTTACTTCACTTTCTAAATGCTGTCCTTTCAGAGAAAATCACTTTCCTTTGAAAGAGCCTTAAGCTACTTACAAGCATTCACCAGAAACTCACATGCGTTTCTCTGAAAGACAAGCAGTCTGTTCCAACACTTCAATTCACTGTGCGAAGTGAATGGAGTGTTGCTTCACTTTCTAAATGCTGTCCTTTCAGAGAAAATCACTTTCCTTTGAAAGTGCCTTAAGCTACTTACAAGCATTCAACAGAAACTCACATGCGTTCTCTGAAAGAGAAGCAGTAGTTCCAACACTTCAATTCACTGTGCGAAGTGAATGGAGTGTTGCTTCACTTTCTAAATGCTGTCCTTTCAGAGAAAATCACTTTCCTTTGAAAGTGCCTTAAGCTACTTGCAAGCATTAGGAAGAAACTCACATGCGTTTCTCTGAAAGAGAAGCAGTCTGTTCCAACACTTCAATTCACTGTGCGAAGTGAATGGAGTGTTGCTTCACTTTCTAAATGCTGTCCTTTCAGAGAAAATCACTTTCCTTTGAAAGTGCCTTAAGCTACTTGCAAGCATTAGGAAGAAACTCACATGTGTTTCTCTGAAAGAGAAGCAATCTGTTCCAACACTTCAATTCACTGTGCGAAGTGAATGGAGTGTTGCTTCACTTTCTAAATGCTGTCCTTTCAGAGAAAATCACTTTCCTTTGATAGTGCCTTAAGCTACTTGCAAGCATTAGGAAGAAACTCACATGCGTTTCTCTGAAAGAGAAGCAGTCTGTTCCAACACTTCAATTCACTGTGCGAAGTGAATAGAGTGTTGCCTCACTTTCTAAATGCTGTCCTTTCAGAGAAAATCACTTTCCTTTGAAAGTGCCTTAAGCTACTTACAAGCATTTAACAGAAATTCACATGCGTTTCTCTGAAAGAGAAGCAGTCTGTTCCAACACTTCAATTCACTGTGCGAAGTGAATGGAGTGTTGCTTCACTATCTAAATGCTGTTCTTTCAGAGAAAATCACTTTCCTTTGAAAGTGCCTTAAGCTACTTGCAAGCATTCACAAGAAACACTAATGCGATTCTATGAAAGAGAAGCAGTCTGTTCCAACACTTCAATTCATTGCGCGAAGGGAATGGAGTGTTACTTCACTTTCTAAATGCTGTCCTTTCAGAGAAAATCGCTTTCCTTTGAAAGAGCCTTAAGCTACTTACAAGCATTCACCAGAAACTCACATGCGTTTCTCTGAAAGACAAGCAGTCTGTTCCAACACTTCAATTCACTGTGCGAAGTGAATGGAGTGTTGCTTCACTTTCTAAATGCTGTCCTTTCAGAGAAAATCACTTTCCTTTGAAAGTGCCTTAAGCTACTTACAAGCATTCACCAGAAACACACATGCGTTTCTCTGAAAGAGAAGCAGTCTGTTCCAACACTTCAATTCACTGTGCGAAGTGAATGGAGTGTTGCTTCACTTTCTAAATGCTGTCCTTTCAGAGAAAATCACTTTCTTTTGAACGTGCCTTAAGCTACTTGCAAGCATTAGGAAGAAACTCACATGCGTTTCTCTGAAAGAGAAGCAGTCTGTTCCAACACTTCAATTCACTGTGCGAAGTGAATGGAGTGTTTCTTCACTTTCTAAATGCTGTCCTTTCAGAGAAAATCACTTTCCTTTGAAAGTGCCTTAAGCAACTTGCAAGAATTCACAAGAAACTCACATGCGTTTCTCTGAAAGAGAAGCAGTCTGTTCCAACACTTCAATTCACTGTGCGAAGTGAATGGAGTGTTGCTTCACTTCCTAAATGCTGTCCTTTCAGAGAAAATCACTTTCCTTTGAAAGTGCCTTAAGCTACTTGCAAGCATTCACAAGAAACACTAATGCGTTTCTATGAAAGAGAACCAGTCTGTTCCAACACTTCAATTCATTGCGCGAAGGGAATGGAGTGTTGCTTTACTTTCTAAATGCTGTCCTTTCAGAGAAAATCACTTTCCTTTGAAAGTGCCTTAAGCAACTTACAAGCATTCAACAGAAACTCACATGCATTTCTCTAAAAGAGAAGCAGTCTGTTCCAACACTTCAATTCACTGTGCGAAGTGAATGGAGTGTTGCTTCAGTTTCTAAATGCTGTCCTTTCAGAGAAAATCACTTTCCTTTGAAAGTGCCTTAAGCAACTTGCAAGCATTCACAAGAAACTCACGTGCGTTTCTCTGAAAGAGAAGCAGTCTGTTCCAACACTTCAATTCACAGTGCGAAGTGAATGGAGTGTTGCTTCACTTTCTAAATGCTGTCCTTTCAGAGAAAATCACTTTCCTTTGAAAGTGCCTTAAGCTACTTACAAGCATTCACCAGAAACTCACATGCGTTTCTCTGAAAGAGAAGCAGTCTGTTCCAACACTTCAATTCACTGTGTGAAGTGAATGGAGTGTTGCCTCACTTTCTAAATGCTGTCCTTTCAGAGAAAATCACTTTCCTTTGAAAGTGCCTTAAGCAACTTACAAGCATTCACAAGAAACACTAATGCGTTTCTATGAAAGAGAAGCACTCTGTTCCAACACTTCAATTCACTGCACGAAGGGAATGGAGTGTTGCTTCACTTTCTAAATGCTGTCCTTTTAGAGAAAATCACTTTCCTTTGAAAGTGCCTTAAGCTATTTACAAGCATTCAACAGAAACTCACATGCGTTTCTCTGAAAGAGAAGCAGTCTGTTCCAACACTTCAATTCACTGTGCGAAGTGAATGGAGTGTTGCCTCACTTTCTAAATGCTGTCCTTTCAGAGAAAATCACTTTCCTTTGAAAGTGCCTTAAACTACTTTCAAGCATTCACAAAAAACTCACATGCGTTTCTCTTAAAGAGAAGCAGTCTGTTCCAACACTTCAATTCACTGTGCGAAGTGAATGGAGTGTTGCTTCAGTTTCTAAATGCTGTCCTTTCAGAGAAAATCACTTTCCTTTGAAAGTGCCTTAAGCAACTTGCAAGAATTCACAAGAAACTCACATGCGTTTCTCTGAAAGAGAAGCAGTCTGTTCCAACACTTCAATTCACTGTGCGAAGTGAATGGAGTGTTGCTTCACTTCCTAAATGCTGTCCTTTCAGAGAAAATCACTTTCCTTTGAAAGTGCCTTAAGCTACTTGCAAGCATTCACAAGAAACACTAATGCGTTTCTATGAAAGAGAAGCACTCTGTTCCAACACTTCAATTCACTCCACGAAGGGAATGGAGTGTTGCTTCACTTTCTAAATGCTGTCCTTTCAGAGAAAATCACTTTCCTTTGAATGTGCCTTTAGCTACTTACAAGCATTCAACAGAAACTCACATGCATTTCTCTGAAAGAGAAGTAGTCTGTTCCAACACTTCAATTCACTGTGCGAAGTGAATGGAGTGTTTCTTCACTTTCTAAATGCTGTCCAATCAGAGAAAATCACTTTCCTTTGAAAGTGCCTTAAGCTACTTGCAAGCATTATGAAGAAACTCACATGCGTTTCTCTGAAAGAGAAGCATCTGTTCCAACACTTCAATTCACTGTGCGAAGTGAATGGAGTGTTGCTTCACTTTCTAAATGCTGTCCTTTCAGAGAAAATCACTTTCCTTTGAAAGTGCCTTAAACTACTTTCAAGCATTCACAAAAAAATCACATGCGTTTCTCTGAAAGAGAAGCAGTCTGTTCCAACACTTCAATTCACAGTGCGAAGTGAATGGAGTGTTGCTTCAGTTTCTAAATGCTGTCCTTTCAGAGAAAATCACTTTCCTTTGAAAGTGCCTTAAGCAACTTGCAAGAATTCACAAGAAACTCACATGCGTTTGAAAGAGAAGCAGTCTGTTCCAACACTTCAATTCACTGTGCGAAGTGAAGGGAGTGTTGCTTCACTTTCTAAATGCTGTCCTTTCAGAGAAAATCACTTTCCTTTGAAGGTGCCTTAAGCTACTTGCAAGCATTCACAAGAAACACTAATGCGTTTCTCTGAAAGAGAAGCAGTCTGTTCCAACACTTCAATTCACTGTGCGAAGTGAATGGAGTGTTGCTTCACTTTCTAAATGCTGTCCTTTCAGAGAAAATCACTTTTCTTTGATAGTGCCTTAAGCAACTTGCAAGCATTAGGAAGAAACTCACATGCGTTTCTCTGAAAGAGAAGCAGTCTGTTCCAACACTTCAATTCACTGTGTGAAGTGAATAGAGTGTTGCCTCACTTTCTAAATGCTGTCCTTTCAGAGAAAATCACTTTCCTTTGAAAGTGCCTTAAGCTACTTTCAAGCATTTAACAGAAACTCACATGCGTTTCTCTGAAAGAGAAGCAGTCTGTTCCAACATTTCAATTCACTGTGCGAAGTGAATGGAGTGTTGCTTCACTTTCTAAATGCTGTTCTTTCAGAGAAAATCACTTTCCTTTAAAGTGCCTTAAGCTACTTGCAAGCATTAGGAGGAAACTCACATGCGTTTCTCTGAAAGAGAAGCAGTCTGTTCCAACACTTCAATTCACTGTGCGAAGTGAAGGGAGTGTTGCTTCACTTCCTAAATGCTGTCCTTTCAGAGAAAATCACTTTCCTTTGAAAGTGCCTTAAACTACTTTCAAGCATTCACAAAAAAATCACATGCGTTTCTCTGAAAGAGAAGCAGTCTGTTCCAACACTTCAATTCACAGTGCGAAGTGAAAGGAGTGTTGCTTCAGTTTCTAAATGCTGTCCTTTCAGAGAAAATCACTTTCCTTTGAAAGTGCCTTAAGCAACTTGCAAGAATTCACAAGAAACTCACATGCGTTTGAAAGAGAAGCAGTCTGTTCCAACACTTCAATTCACTGTGCGAAGTGAAGGGAGTGTTGCTTCACTTTCTAAATGCTGTCCTTTCAGAGAAAATCACTTTCCTTTGAAGGTGCCTTAAGCTACTTGCAAGCATTCACAAGAAACACTAATGCGTTTCTCTGAAAGAGAAGCAGTCTGTTCCAACACTTCAATTCACTGTGCGAAGTGAATGGAGTGTTGCTTCACTTTCTAAATGCTGTCCTTTCAGAGAAAATCACTTTTCTTTGATAGTGCCTTAAGCAACTTGCAAGCATTAGGAAGAAACTCACATGCGTTTCTCTGAAAGAGAAGCAGTCTGTTCCAACACTTCAATTCACTGTGTGAAGTGAATAGAGTGTTGCCTCACTTTCTAAATGCTGTCCTTTCAGAGAAAATAACTTTCCTTTGAAAGTGCCTTAAGCTACTTTCAAGCATTTAACAGAAACTCACATGCGTTTCTCTGAAAGAGAAGCAGTCTGTTCCAACATTTCAATTCACTGTGCGAAGTGAATGGAGTGTTGCTTCACTTTCTAAATGCTGTTCTTTCAGAGAAAATCACTTTCCTTTAAAGTGCCTTAAGCTACTTGCAAGCATTAGGAGGAAACTCACATGCGTTTCTCTGAAAGAGAAGCAGTCTGTTCCAACACTTCAATTCACTGTGCGAAGTGAAGGGAGTGTTGCTTCACTTCCTAAATGCTGTCCTTTCAGAGAAAATCACTTTCCTTTTAAAGTGCCTTAAGCTACTTGCAAGCATTCACAAGAAACACTAATGCGTTTCTATGAAAGAGAAGCAGTCTTTTCCAACACTTCAATTCATTGCGCGAAGGGAATGGAGTGTTGCTTTACTTTCTAAATGCTGTCCTTTCAGAGAAAATCACTTTCCTTTGAAAGAGCCTTAAGCTACTTACAAGCATTCAACAGAAACTCACATGCATTTCTCTGAAAGAGAAGCAGTCTGTTCCAACACTTCAATTCACTGTACAAAGTGAATGGAGTGTTGTTTCACTTTCTAAATGCTGTCCTTTCAGAGAAAATCACTGTCCTTTGAAAGTGCCTTAAGCTACTTACAAGCATTCAACAGAAACTCACATGCATTTCTCTTAAAGAGAAGCAATCTGTTCCAACACTTCAATTAACTGTGCAATGTGAATGGAGTGTTGCTTCACTTTCTAAATGCTGTCCTTTCAGAGAAAATCACTTTCCTTTGAAAGTGCATTAAGCTACTTACAAGCATTCACCAGAAACTCACATGCGTTTTTCTGAAAGAGAAGCAGTCTGTTCCAACACTTCAATTCACTGTGCGAAGTGAATGGAGTGTTACTTCACTTTCTAAATGCTGTCCTTTCAGAGAAAATCACTTTCCTTTGAACGTGCCTTAAGCTACTTGCAAGCATTAGGAAGAAACTCACATGCGTTTCTCTGAAAGAGAAGCAGTCTGTTCCAACACTTCAATTCACTGTGCGAAGTGAATGGAGTGTTGCTTCACTTTCTAAATGCTGTTCTTTCAGAGAAAATCACTTTCCTTTGATAGTGCCTTAAGCAACTTGCAAGCATTAGGAAGAAACTCACATGCGTTTCTCTGAAAGAGAAGCAGTCTTTTCCAACACTTCAATTACTGTGTGAAATGAATAGAGTGTTGCCTCACTTTGTAAATGCTGTCCTTTCAGAGAAAATCACTTTCCTTTGAAAGTGCCTTAAACTACTTACAAGCATTTAACAGAAACTCACATGCATTTCTCTGAAAGAGAAGCAGTCTGTTCCAACACTTCAATTCACTGTGCGAAGTGAATGGAGTGTTGCTTCACTTTCTAAATGCTGTTCTTTCAGAGAAAATCACTTTCCTTTGAAAGTGCCTTAAGCTACTTGCAAGCATTAGGAAGAAACTCACATGCGTTTATCTGAAAGAGAAGCAGTCTGTTCCAACACTTCAATTCACTGTGTGAAGTGAATAGAGTGTTGCCTCACTTTCTAAATGATGTCCTTTCAGAGAAAATCACTTTCCCTTGAAAGTGCCTTAAGCTACTTACAAGCATTTAACAGAAACTCACATGCGTTTCTCTGAAAGAGAAGCAGTCTGTTCCAACATTTCAATTCACTGTGCGAAGTGAATGGAGTGTTGCTTCACTTTCTAAATGCTGTTCTTTCAGAGAAAATCACTTTCCTTTAAAGTGCCATAAGCTACTTGCAAGCATTAGGAAGAAACTCACATGCGTTTCTCTGAAAGAGAAGCAGTCTGTTCCATCACTTCAATTCACTGTGCGAAGTGAATGGAGTGTTGCCTCACTTTCTAAATGCTGTCCTTTCAGAGAAAATCACTTTCCATTGAGATTGCCTTAAACTACTTTCAAGCATTCACAAAAAACTCACATGAGTTTCTCTGAAAGAGAAGCAGTCTGTTCCAAAACTTCAATTCACTCTGCGAAGTGAATGGAGTGTTGCTTCACTTTCTAAATGCTGTCATTTCAGAGAAAATCACTTTCCTTTGAAAGTGCCTTAAGCCACTTACAAGCATTCAACAGAAACTCACATGCATTTCTCTGAAAGAGAAGCAGTCTGTTCCAACACTTCAATTCACTGTGCGAAGTGAATGGAGTGTTGCTTCACTTTCTAAATGCTGTCCTTTCAGAGAAAATCACTTTCCTTTGAACATGCCTTAAGCTACTTGCAAGCATTAGGAAGAAACTCACATGCGTTTCTCTGAAAGAGAAGCAGTCTGTTCCAACACTTCAATTCACTGTGCGAAGTGAATGGAGTATTGCTTCACTTTCTAAATGCTGTTCTTTCAGAGAAAATCACTTTCCTTTGAAAGTGCCTTAAGCTACTTGCAAGCATTAGGAAGAAACTCACATGCGTTTCTCTGAAAGAGAAGCAGTCTGTTCCAACACTTCAATTCACTGTGTGAAGTGAATAGAGTGTTGCCTCACTTTCTAAATGCTGTCCTTTCAGAGAAAATCACTTTCCTTTGAAAGTGCCTTAAGCTACTTTCAAGCATTTAACAGAAACTCACATGCGTTTCTCTGAAAGAGAAGCAGTCTGTTCCAACATTTCAATTCACTGTGCGAAGTGAATGGAGTGTTGCTTCACTTCCTAAATGCTGTTCTTTCAGAGAAAATCACTTTCCTTTTAAGTGCCTTAAGCTACTTGCAAGCATTAGGAAGAAACTCACATGCGTTTCTCTGAAAGAGAAGCAGTCTGTTCCAACACTTCAATTCACTGTGCGAAGTGAATGGAGTGTTGCCTCACTTTCTAAATGCTGTCCTTTCAGAGAAAATCACTTTCCATTGAGATTGCCTTAAACTACTTTCAAGCATTCACAAAAAACTCACATGAGTTTCTCTGAAAGAGAAGCAGTTTGTTCCAAAACTTCAATTCACTCTGCGAAGTGAATGGAGTGTTGCTTCACTTTCTAAATGCTGTCATTTCAGAGAAAATCACTTTCCTTTGAAAGTGCCTTAAGCCACTTACAAGCATTCAACAGAAACTCACATGCATTTCTCTGAAAGAGAAGCAGTCTGTTCCAACACTTCAACTCACTGTGCGAAGTGAATGGAGTGTTGCTTCCCTTTCTAAATGCTGTCCTTTCAGAGAAAATCACTTTCCTTTGAAAGTGCCTTAAGCTACTTACAAGCATTCAACAGAAATTCACATGCGTTTCTCTGAAAGAGAAGCAGTAGTTCCAACACTTCAATTCACTGTGCGAAGTGAATGGAGTGTTGCTTCACTTTCTAAATGCTGTCCTTTCAGAGAAAATCACTTTCCTTTGAAAGTGCCTTAAGCTACTTACAAGCATTTACCAGAAACTCACATGCGTTTCTCTGAAAGAGAAGCAGTCTGTTCCAACACTTCAATTCACTGTGCGAAGTGAATGGAGTGTTGCCTCACTATCTAAATGCTGTCCTTTCAGAGAAAATCACTTTCCATTGAAAGTGCCTTAAACTACTTTCAAGCATTCACAAAAAACTCACATGCGTTTCTCTGAAAGAGAAGCAGACTGTTCCAACACTTCAATTCACTGTGCGAAGTGAATGGAGTGTTGCTTCACTTTCTAAATGCTGTTCTTTCAGAAAAAATCACTTTCCTTTGAAAGTGCCTTAAGATACTTGCAAGCATTAGGAAGAAACTCACATGCGTTTCTCTGAAAGAGAAGCAGTCTGTTCCAACACTTCAATTCACTGTGCAAAGTGAATGGAGTGTTGCTTCACTTTCTAAATGCTGTCCTTTCAGAGAAAATCACTTTCCTTTGAAAGTGCCTTAAGCTACTTACAAGCATTCACCAGAAACTCACTTGCGTTTCTCTGAAAGAGAAGCAGTCTGTTCCAATACTCAATTCACTCTGCGAAGTGAATGGAGTGTTGCTTCACTTTCTAAATGCTGTCCTTTCAGAGAAAATCACTTTCCTTTGAAAGTGCCTTAAGCTACTTGTAAGCATTAGGAAGAAACTCACATGCGTTTCTCTGAAAGAGAAGCACTCCGTTCCAACACTTCAATTCACTGTGCGAAGTGAATGGAGTGTTGCTTCAGTTTCTAAATGCTGTCCTTTCAGAGAAAATCACTTTCCTTTGAAAGTGCCTTAAGCTACTTACAAGCATTCACCAGAAACTCACATGCGTTTCTCTGAAAGAGAAGCAGTCTGTTCCAACACTTCAATTCACTGAGCGAAGTGAATGGAGTGTTGCTTCACTTTCTAAATGCTGTCCTTTCAGAGAAAATCCCTTTCCTTTGAATGTGCCTTAAGCTACTTACAAGCATTCAACAGAAACTCACATGCATTTCTCTGAAAGAGAAGTAGTCTGTTCCAACACTTCAATTCACTGTGCGAAGTGAATGGAGTGTTTCTTCACTTTCTAAATGCTGTCCAATCAGAGAAAATCACTTTCCTTTGAAAGTGCCTTAAGCTACTTGCAAGCATTATGAAGAAACTCACATGCGTTTCTCTGAAAGAGAAGCATCTGTTCCAACACTTCAATTCACTGTGCGAAGTGAATGGAGTGTTGCTTCACTTTCTAAATGCTGTCCTTTCAGAGAAAATCACTTTCCTTTGAAAGTGCCTTAAACTACTTTCAAGCATTCACAAAAAAATCACATGCGTTTCTCTGAAAGAGAAGCAGTCTGTTCCAACACTTCAATTCACAGTGCGAAGTGAATGGAGTGTTGCTTCAGTTTCTAAATGCTGTCCTTTCAGAGAAAATCACTTTCCTTTGAAAGTGCCTTAAGCAACTTGCAAGAATTCACAAGAAACTCACATGCGTTTGAAAGAGAAGCAGTCTGTTCCAACACTTCAATTCACTGTGCGAAGTGAAGGGAGTGTTGCTTCACTTTCTAAATGCTGTCCTTTCAGAGAAAATCACTTTCCTTTGAAAGTGCCTTAAGCTACTTGCAAGCATTCACAAGAAACACTAATGCGTTTCTCTGAAAGAGAAGCAGTCTGTTCCAACACTTCAATTCACTGTGCGAAGTGAATGGAGTGTTGCTTCACTTTCTAAATGCTGTCCTTTCAGAGAAAATCACTTTTCTTTGATAGTGCCTTAAGCAACTTGCAAGCATTAGGAAGAAACTCACATGCGTTTCTCTGAAAGAGAAGCAGTCTGTTCCAACACTTCAATTCACTGTGCGAAGTGAATGGAGTATTGCGTCACTTTCTAAATGCTGTCCTTTCAGAGAAAATCACTTTCCTTTGAAAGTGCCTTAAGCTACTTGCAAGCATTAGGAAGAAACTCACATGCGTTTCTCTGAAAGAGAAGCAGTCTGTTCCAACACTTCAATTCCCTGTGCGAAGTGAATGGAGTGTTGCTTCACTTTCTAAATGCTGTCCTTTCAGAGAAAATCACTTTCCTTTGATAGTGCCTTAAGCAACTTGCAAGCATTAGGAAGAAACTCACATGCGTTTCTCTGAAAGAGAAGCAGTCTGTTCCAACACTTCAATTCACTGTGTGAAGTGAATAGAGTGTTGCCTCACTTTCTAAATGTTGTCCTTTCAGAGAAAATCACTTTCCTTTGAAAGTGCCTTAAACTACTTACAAGCATTTAACAGAAACTCACATGCGTTTCGCTGAAAGAGAAGCAGTCTGTTCCAACACTTCAATTCCCTGTGCGAAGTGAATGGAGTGTTGCTTCACTTTCTAAATGCTGTTCTTTCAGAGAAAATCACTTTCCTTTGAAAGTGCCTTAAGCTACTTGCAAGCATTAGGAAGAAACTCACATGCGTTTCTCTGAAAGAGAAGCAGTCTGTTCCAACACTTCAATTCACTGTTTGAAGTGAATAGAGTGTTGCTTCACTTTCTAAATGCTGTCCTTTCAGAGAATATCACTTTCCTTTGAAAGTGCCTTAAGCTACTTACAAGCATTTAACAGAAACTCACATGCGTTTCTCTGAAAGAGAAGCAGTCTGTTCCAACACTCAATTCACTGTGCGAAGTGAATCGAGTGTTGCTTCACTTTCTAAATTATGTCCTTTCAGAGAAAATCACTTTCCTTTAAAGTGCCTTAAGCTACTTGCAAGCATTAGGAAGAAACTCACATGCGTTTCTCTGAAAGAGAAGCAGTCTGTTCCAACACTTCAATTCACTGTGCGAAGTGAATGCAGTGTTGCCTCACTTTCTAAATGCTGTCCTTTCAGAGAAAATCACTTTCCATTGAGATTGCCTTAAACTACTTTCAAGCATTCACAAAAAACTCACATGAGTTTCTCTGAAAGAGAAGCAGTCTGTTCCAAAACTTCAATTCACTCTGCGAAGTGAATGGAGTGTTGCTTCACTTTCTAAATGCTGTCATTTAAGAGAAAATCACTTTCCTTTGAAAGTGCCTTAAGCTACTTACAAGCATTCAACAGAAACTCACACGCATTTCTCTGAAAGAGAAGCAGTCTGTTCCAACACTTGAACTCACTGTGCGAAGTGAATGGAGTGTTGCGTCACTTTCTAAATGCTGTCCTTTCAGAGAAAATCACTTTCCTTTGAAAGTGCCTTAAGCTACTTACAAGCATTCAACAGAAACTCACATGCGTTCTCTGAAAGAGAAGCAGTAGTTCCAACACTTCAAT
Organism: Myodes glareolus; assembly: GCF_982192425.1. NCBI lineage: Eukaryota > Metazoa > Chordata > Mammalia > Rodentia > Cricetidae > Myodes > Myodes glareolus. The sequence continues at coordinate 38,137 of NW_028263238.1, forward strand.
TCACTGTGCGAAGTGAATGTAGTGTTGCTTCACTTTCTAAATGCTGTCCTTTCAGAGAAAATCACTTTCCTTTGAAAGTGCCTTAAGCTACTTGCAAGATTTGGAAGAAACTCACATGCGTTTCTCTGAAAGAGAAGCAGTGTGTTCCAACACTTCAATTCACTGTGCGAAGTGAATGGAGTGTTGCTTCACTTTCTAAATGCTGTCCTTTCAGAGAAAATCACTTTCCTTTGAAAGTGCCTTAAGCTACTTGCAAGCATTAGGAAGAAACTCACATGCGTTTCTCTGAAAGAGAAGCAATCTGTTCCAACACTTCAATTCACTGTGCGAAGTGAATGGAGTGTTGCTTCACTTTCTAAATGCTGTCCTTTCAGAGAAAATCACTTTCCTTTGATAGTGCCTTAAGCTACTTACAAGCATTAGGAAGAAACTCACATGCGTTTCTCTGAAAGAGAAGCAGTCTGTTCCAACACTTCAATTCACTGTGCGAAGTGAATGGAGTGTTGCCTCACTTTCTAAATGCTGTCCTTTCAGAGAAAATCACTTTCCTTTGAAAGTGCCTTAAGCTACTTACAAGCATTTAACAGAAATTCACATGCGTTTCTCTGAAAGAGAAGCAGTCTGTTCCAACACTTCAATTCACTGTGCGAAGTGAATGGAGTGTTGCTTCACTATCTAAATGCTGTTCTTTCAGAGAAAATCACTTTCCTTTGAAAGAGCCTTAAGCTACTTACAAGCATTCAACAGAAAATCACATGCGTTTCTCTGAAAGAGAAGCAGTCTGTTCCAACACTTCAATTCACTGTGCGAAGTGAATGGAGTGTTGCTTCACTTTCTAAATGCTGTCCTTTCAGAGAAAATCACTTTCCTTTGAAAGTGCCTTAAGCTACTTGCAAGCATTAGGAAGAAACTCACATGCGTTTCTCTGAAAGAGAAGCAGTCTGTTCCAACACTTCAATTCACTGTGTGAAGTGAATGGAGTGTTGCCTCACTTTCTAAATGCTGTCCTTTCAGAGAAAATCACTTTCCTTTGAAAGTGCCGTAAGCAACTTACAAGCATTCACAAGAAACACTAATGCGTTTCTATGAAAGAGAAGCACTCTGTTCCAACACTTCAATTCACTGCACGAAGGGAATGGAGTGTTGCTTCACTTTCTAAATGCTGTCCTTTCAGAGAAAATCACTTTCCTTTGAAAGTGCCTTAAGCTACTTGTAAGCATTAGGAAGAAACTCACATGCGTTTCTCTGAAAGAGAAGCAGTCTGTTCCAACACTTCAATTCACTGTGCGAAGTGAATGGAGTGTTGCTTCACTTTCTAAATGCTGTCCTTTCAGAGAAAATCACTTTCCTTTGAAAGTGCCTTAAACTACTTTCAAGCATTCACAAAAAACTCACATGCGTTTCTCTTAAAGAGAAGCAGTCTGTTCCAACACTTCAATTCACTGTGCGAAGTGAATGGAGTGTTGCTTCAGTTTCTAAATGCTGTCCTTTCAGAGAAAATCACTTTCCTTTGAAAGTGCCTTAAGCAACTTGCAAGAATTCACAAGAAACTCACATGCGTTTCTCTGAAAGAGAAGCAGTCTGTTCCAACACTTCAATTCACTGTGCGAAGTGAATGGAGTGTTGCTTCACTTTCTAAATGCTGTCCTTTCAGAGAAAATCACTTTCCTTTGAAAGTGCCTTAAGCTACTTGCAAGCATTCACAAGAAACACTAATGTGATTCTATGAAAGAGAAGCAGTCTGTTCCAACACTTCATTCATTGCGCGAAGGGAATGGAGTGTTACTTCACTTTCTAAATGCTGTCCTTTCAGAGAAAATCACTTTCCTTTGAAAGAGCCTTAAGCTACTTACAAGCATTCACCAGAAACTCACATGCGTTTCTCTGAAAGAGAAGCAGTCTGTTCCAACACTTCAATTCACTGTGCGAAGTGAATGGAGTGTTGCTTCACTTTCTAAATGCTGTCCTTTCAGAGAAAATCACTTTCCTTTGAAAGTGCCTTAAGCTACTTGCAAGCATTCACCAGAAACACACATGCGTTTCTCTGAAAGAGAAGCAGTCTGTTCCAACACTTCAATTCACTGTGCGAAGTGAATGGAGTGTTGCTTCACTTTCTAAATGCTGTTCTTTCAGAGAAAATCACTTTCCTTTGATAGTGCCTTAAGCTACTTGTAAGCATTAGGAAGAAACTCACATGCGTTTCTCTGAAAGAGAAGCAGTCTGTTCCAACACTTCAATTCACTGTGCGAAGTGAATGGAGTGTTGCTTCACTTTCTAAATGCTGTCCTTTCAGAGAAAATCACTGTCCTTTGAAAGTGCCTTAAGCTACTTACAAGCATTCAACAGAAACTCACATGCATTTCTCTGAAAGAGAAGCAATCTGTTCCAACACTTCAATTAACTGTGCAATGTGAATGGAGTGTTGCTTCACTTTCTAAATGCTGTCCTTTCAGAGAAAATCACTTTCCTTTGAAAGTGCATTAAGCTACTTACAAGCATTCACCAGAAACTCACATGCGTTTTTCTGAAAGAGAAGCAGTCTGTTCCAACACTTCAATTCACTGTGCGAAGTGAATGGAGTGTTACTTCACTTTCTAAATGCTGTCCTTTCAGAGAAAATCACTTTCCTTTGAACGTGCCTTAAGCTACTTGCAAGCATTAGGAAGAAACTCACATGCGTTTCTCTGAAAGAGAAGCAGTCTGTTCCAACACTTCAATTCACTGTGCGAAGTGAATGGAGTGTTGCTTCACTTTCTAAATGCTGTTCTTTCAGAGAAAATCACTTTCCTTTGATAGTGCCTTAAGCAACTTGCAAGCATTAGGAAGAAACTCACATGCGTTTCTCTGAAAGAGAAGCAGTCTTTTCCAACACTTCAATTACTGTGTGAAATGAATAGAGTGTTGCCTCACTTTGTAAATGCTGTCCTTTCAGAGAAAATCACTTTCCTTTGAAAGTGCCTTAAACTACTTACAAGCATTTAACAGAAACTCACATGCATTTCTCTGAAAGAGAAGCAGTCTGTTCCAACACTTCAATTCACTGTGCGAAGTGAATGGAGTGTTGCTTCACTTTCTAAATGCTGTTCTTTCAGAGAAAATCACTTTCCTTTGAAAGTGCCTTAAGCTACTTGCAAGCATTAGGAAGAAACTCACATGCGTTTCTCTGAAAGAGAAGCAGTCTGTTCCAACACTTCAATTCACTGTGTGAAGTGAATAGAGTGTTGCCTCACTTTCTAAATGCTGTCCTTTCAGAGAAAATCACTTTCCCTTGAAAGTGCCTTAAGCTACTTACAAGCATTTAACAGAAACTCACATGCGTTTCTCTGAAAGAGAAGCAGTCTGTTCCAACATTTCAATTCACTGTGCGAAGTGAATGGAGTGTTGCTTCACTTTCTAAATGCTGTTCTTTCAGAGAAAATCACTTTCCTTTAAAGTGCCATAAGCTACTTGCAAGCATTAGGAAGAAACTCACATGCGTTTCTCTGAAAGAGAAGCAGTCTGTTCCAACACTTCAATTCACTGTGCGAAGTGAATGGAGTGTTGCCTCACTTTCTAAATGCTGTCCTTTCAGAGAAAATCACTTTCCATTGAGATTGCCTTAAACTACTTTCAAGCATTCACAAAAAACTCACATGAGTTTCTCTGAAAGAGAAGCAGTCTGTTCCAAAACTTCAATTCACTCTGCGAAGTGAATGGAGTGTTGCTTCACTTTCTAAATGCTGTCATTTCAGAGAAAATCACTTTCCTTTGAAAGTGCCTTAAGCCACTTACAAGCATTCAACAGAAACTCACATGCATTTCTCTGAAAGAGAAGCAGTCTGTTCCAACACTTCAATTCACTGTGCGAAGTGAATGGAGTGTTGCTTCACTTTCTAAATGCTGTCCTTTCAGAGAAAATCACTTTCCTTTGAACGTGCCTTAAGCTACTTGCAAGCATTAGGAAGAAACTCACATGCGTTTCTCTGAAAGAGAAGCAGTCTGTTCCAACACTTCAATTCACTGTGCGAAGTGAATGGAGTGTTGCTTCACTTTCTAAATGCTGTTCTTTCAGAGAAAATCACTTTCCTTTGATAGTGCCTTAAGCAACTTGCAAGCATTAGGAAGAAACTCACATGCGTTTCTCTGAAAGAGAAGCAGTCTGTTCCAACACTTCAATTCACTGTGTGAAGTGAATAGAGTGTTGCCTCACTTTCTAAATGCTGTCCTTTCAGAGAAAATCACTTTCCTTTGAAATTGCCTTAAACTACTTACAAGCATTTAACAGAAACTCACATGCATTTCTCTGAAAGAGAAGCAGTCTGTTCCAACACTTCAATTCACTGTGCGAAGTGAATGGAGTGTTGCTTCACTTTCTAAATGCTGTTCTTTCAGAGAAAATCACTTTCCTTTGAAAGTGCCTTAAGCTACTTGCAAGCATTAGGAAGAAACTCACATGCGTTTCTCTGAAAGAGAAGCAGTCTGTTCCAACACTTCAATTCACTGTGTGAAGTGAATAGAGTGTTGCCTCACTTTCTAAATGCTGTCCTTTCAGAGAAAATCACTTTCCTTTGAAAGTGCCTTAAGCTACTTTCAAGCATTTAACAGAAACTCACATGCGTTTCTCTGAAAGAGAAGCAGTCTGTTCCAACATTTCAATTCACTGTGCGAAGTGAATGGAGTGTTGCTTCACTTTCTAAATGCTGTTCTTTCAGAGAAAATCACTTTCCTTTAAAGTGCCTTAAGCTACTTGCAAGCATTAGGAAGAAACTCACATGCGTTTCTCTGAAAGAGAAGCAGTCTGTTCCAACACTTCAATTCACTGTGCGAAGTGAATGGAGTGTTGCCTCACTTTCTAAATGCTGTCCTTTCAGAGAAAATCACTTTCCATTGAGATTGCCTTAAACTACTTTCAAGCATTCACAAAAAACTCACATGAGTTTCTCTGAAAGAGAAGCAGTTTGTTCCAAAACTTCAATTCACTCTGCGAAGTGAATGGAGTGTTGCTTCACTTTCTAAATGCTGTCATTTCAGAGAAAATCACTTTCCTTTGAAAGTGCCTTAAGCCACTTACAAGCATTCAACAGAAACTCACATGCATTTCTCTGAAAGAGAAGCAGTCTGTTCCAACACTTCAACTCACTGTGCGAAGTGAATGGAGTGTTGCTTCCCTTTCTAAATGCTGTCCTTTCAGAGAAAATCACTTTCCTTTGAAAGTGCCTTAAGCTACTTACAAGCATTCAACAGAAATTCACATGCGTTTCTCTGAAAGAGAAGCAGTAGTTCCAACACTTCAATTCACTGTGCGAAGTGAATGGAGTGTTGCTTCACTTTCTAAATGCTGTCCTTTCAGAGAAAATCACTTTCCTTTGAAAGTGCCTTAAGCTACTTACAAGCATTTACCAGAAACTCACATGCGTTTCTCTGAAAGAGAAGCAGTCTGTTCCAACACTTCAATTCACTGTGCGAAGTGAATGGAGTGTTGCCTCACTTTCTAAATGCTGTCCTTTCAGAGAAAATCACTTTCCATTGAAAGTGCCTTAAACTACTTTCAAGCATTCACAAAAAACTCACATGCGTTTCTCTGAAAGAGAAGCAGACTGTTCCAACACTTCAATTCACTGTGCGAAGTGAATGGAGTGTTGCTTCACTTTCTAAATGCTGTCCTTTCAGAGAAAATCACTTTCCTTTGAAAGTGCCTTAAGCTACTTGCAAGCATTAGGAAGAAACTCACATGCGTTTCTCTGAAAGAGAAGCAGTCTGTTCCAACACTTCAATTCACTGTGTGAAGTGAATGGAGTGTTGCCTCACTTTCTAAATGCTGTCCTTTCAGAGAAAATCACTTTCCTTTGAAAGTGCCGTAAGCAACTTACAAGCATTCACAAGAAACACTAATGCGTTTCTATGAAAGAGAAGCACTCTGTTCCAACACTTCAATTCACTGCACGAAGGGAATGGAGTGTTGCTTCACTTTCTAAATGCTGTCCTTTCAGAGAAAATCACTTTCCTTTGAAAGTGCCTTAAGCTACTTGTAAGCATTAGGAAGAAACTCACATGCGTTTCTCTGAAAGAGAAGCAGTCTGTTCCAACACTTCAATTCACTGTGCGAAGTGAATGGAGTGTTGCTTCACTTTCTAAATGCTGTCCTTTCAGAGAAAATCACTTTCCTTTGAAAGTGCCTTAAACTACTTTCAAGCATTCACAAAAAACTCACATGCGTTTCTCTTAAAGAGAAGCAGTCTGTTCCAACACTTCAATTCACTGTGCGAAGTGAATGGAGTGTTGCTTCAGTTTCTAAATGCTGTCCTTTCAGAGAAAATCACTTTCCTTTGAAAGTGCCTTAAGCAACTTGCAAGAATTCACAAGAAACTCACATGCGTTTCTCTGAAAGAGAAGCAGTCTGTTCCAACACTTCAATTCACTGTGCGAAGTGAATGGAGTGTTGCTTCACTTTCTAAATGCTGTCCTTTCAGAGAAAATCAGTTTCCTTTGAAAGTGCCTTAAGCTACTTGCAAGCATTCACAAGAAACACTAATGTGATTCTATGAAAGAGAAGCAGTCTGTTCCAACACTTCATTCATTGCGCGAAGGGAATGGAGTGTTACTTCACTTTCTAAATGCTGTCCTTTCAGAGAAAATCACTTTCCTTTGAAAGAGCCTTAAGCTACTTACAAGCATTCACCAGAAACTCACATGCGTTTCTCTGAAAGAGAAGCAGTCTGTTCCAACACTTCAATTCACTGTGCGAAGTGAATGGAGTGTTGCTTCACTTTCTAAATGCTGTCCTTTCAGAGAAAATCACTTTCCTTTGAAAGTGCCTTAAGCTACTTGCAAGCATTCACCAGAAACACACATGCGTTTCTCTGAAAGAGAAGCAGTCTGTTCCAACACTTCAATTCACTGTGCGAAGTGAATGGAGTGTTGCTTCACTTTCTAAATGCTGTTCTTTCAGAGAAAATCACTTTCCTTTGATAGTGCCTTAAGCTACTTGTAAGCATTAGGAAGAAACTCACATGCGTTTCTCTGAAAGAGAAGCAGTCTGTTCCAACACTTCAATTCACTGTGCGAAGTGAATGGAGTGTTCCTTCACTTTCTAAATGCTGTCCTTTCAGAGAAAATCACTGTCCTTTGAAAGTGCCTTAAGCTACTTACAAGCATTCAACAGAAACTCACATGCATTTCTCTGAAAGAGAAGCAATCTGTTCCAACACTTCAATTAACTGTGCAATGTGAATGGAGTGTTGCTTCACTTTCTAAATGCTGTCCTTTCAGAGAAAATCACTTTCCTTTGAAAGTGCATTAAGCTACTTACAAGCATTCACCAGAAACTCACATGCGTTTTTCTGAAAGAGAAGCAGTCTGTTCCAACACTTCAATTCACTGTGCGAAGTGAATGGAGTGTTACTTCACTTTCTAAATGCTGTCCTTTCAGAGAAAATCACTTTCCTTTGAACGTGCCTTAAGCTACTTGCAAGCATTAGGAAGAAACTCACATGCGTTTCTCTGAAAGAGAAGCAGTCTGTTCCAACACTTCAATTCACTGTGCGAAGTGAATGGAGTGTTGCTTCACTTTCTAAATGCTGTTCTTTCAGAGAAAATCACTTTCCTTTGATAGTGCCTTAAGCAACTTGCAAGCATTAGGAAGAAACTCACATGCGTTTCTCTGAAAGAGAAGCAGTCTTTTCCAACACTTCAATTACTGTGTGAAATGAATAGAGTGTTGCCTCACTTTGTAAATGCTGTCCTTTCAGAGAAAATCACTTTCCTTTGAAAGTGCCTTAAACTACTTACAAGCATTTAACAGAAACTCACATGCATTTCTCTGAAAGAGAAGCAGTCTGTTCCAACACTTCAATTCACTGTGCGAAGTGAATGGAGTGTTGCTTCACTTTCTAAATGCTGTTCTTTCAGAGAAAATCACTTTCCTTTGAAAGTGCCTTAAGCTACTTGCAAGCATTAGGAAGAAACTCACATGCGTTTCTCTGAAAGAGAAGCAGTCTGTTCCAACACTTCAATTCACTGTGTGAAGTGAATAGAGTGTTGCCTCACTTTCTAAATGCTGTCCTTTCAGAGAAAATCACTTTCCCTTGAAAGTGCCTTAAGCTACTTACAAGCATTTAACAGAAACTCACATGCGTTTCTCTGAAAGAGAAGCAGTCTGTTCCAACATTTCAATTCACTGTGCGAAGTGAATGGAGTGTTGCTTCACTTTCTAAATGCTGTTCTTTCAGAGAAAATCACTTTCCTTTAAAGTGCCATAAGCTACTTGCAAGCATTAGGAAGAAACTCACATGCGTTTCTCTGAAAGAGAAGCAGTCTGTTCCAACACTTCAATTCACTGTGCGAAGTGAATGGAGTGTTGCCTCACTTTCTAAATGCTGTCCTTTCAGAGAAAATCACTTTCCATTGAGATTGCCTTAAACTACTTTCAAGCATTCACAAAAAACTCACATGAGTTTCTCTGAAAGAGAAGCAGTCTGTTCCAAAACTTCAATTCACTCTGCGAAGTGAATGGAGTGTTGCTTCACTTTCTAAATGCTGTCATTTCAGAGAAAATCACTTTCCTTTGAAAGTGCCTTAAGCCACTTACAAGCATTCAACAGAAACTCACATGCATTTCTCTGAAAGAGAAGCAGTCTGTTCCAACACTTCAATTCACTGTGCGAAGTGAATGGAGTGTTGCTTCACTTTCTAAATGCTGTCCTTTCAGAGAAAATCACTTTCCTTTGAACGTGCCTTAAGCTACTTGCAAGCATTAGGAAGAAACTCACATGCGTTTCTCTGAAAGAGAAGCAGTCTGTTCCAACACTTCAATTCACTGTGCGAAGTGAATGGAGTGTTGCTTCACTTTCTAAATGCTGTTCTTTCAGAGAAAATCACTTTCCTTTGATAGTGCCTTAAGCAACTTGCAAGCATTAGGAAGAAACTCACATGCGTTTCTCTGAAAGAGAAGCAGTCTGTTCCAACACTTCAATTCACTGTGTGAAGTGAATAGAGTGTTGCCTCACTTTCTAAATGCTGTCCTTTCAGAGAAAATCACTTTCCTTTGAAATTGCCTTAAACTACTTACAAGCATTTAACAGAAACTCACATGCATTTCTCTGAAAGAGAAGCAGTCTGTTCCAACACTTCAATTCACTGTGCGAAGTGAATGGAGTGTTGCTTCACTTTCTAAATGCTGTTCTTTCAGAGAAAATCACTTTCCTTTGAAAGTGCCTTAAGCTACTTGCAAGCATTAGGAAGAAACTCACATGCGTTTCTCTGAAAGAGAAGCAGTCTGTTCCAACACTTCAATTCACTGTGTGAAGTGAATAGAGTGTTGCCTCACTTTCTAAATGCTGTCCTTTCAGAGAAAATCACTTTCCTTTGAAAGTGCCTTAAGCTACTTTCAAGCATTTAACAGAAACTCACATGCGTTTCTCTGAAAGAGAAGCAGTCTGTTCCAACATTTCAATTCACTGTGCGAAGTGAATGGAGTGTTGCTTCACTTTCTAAATGCTGTTCTTTCAGAGAAAATCACTTTCCTTTAAAGTGCCTTAAGCTACTTGCAAGCATTAGGAAGAAACTCACATGCGTTTCTCTGAAAGAGAAGCAGTCTGTTCCAACACTTCAATTCACTGTGCGAAGTGAATGGAGTGTTGCCTCACTTTCTAAATGCTGTCCTTTCAGAGAAAATCACTTTCCATTGAGATTGCCTTAAACTACTTTCAAGCATTCACAAAAAACTCACATGAGTTTCTCTGAAAGAGAAGCAGTTTGTTCCAAAACTTCAATTCACTCTGCGAAGTGAATGGAGTGTTGCTTCACTTTCTAAATGCTGTCATTTCAGAGAAAATCACTTTCCTTTGAAAGTGCCTTAAGCCACTTACAAGCATTCAACAGAAACTCACATGCATTTCTCTGAAAGAGAAGCAGTCTGTTCCAACACTTCAACTCACTGTGCGAAGTGAATGGAGTGTTGCTTCCCTTTCTAAATGCTGTCCTTTCAGAGAAAATCACTTTCCTTTGAAAGTGCCTTAAGCTACTTACAAGCATTCAACAGAAATTCACATGCGTTTCTCTGAAAGAGAAGCAGTAGTTCCAACACTTCAATTCACTGTGCGAAGTGAATGGAGTGTTGCTTCACTTTCTAAATGCTGTCCTTTCAGAGAAAATCACTTTCCTTTGAAAGTGCCTTAAGCTACTTACAAGCATTTACCAGAAACTCACATGCGTTTCTCTGAAAGAGAAGCAGTCTGTTCCAACACTTCAATTCACTGTGCGAAGTGAATGGAGTGTTGCCTCACTTTCTAAATGCTGTCCTTTCAGAGAAAATCACTTTCCATTGAAAGTGCCTTAAACTACTTTCAAGCATTCACAAAAAACTCACATGCGTTTCTCTGAAAGAGAAGCAGACTGTTCCAACACTTCAATTCACTGTGCGAAGTGAATGGAGTGTTGCTTCACTTTCTAAATGCTGTTCTTTCAGAAAAAATCACTTTCCTTTGAAAGTGCCTTAAGATACTTGCAAGCATTAGGAAGAAACTCACATGCGTTTCTCTGAAAGAGAAGCAGTCTGTTCCAACACTTCAATTCACTGTGCAAAGTGAATGGAGTGTTGCTTCACTTTCTAAATGCTGTCCTTTCAGAGAAAATCACTTTCCTTTGAAAGTGCCTTAAGCTACTTACAAGCATTCACCAGAAACTCACTTGCGTTTCTCTGAAAGAGAAGCAGTCTGTTCCAATACTCAATTCACTCTGCGAAGTGAATGGAGTGTTGCTTCACTTTCTAAATGCTGTCCTTTCAGAGAAAATCACTTTCCTTTGAAAGTGCCTTAAGCTACTTGTAAGCATTAGGAAGAAACTCACATGCGTTTCTCTGAAAGAGAAGCACTCCGTTCCAACACTTCAATTCACTGTGCGAAGTGAATGGAGTGTTGCTTCAGTTTCTAAATGCTGTCCTTTCAGAGAAAATCACTTTCCTTTGAAAGTGCCTTAAGCTACTTACAAGCATTTACCAGAAACTCACATGCGTTTCTCTGAAAGAGAAGCAGTCTGTTCCAACACTTCAATTCACTGTGCGAAGTGAATGGAGTGTTGCTTCACTTTCTAAATGCTGTCCTTTCAGAGAAAATCCCTTTCCTTTGAATGTGCCTTAAGCTACTTACAAGCATTCAACAGAAACTCACATGCATTTCTCTGAAAGAGAAGTAGTCTGTTCCAACACTTCAATTCACTGTGCGAAGTGAATGGAGTGTTTCTTCACTTTCTAAATGCTGTCCAATCAGAGAAAATCACTTTCCTTTGAAAGTGCCTTAAGCTACTTGCAAGCATTATGAAGAAACTCACATGCGTTTCTCTGAAAGAGAAGCATCTGTTCCAACACTTCAATTCACTGTGCGAAGTGAATGGAGTGTTGCTTCACTTTCTAAATGCTGTCCTTTCAGAGAAAATCACTTTCCTTTGAAAGTGCCTTAAACTACTTTCAAGCATTCACAAAAAAATCACATGCGTTTCTCTGAAAGAGAAGCAGTCTGTTCCAACACTTCAATTCACAGTGCGAAGTGAATGGAGTGTTGCTTCAGTTTCTAAATGCTGTCCTTTCAGAGAAAATCACTTTCCTTTGAAAGTGCCTTAAGCAACTTGCAAGAATTCACAAGAAACTCACATGCGTTTGAAAGAGAAGCAGTCTGTTCCAACACTTCAATTCACGGTGCGAAGTGAAGGGAGTGTTGCTTCACTTTCTAAATGCTGTCCTTTCAGAGAAAATCACTTTCCTTTGAAAGTGCCTTAAGCTACTTGCAAGCATTCACAAGAAACACTAATGCGTTTCTCTGAAAGAGAAGCAGTCTGTTCCAACACTTCAATTCACTGTGCGAAGTGAATGGAGTGTTGCTTCACTTTCTAAATGCTGTCCTTTCAGAGAAAATCACTTTTCTTTGATAGTGCCTTAAGCAACTTGCAAGCATTAGGAAGAAACTCACATGCGTTTCTCTGAAAGAGAAGCAGTCTGTTCCAACACTTCAATTCACTGTGCGAAGTGAATGGAGTGTTGCGTCACTTTCTAAATGCTGTCCTTTCAGAGAAAATCACTTTCCTTTGAAAGTGCCTTAAGCTACTTGCAAGCATTAGGAAGAAACTCACATGCGTTTCTCTGAAAGAGAAGCAGTCTGTTCCAACACTTCAATTCCCTGTGCGAAGTGAATGGAGTGTTGCTTCACTTTCTAAATGCTGTCCTTTCAGAGAAAATCACTTTCCTTTGATAGTGCCTTAAGCAACTTGCAAGCATTAGGAAGAAACTCACATGCGTTTCTCTGAAAGAGAAGCAGTCTGTTCCAACACTTCAATTCACTGTTTGAAGTGAATAGAGTGTTGCCTCACTTTCTAAATGTTGTCCTTTCAGAGAAAATCACTTTCCTTTGAAATTGCCTTAAACTACTTACAAGCATTTAACAGAAACTCACATGCGTTTCGCTGAAAGAGAAGCAGTCTGTTCCAACACTTCAATTCCCTGTGCGAAGTGAATGGAGTGTTGCTTCACTTTCTAAATGCTGTTCTTTCAGAGAAAATCACTTTCCTTTGAAAGTGCCTTAAGCTACTTGCAAGCATTAGGAAGAAACTCACATGCGTTTCTCTGAAAGAGAAGCAGTCTGTTCCAACACTTCAATTCACTGTTTGAAGTGAATAGAGTGTTGCTTCACTTTCTAAATGCTGTCCTTTCAGAGAATATCACTTTCCTTTGAAAGTGCCTTAAGCTACTTACAAGCATTTAACAGAAACTCACATGCGTTTCTCTGAAAGAGAAGCAGTCTGTTCCAACACTTCAATTCACTGTGCGAAGTGAATCGAGTGTTGCTTCACTTTCTAAATTATGTCCTTTCAGAGAAAATCACTTTCCTTTAAAGTGCCTTAAGCTACTTGCAAGCATTAGGAAGAAACTCACATGCGTTTCTCTGAAAGAGAAGCAGTCTGTTCCAACACTTCAATTCACTGTGCGAAGTGAATGCAGTGTTGCCTCACTTTCTAAATGCTGTCCTTTCAGAGAAAATCACTTTCCATTGAGATTGCCTTAAACTACTTTCAAGCATTCACAAAAAACTCACATGAGTTTCTCTGAAAGAGAAGCAGTCTGTTCCAAAACTTCAATTCACTCTGCGAAGTGAATGGAGTGTTGCTTCACTTTCTAAATGCTGTCATTTAAGAGAAAATCACTTTCCTTTGAAAGTGCCTTAAGCTACTTACAAGCATTCAACAGAAACTCACACGCATTTCTCTGAAAGAGAAGCAGTCTGTTCCAACACTTGAACTCACTGTGCGAAGTGAATGGAGTGTTGCGTCACTTTCTAAATGCTGTCCTTTCAGAGAAAATCACTTTCCTTTGAAAGTGCCTTAAGCTACTTACAAGCATTCAACAGAAACTCACATGCGTTCTCTGAAAGAGAAGCAGTAGTTCCAACACTTCAATTCACTGTGCGAAGTGAATGTAGTGTTGCTTCACTTTCTAAATGCTGTCCTTTCAGAGAAAATCACTTTCCTTTGAAAGTGCCTTAAGCTACTTGCAAGATTTGGAAGAAACTCACATGCGTTTCTCTGAAAGAGAAGCAGTGTGTTCCAACACTTCAATTCACTGTGCGAAGTGAATGGAGTGTTGCTTCACTTTCTAAATGCTGTCCTTTCAGAGAAAATCACTTTCCTTTGAAAGTGCCTTAAGCTACTTGCAAGCATTAGGAAGAAACTCACATGCGTTTCTCTGAAAGAGAAGCAATCTGTTCCAACACTTCAATTCACTGTGCGAAGTGAATGGAGTGTTGCTTCACTTTCTAAATGCTGTCCTTTCAGAGAAAATCACTTTCCTTTGATAGTGCCTTAAGCTACTTACAAGCATTAGGAAGAAACTCACATGCGTTTCTCTGAAAGAGAAGCAGTCTGTTCCAACACTTCAATTCACTGTGCGAAGTGAATAGAGTGTTGCCTCACTTTCTAAATGCTGTCCTTTCAGAGAAAATCACTTTCCTTTGAAAGTGCCTTAAGCTACTTACAAGCATTTAACAGAAATTCACATGCGTTTCTCTGAAAGAGAAGCAGTCTGTTCCAACACTTCAATTCACTGTGCGAAGTGAATGGAGTGTTGCTTCACTATCTAAATGCTGTTCTTTCAGAGAAAATCACTTTCCTTTGAAAGAGCCTTAAGCTACTTACAAGCATTCAACAGAAAATCACATGCGTTTCTCTGAAAGAGAAGCAGTCTGTTCCAACACTTCAATTCACTGTGCGAAGTGAATGGAGTGTTGCTTCACTTTCTAAATGCTGTCCTTTCAGAGAAAATCACTTTCCTTTGAAAGTGCCTTAAGCTACTTGCAAGCATTAGGAAGAAACTCACATGCGTTTCTCTGAAAGAGAAGCAGTCTGTTCCAACACTTCAATTCACTGTGTGAAGTGAATGGAGTGTTGCCTCACTTTCTAAATGCTGTCCTTTCAGAGAAAATCACTTTCCTTTGAAAGTGCCGTAAGCAACTTACAAGCATTCACAAGAAACACTAATGCGTTTCTATGAAAGAGAAGCACTCTGTTCCAACACTTCAATTCACTGCACGAAGGGAATGGAGTGTTGCTTCACTTTCTAAATGCTGTCCTTTCAGAGAAAATCACTTTCCTTTGAAAGTGCCTTAAGCTACTTGTAAGCATTAGGAAGAAACTCACATGCGTTTCTCTGAAAGAGAAGCAGTCTGTTCCAACACTTCAATTCACTGTGCGAAGTGAATGGAGTGTTGCTTCACTTTCTAAATGCTGTCCTTTCAGAGAAAATCACTTTCCTTTGAAAGTGCCTTAAACTACTTTCAAGCATTCACAAAAAACTCACATGCGTTTCTCTTAAAGAGAAGCAGTCTGTTCCAACACTTCAATTCACTGTGCGAAGTGAATGGAGTGTTGCTTCAGTTTCTAAATGCTGTCCTTTCAGAGAAAATCACTTTCCTTTGAAAGTGCCTTAAGCAACTTGCAAGAATTCACAAGAAACTCACATGCGTTTCTCTGAAAGAGAAGCAGTCTGTTCCAACACTTCAATTCACTGTGCGAAGTGAATGGAGTGTTGCTTCACTTTCTAAATGCTGTTCTTTCAGAGAAAATCACTTTCCTTTGAAAGTGCCTTAAGCTACTTGCAAGCATTCACAAGAAACACTAATGTGATTCTATGAAAGAGAAGCAGTCTGTTCCAACACTTCATTCATTGCGCGAAGGGAATGGAGTGTTACTTCACTTTCTAAATGCTGTCCTTTCAGAGAAAATCACTTTCCTTTGAAAGAGCCTTAAGCTACTTACAAGCATTCACCAGAAACTCACATGCGTTTCTCTGAAAGACAAGCAGTCTGTTCCAACACTTCAATTCACTGTGCGAAGTGAATGGAGTGTTGCTTCACTTTCTAAATGCTGTCCTTTCAGAGAAAATCACTTTCCTTTGAAAGTGCCTTAAGCTACTTGCAAGCATTCACCAGAAACACACATGCGTTTCTCTGAAAGAGAAGCAGTCTGTTCCAACACTTCAATTCACTGTGCGAAGTGAATGGAGTGTTGCTTCACTTTCTAAATGCTGTCCTTTCAGAGAAAATCACTTTCTTTTGAACGTGCCTTAAGCTACTTGCAAGCATTAGGAAGAAACTCACATGCGTTTCTCTGAAAGAGAAGCAGTCTGTTCCAACACTTCAATTCACTGTGCGAAGTGAATGGAGTGTTTCTTCACTTTCTAAATGCTGTCCTTTCAGAGAAAATCACTTTCCTTTGAAAGTGCCTTAAGCAACTTGCAAGAATTCACAAGAAACTCACATGCGTTTCTCTGAAAGAGAAACAGTCCGTTCCAACACTTCAATTCACTGTGCGAAGTGAATGGAGTGTTGCTTCACTTCCTAAATGCTGTCCTTTCAGAGAAAATCACTTTCCTTTGAAAGTGCCTTAAGCTACTTGCAAGCATTCACAAGAAACACTAATGCGTTTCTATGAAAGAGAACCAGTCTGTTCCAACACTTCAATTCATTGCGCGAAGGGAACGGAGTGTTGCTTTACTTTCTAAATGCTGTCCTTTCAGAGAAAATCACTTTCCTTTGAAAGTGCCTTAAGCTACTTACAAGCATTCAACAGAAACTCACATGCATTTCTCTGAAAGAGAAGCAGTCTGTTCCAACACTTCAATTCACTGTGCGAAGTGAATGGAGTGTTGCTTCAGTTTCTAAATGCTGTCCTTTCAGAGAAAATCACTTTCCTTTGAAAGTGCCTTAAGCAACTTGCAAGCATTCACAAGAAACTCACATGCGTTTCTCTGAAAGAGAAGCAGTCTGTTCCAACACTTCAATTCACTGTGTGAAGTGAATGGAGTGTTGCCTCACTTTCTAAATGCTGTCCTTTCAGAGAAAATCACTTTCCTTTGAAAGTGCCGTAAGCAACTTACAAGCATTCACAAGAAACACTAATGCGTTTCTATGAAAGAGAAGCACTCTGTTCCAACACTTCAATTCACTGCACGAAGGGAATGGAGTGTTGCTTCACTTTCTAAATGCTGTCCTTTCAGAGAAAATCACTTTCCTTTGAAAGTGCCTTAAGCTACTTGTAAGCATTAGGAAGAAACTCACATGCGTTTCTCTGAAAGAGAAGCAGTCTGTTCCAACACTTCAATTCACTGTGCGAAGTGAATGGAGTGTTGCTTCACTTTCTAAATGCTGTCCTTTCAGAGAAAATCACTTTCCTTTGAAAGTGCCTTAAACTACTTTCAAGCATTCACAAAAAACTCACATGCGTTTCTCTTAAAGAGAAGCAGTCTGTTCCAACACTTCAATTCACTGTGCGAAGTGAATGGAGTGTTGCTTCAGTTTCTAAATGCTGTCCTTTCAGAGAAAATCACTTTCCTTTGAAAGTGCCTTAAGCAACTTGCAAGAATTCACAAGAAACTCACATGCGTTTCTCTGAAAGAGAAGCAGTCTGTTCCAACACTTCAATTCACTGTGCGAAGTGAATGGAGTGTTGCTTCACTTTCTAAATGCTGTCCTTTCAGAGAAAATCACTTTCCTTTGAAAGTGCCTTAAGCTACTTGCAAGCATTCACAAGAAACACTAATGTGATTCTATGAAAGAGAAGCAGTCTGTTCCAACACTTCATTCATTGCGCGAAGGGAATGGAGTGTTACTTCACTTTCTAAATGCTGTCCTTTCAGAGAAAATCACTTTCCTTTGAAAGAGCCTTAAGCTACTTACAAGCATTCACCAGAAACTCACATGCGTTTCTCTGAAAGACAAGCAGTCTGTTCCAACACTTCAATTCACTGTGCGAAGTGAATGGAGTGTTGCTTCACTTTCTAAATGCTGTCCTTTCAGAGAAAATCACTTTCCTTTGAAAGTGCCTTAAGCTACTTGCAAGCATTCACCAGAAACACACATGCGTTTCTCTGAAAGAGAAGCAGTCTGTTCCAACACTTCAATTCACTGTGCGAAGTGAATGGAGTGTTGCTTCACTTTCTAAATGCTGTCCTTTCAGAGAAAATCACTTTCTTTTGAACGTGCCTTAAGCTACTTGCAAGCATTAGGAAGAAACTCACATGCGTTTCTCTGAAAGAGAAGCAGTCTGTTCCAACACTTCAATTCACTGTGCGAAGTGAATGGAGTGTTTCTTCACTTTCTAAATGCTGTCCTTTCAGAGAAAATCACTTTCCTTTGAAAGTGCCTTAAGCAACTTGCAAGAATTCACAAGAAACTCACATGCGTTTCTCTGAAAGAGAAACAGTCCGTTCCAACACTTCAATTCACTGTGCGAAGTGAATGGAGTGTTGCTTCACTTCCTAAATGCTGTCCTTTCAGAGAAAATCACTTTCCTTTGAAAGTGCCTTAAGCTACTTGCAAGCATTCACAAGAAACACTAATGCGTTTCTATGAAAGAGAACCAGTCTGTTCCAACACTTCAATTCATTGCGCGAAGGGAACGGAGTGTTGCTTTACTTTCTAAATGCTGTCCTTTCAGAGAAAATCACTTTCCTTTGAAAGTGCCTTAAGCTACTTACAAGCATTCAACAGAAACTCACATGCATTTCTCTGAAAGAGAAGCAGTCTGTTCCAACACTTCAATTCACTGTGCGAAGTGAATGGAGTGTTGCTTCAGTTTCTAAATGCTGTCCTTTCAGAGAAAATCACTTTCCTTTGAAAGTGCCTTAAGCAACTTGCAAGCATTCACAAGAAACTCACATGCGTTTCTCTGAAAGAGAAGCAGTCTGTTCCAACACTTCAATTCACTGTGCGAAGTGAATGGAGTGTTGCTTCACTTTCTAAATGCTGTCCTTTCAGAGAAAATCACTTTCCTTTGAAAGTGCCTTAAGCTACTTACAAGCATTCACCAGAAACTCACATGCGTTTCTCTGAAAGAGAAGCAGTCTGTTCCAACACTTCAATTCACTGTGTGAAGTGAATGGAGTGTTGCCTCACTTTCTAAATGCTGTCCTTTCAGAGAAAATCACTTTCCTTTGAAAGTGCCTTAAGCAACTTACAAGCATTCACAAGAAACACTAATGCGTTTCTATGAAAGAGAAGCACTCTGTTCCAACACTTCAATTCACTGCACGAAGGGAATGGAGTGTTGCTTCACTTTCTAAATGCTGTCCTTTTAGAGAAAATCACTTTCCTTTGAAAGTGCCTTAAGCTATTTACAAGCATTCAACAGAAACTCACTTGCGTTTCTCTGAAAGAGAAGCAGTCTGTTCCAACACTTCAATTCACTGTGCGAAGTGAATGGAGTGTTGCCTCACTTTCTAAATGCTGTCCTTTCAGAGAAAATCACTTTCCTTTGAAAGTGCCTCAAAATACTTTCAAGCATTCACAAAAAACTCACATGCGTTTCTCTTAAAGAGAAGCAGTCTGTTCCAACACTTCAATTCACTGTGCGAAGTGAATGGAGTGTTGCTTCACTTTCTAAATGCTGTCCTTTCAGAGAAAATCACTTTCCTTTGAAAGTGCCTTAAGCAACTTGCAAGAATTCACAAGAAACTCACATGCGTTTCTCTGAAAGAGAAGCAGTCTGTTCCAACACTTCAATTCACTGTGCGAAGTGAATGGAGTGTTGCTTCACTTCCTAAATGCTGTCCTTTCAGAGAAAATCACTTTCCTTTGAAAGTGCCTTAAGCTACTTGCAAGCATTCACAAGAAACACTAATGCGTTTCTATGAAAGAGAACCAGTCTGTTCCAACACTTCAATTCATTGCGCGAAGGGAATGGAGTGTTGCTTTACTTTCTAAATGCTGTCCTTTCAGAGAAAATCACTTTCCTTTGAAAGTGCCTTAAGCTACTTACAAGCATTCAACAGAAACTCACATGCATTTCTCTGAAAGAGAAGCAGTCTGTTCCAAACTTCAATTCACTGTGCGAAGTGAATGGAGTGTTGCTTCAGTTTCTAAATGCTGTCCTTTCAGAGAAAATCACTTTCCTTTGAAAGTGCCTTAAGCAACTTGCAAGCATTCACAAGAAACTCACATGCGTTTCTCTGAAAGAGAAGCAGTCTGTTCCAACACTTCAATTCACTGTGCGAAGTGAATGGAGTGTTGCTTCACTTTCTAAATGCTGTCCTTTCAGAGAAAATCACTTTCCTTTGAAAGTGCCTTAAGCTACTTGCAAGCATTAGGAAGAAACTCACATGCGTTTCTCTGAAAGAGAAGCAGTCTGTTCCAACACTTCAATTCACTGTGCGAAGTGAATGGAGTGTTGCTTCACTTCCTAAATGCTGTCCTTTCAGAGAAAATCACTTTCCTTTGAAAGTGCCTTAAGCTACTTGCAAGCATTAGGAAGAAACTCACATGCGTTTCTCTTAAAGAGAAGCAGTCTGTTCCAACACTTCAATTCACTGTGCGAAGTGAATGGAGTGTTGCTTCACTTTCTAAATGCTGTCCTTTCAGAGAAAATCACTTTCCTTTGAAAGTGCCTTAAGCAACTTGCAAGAATTCACAAGAAACTCACATGCGTTTCTCTGAAAGAGAAGCAGTCTGTTCCAACACTTCAATTCACTGTGCGAAGTGAATGGAGTGTTGCTTCACTTCCTAAATGCTGTCCTTTCAGAGAAAATCACTTTCCTTTGAAAGTGCCTTAAGCTACTTGCAAGCATTCACAAGAAACACTAATGCGTTTCTATGAAAGAGAACCAGTCTGTTCCAACACTTCAATTCATTGCGCGAAGGGAATGGAGTGTTGCTTTACTTTCTAAATGCTGTCCTTTCAGAGAAAATCACTTTCCTTTCAAAGTGCCTTAAGCTACTTACAAGCATTCAACAGAAACTCACATGCATTTCTCTGAAAGAAGAGCAGTCTGTTCCAACACTTCAATTCACTGTGCGAAGTGAATGGAGTGTTACTTCAGTTTCTAAATGCTGTCCTTTCAGAGAAAATCACTTTCCTTTGAACGTGCCTTAAGCTACTTGCAAGCATTAGGAAGAAACTCACATGCGTTTCTCTGAAAGAGAAGCAGTCTGTTCCAACACTTCAATTCACTGTGCGAAGTGAATGGAGTGTTGCTTCACTTTCTAAATGCTGTTCTTTCAGAGAAAATCACTTTCCTTTGATAGTGCCTTAAGCAACTTGCAAGCATTAGGAAGAAACTCACATGCGTTTCTCTGAAAGAGAAGCAGTCTGTTCCAACACTTCAGTTCACTGTGTGAAGTGAATAGAGTGTTGCCTCACTTTCTAAATGCTGTCCTTTCAGAGAAAATCACTTTCCTTTGAAATTGCCTTAAACTACTTACAAGCATTTAACAGAAACTCACATGCATTTCTCTGAAAGAAGAGCAGTCTGTTCCAACACTTCAATTCACTGTGCGAAGTGAATGGAGTGTTGCTTCACTTTCTAAATGCTGTTCTTTCAGAGAAAATCACTTTCCTTTGAAAGTGCCTTAAGCTACTTGCAAGCATTAGGAAGAAACTCACATGCGTTTCTCTGAAAGAGAAGCAGTCTGTTCCAACACTTCAATTCACTGTGTGAAGTGAATAGAGTGTTGCCTCACTTTCTAAATGCTGTCCTTTCAGAGAAAATCACTTTCCTTTGAAAGTGCCTTAAGCTACTTTCAAGCATTTAACAGAAACTCACATGCGTTTCTCTGAAAGAGAAGCAGTCTGTTCCAACATTTCAATTCACTGTGCGAAGTGAATGGAGTGTTGCTTCACTTTCTAAATGCTGTTCTTTCAGAGAAAATCACTTTCCTTTAAAGTGCCTTAAGCTACTTGCAAGCATTAGGAAGAAACTCACATGCGTTTCTCTGAAAGAGAAGCAGTCTGTTCCAACACTTCAATTCACTGTGCGAAGTGAATGGAGTGTTGCCTCACTTTCTAAATGCTGTCCTTTCAGAGAAAATCACTTTCCATTGAGATTGCCTTAAACTACTTTCAAGCATTCACAAAAAACTCACATGAGTTTCTCTGAAAGAGAAGCAGTTTGTTCCAAAACTTCAATTCACTCTGCGAAGTGAATGGAGTGTTGCTTCACTTTCTAAATGCTGTCATTTCAGAGAAAATCACTTTCCTTTGAAAGTGCCTTAAGCCACTTACAAGCATTCAACAGAAACTCACATGCATTTCTCTGAAAGAGAAGCAGTCTGTTCCAACACTTCAACTCACTGTGCGAAGTGAATGGAGTGTTGCTTCCCTTTCTAAATGCAGTCCTTTCAGAGAAAATCACTTTCCTTTGAAAGTGCTTTAAGCTACTTACAAGCATTCAACAGAAACTCACATGCGTTTCTCTGAAAGAGAAGCAGTCTGTTCCAACACTTCAATTCACTGTGTGAAGTGAATGGAGTGTTGCCTCACTTTCTAAATGCTGTCCTTTCAGAGAAAATCACTTTCCTTTGAAAGTGCCTTAAGCAACTTACAAGCATTCACAAGAAACACTAATGCGTTTCTATGAAAGAGAAGCACTCTGTTCCAACACTTCAATTCACTGCACGAAGGGAATGGAGTGTTGCTTCACTTTCTAAATGCTGTCCTTTTAGAGAAAATCACTTTCCTTTGAAAGTGCCTTAAGCTATTTACAAGCATTCAACAGAAACTCACTTGCGTTTCTCTGAAAGAGAAGCAGTCTGTTCCAACACTTCAATTCACTGTGCGAAGTGAATGGAGTGTTGCCTCACTTTCTAAATGCTGTCCTTTCAGAGAAAATCACTTTCCTTTGAAAGTGCCTCAAAATACTTTCAAGCATTCACAAAAAACTCACATGCGTTTCTCTTAAAGAGAAGCAGTCTGTTCCAACACTTCAATTCACTGTGCGAAGTGAATGGAGTGTTGCTTCACTTTCTAAATGCTGTCCTTTCAGAGAAAATCACTTTCCTTTGAAAGTGCCTTAAGCAACTTGCAAGAATTCACAAGAAACTCACATGCGTTTCTCTGAAAGAGAAGCAGTCTGTTCCAACACTTCAATTCACTGTGCGAAGTGAATGGAGTGTTGCTTCACTTCCTAAATGCTGTCCTTTCAGAGAAAATCACTTTCCTTTGAAAGTGCCTTAAGCTACTTGCAAGCATTCACAAGAAACACTAATGCGTTTCTATGAAAGAGAACCAGTCTGTTCCAACACTTCAATTCATTGCGCGAAGGGAATGGAGTGTTGCTTTACTTTCTAAATGCTGTCCTTTCAGAGAAAATCACTTTCCTTTGAAAGTGCCTTAAGCTACTTACAAGCATTCAACAGAAACTCACATGCATTTCTCTGAAAGAGAAGCAGTCTGTTCCAAACTTCAATTCACTGTGCGAAGTGAATGGAGTGTTGCTTCAGTTTCTAAATGCTGTCCTTTCAGAGAAAATCACTTTCCTTTGAAAGTGCCTTAAGCAACTTGCAAGCATTCACAAGAAACTCACATGCGTTTCTCTGAAAGAGAAGCAGTCTGTTCCAACACTTCAATTCACTGTGCGAAGTGAATGGAGTGTTGCTTCACTTTCTAAATGCTGTCCTTTCAGAGAAAATCACTTTCCTTTGAAAGTGCCTTAAGCTACTTGCAAGCATTAGGAAGAAACTCACATGCGTTTCTCTGAAAGAGAAGCAGTCTGTTCCAACACTTCAATTCACTGTGCGAAGTGAATGGAGTGTTGCTTCACTTCCTAAATGCTGTCCTTTCAGAGAAAATCACTTTCCTTTGAAAGTGCCTTAAGCTACTTGCAAGCATTAGGAAGAAACTCACATGCGTTTCTCTTAAAGAGAAGCAGTCTGTTCCAACACTTCAATTCACTGTGCGAAGTGAATGGAGTGTTGCTTCACTTTCTAAATGCTGTCCTTTCAGAGAAAATCACTTTCCTTTGAAAGTGCCTTAAGCAACTTGCAAGAATTCACAAGAAACTCACATGCGTTTCTCTGAAAGAGAAGCAGTCTGTTCCAACACTTCAATTCACTGTGCGAAGTGAATGGAGTGTTGCTTCACTTCCTAAATGCTGTCCTTTCAGAGAAAATCACTTTCCTTTGAAAGTGCCTTAAGCTACTTGCAAGCATTCACAAGAAACACTAATGCGTTTCTATGAAAGAGAACCAGTCTGTTCCAACACTTCAATTCATTGCGCGAAGGGAATGGAGTGTTGCTTTACTTTCTAAATGCTGTCCTTTCAGAGAAAATCACTTTCCTTTCAAAGTGCCTTAAGCTACTTACAAGCATTCAACAGAAACTCACATGCATTTCTCTGAAAGAAGAGCAGTCTGTTCCAACACTTCAATTCACTGTGCGAAGTGAATGGAGTGTTACTTCAGTTTCTAAATGCTGTCCTTTCAGAGAAAATCACTTTCCTTTGAACGTGCCTTAAGCTACTTGCAAGCATTAGGAAGAAACTCACATGCGTTTCTCTGAAAGAGAAGCAGTCTGTTCCAACACTTCAATTCACTGTGCGAAGTGAATGGAGTGTTGCTTCACTTTCTAAATGCTGTTCTTTCAGAGAAAATCACTTTCCTTTGATAGTGCCTTAAGCAACTTGCAAGCATTAGGAAGAAACTCACATGCGTTTCTCTGAAAGAGAAGCAGTCTGTTCCAACACTTCAGTTCACTGTGTGAAGTGAATAGAGTGTTGCCTCACTTTCTAAATGCTGTCCTTTCAGAGAAAATCACTTTCCTTTGAAATTGCCTTAAACTACTTACAAGCATTTAACAGAAACTCACATGCATTTCTCTGAAAGAAGAGCAGTCTGTTCCAACACTTCAATTCACTGTGCGAAGTGAATGGAGTGTTGCTTCACTTTCTAAATGCTGTTCTTTCAGAGAAAATCACTTTCCTTTGAAAGTGCCTTAAGCTACTTGCAAGCATTAGGAAGAAACTCACATGCGTTTCTCTGAAAGAGAAGCAGTCTGTTCCAACACTTCAATTCACTGTGTGAAGTGAATAGAGTGTTGCCTCACTTTCTAAATGCTGTCCTTTCAGAGAAAATCACTTTCCTTTGAAAGTGCCTTAAGCTACTTTCAAGCATTTAACAGAAACTCACATGCGTTTCTCTGAAAGAGAAGCAGTCTGTTCCAACATTTCAATTCACTGTGCGAAGTGAATGGAGTGTTGCTTCACTTTCTAAATGCTGTTCTTTCAGAGAAAATCACTTTCCTTTAAAGTGCCTTAAGCTACTTGCAAGCATTAGGAAGAAACTCACATGCGTTTCTCTGAAAGAGAAGCAGTCTGTTCCAACACTTCAATTCACTGTGCGAAGTGAATGGAGTGTTGCCTCACTTTCTAAATGCTGTCCTTTCAGAGAAAATCACTTTCCATTGAGATTGCCTTAAACTACTTTCAAGCATTCACAAAAAACTCACATGAGTTTCTCTGAAAGAGAAGCAGTTTGTTCCAAAACTTCAATTCACTCTGCGAAGTGAATGGAGTGTTGCTTCACTTTCTAAATGCTGTCATTTCAGAGAAAATCACTTTCCTTTGAAAGTGCCTTAAGCCACTTACAAGCATTCAACAGAAACTCACATGCATTTCTCTGAAAGAGAAGCAGTCTGTTCCAACACTTCAACTCACTGTGCGAAGTGAATGGAGTGTTGCTTCCCTTTCTAAATGCAGTCCTTTCAGAGAAAATCACTTTCCTTTGAAAGTGCTTTAAGCTACTTACAAGCATTCAACAGAAATTCACATGCGTTTCTCTGAAAGAGAAGCAGTAGTTCCAACACTTCAATTCACTGTGCGAAGTGAATGGAGTGTTGCTTCACTTTCTAAATGCTGTCCTTTCAGAGAAAATCACTTTCCTTTGAAAGTGCCTTAAGCTACTTACAAGCATTTACCAGAAACTCACATGCGTTTCTCTGAAAGAGAAGCAGTCTGTTCCAACACTTCAATTCACTGTGCGAAGTGAATGGAGTGTTGCCTCACTTTCTAAATGCTGTCCTTTCAGAGAAAATCACTTTCCATTGAAAGTGCCTTAAACTACTTTCAAGCATTCACAAAAAACTCACATGCGTTTCTCTGAAAGAGAAGCAGACTGTTCCAACACTTCAATTCACTGTGCGAAGTGAATGGAGTGTTGCTTCACTTTCTAAATGCTGTTATTTCAGAAAAAATCACTTTCCTTTGAAAGTGCCTTAAGATACTTGCAAGCATTAGGAAGAAACTCACATGCGTTTCTCTGAAAGAGAAGCAGTCTGTTCCAACACTTCAATTCACTGTCCAAAATGAATGGAGTGTTGCTTCACTTTCTAAATGCTGTCCTTTCAGAGAAAATCACTTTCCTTTGAAAGTGCCTTAAGCTACTTACAAGCATTCACCAGAAACTCACATGCGTTTCTCTGAAAGAGAAGCAGTCTGTTCCAATACTCAATTCACTCTGCGAAGTGAATGGAGTGTTGCTTCACTTTCTAAATGCTGTCCTTTCAGAGAAAATCACTTTCCTTTGAAAGTGCCTTAAGCTACTTTTAAGCATTAGGAAGAAACTCACATGCGTTTCTCTGAAAGAGAAGCACTCCGTTCCAACACTTCAATTCACTGTGCGAAGTGAATGGAGTGTTGCTTCAGTTTCTAAATGCTGTCCTTTCAGAGAAAATCACTTTCCTTTGAAAGTGCCTTAAGCTACTTATAAGCATTTACCAGAAACTCACATGCGTTTCTCTGAAAGAGAAGCAGTCTGTTCCAACACTTCAATTCACTGTGCGAAGTGAATGGAGTGTTGCTTCACTTTCTAAATGCTGTCCTTTCAGAGAAAATCCCTTTCCTTTGAATGTGCCTTAAGCTACTTACAAGCATTCAACAGAAACTCACATGCATTTCTCTGAAAGAGAAGTAGTCTGTTCCAACACTTCAATTCACTGTGCGAAGTGAATGGAGTGTTTCTTCACTTTCTAAATGCTGTCCAATCAGAGAAAATCACTTTCCTTTGAAAGTGCCTTAAGCTACTTGCAAGCATTATGAAGAAACTCACATGCGTTTCTCTGAAAGAGAAGCATCTGTTCCAACACTTCAATTCACTGTGCGAAGTGAATGGAGTGTTGCTTCACTTTCTAAATGCTGTCCTTTCAGAGAAAATCACTTTCCTTTGAAAGTGCCTTAAACTACTTTCAAGCATTCACAAAAAAATCACATGCGTTTCTCTGAAAGAGAAGCAGTCTGTTACAACACTTCAATTCACAGTGCGAAGTGAATGGAGTGTTGCTTCAGTTTCTAAATGCTGTCCTTTCAGAGAAAATCACTTTCCTTTGAAAGTGCCTTAAGCAACTTGCAAGAATTCACAAGAAACTCACATGCGTTTGAAAGAGAAGCAGTCTGTTCCAACACTTCAATTCACTGTGCGAAGTGAAGGGAGTGTTGCTTCACTTTCTAAATGCTGTCCTTTCAGAGAAAATCACTTTCCTTTGAAAGTGCCTTAAGCTACTTGCAAGCATTCACAAGAAACACTAATGCGTTTCTCTGAAAGAGAAGCAGTCTGTTCCAACACTTCAATTCACTGTGCGAAGTGAATGGAGTGTTGCTTCACTTTCTAAATGCTGTCCTTTCAGAGAAAATCACTTTTCTTTGATAGTGCCTTAAGCAACTTGCAAGCATTAGGAAGAAACTCACATGCGTTTCTCTGAAAGAGAAGCAGTCTGTTCCAACACTTCAATTCACTGTGCGAAGTGAATGGAGTGTTGCGTCACTTTCTAAATGCTGTCCTTTCAGAGAAAATCACTTTCCTTTGAAAGTGCCTTAAGCTACTTGCAAGCATTAGGAAGAAACTCACATGCGTTTCTCTGAAAGAGAAGCAGTCTGTTCCAACACTTCAATTCCCTGTGCGAAGTGAATGGAGTGTTGCTTCACTTTCTAAATGCTGTCCTTTCAGAGAAAGTCACTTTCCTTTGATAGTGCCTTAAGCAACTTGCAAGCATTAGGAAGAAACTCACATGCGTTTCTCTGAAAGAGAAGCAGTCTGTTCCAACACTTCAATTCACTGTGTGAAGTGAATAGAGTGTTGCCTCACTTTCTAAATGTTGTCCTTTCAGAGAAAATCACTTTCCTTTGAAAGTGCCTTAAACTACTTACAAGCATTTAACAGAAACTCACATGCGTTTCGCTTAAAGAGAAGCAGTCTGTTCCAACACTTCAATTCCCTGTGCGAAGTGAATGGAGTGTTGCTTCACTTTCTAAATGCTGTTCTTTCAGAGAAAATCACTTTCCTTTGAAAGTGCCTTAAGCTACTTGCAAGCATTAGGAAGAAACTCACATGCGTTTCTCTGAAAGAGAAGCAGTCTGTTCCAACACTTCAATTCACTGTGCGAAGTGAATGGAGTGTTGCCTCACTTTCTAAATGCTGTCCTTTCAGAGAAAATCACTTTCCTTTGAAAGTGCCTTAAGCTACTTACAAGCATTCAACAGAAACTCACATGCATTTCTCTGAAAGAGAAGCAGTCTGTTCCAACACTTCAATTCACTGTGCGAAGTGAATGGAGTGTTGCTTCAGTTTCTAAATGCTGTCCTTTCAGAGAAAATCACTTTCCTTTGAAAGTGCCTTAAGCAACTTGCAAGCATTCACAAGAAACTCACATGCGTTTCTCTGAAAGAGAAGCAGTCTGTTCCAACACTTCAATTCACTGTGTGAAGTGAATGGAGTGTTGCCTCACTTTCTAAATGCTGTTCTTTCAGAGAAAATCACTTTCCTTTGAAAGTGCCGTAAGCAACTTACAAGCATTCACAAGAAACACTAATGCGTTTCTATGAAAGAGAAGCACTCTGTTCCAACACTTCAATTCACTGTGCGAAGGGAATGGAGTGTTGCTTCACTTTCTAAATGCTGTCCTTTCAGAGAAAATCACTTTCCTTTGAAAGTGCCTTAAGCTACTTGTAAGCATTAGGAAGAAACTCACATGCGTTTCTCTGAAAGAGAAGCAGTCTGTTCCAACACTTCAATTCACTGTGCGAAGTGAATGGAGTGTTGCTTCACTTTCTAAATGCTGTCCTTTCAGAGAAAACCACTTTCCTTTGAAAGTGCCTTAAACTACTTTCAAGCATTCACAAAAAACTCACATGCGTTTCTCTTAAAGAGAAGCAGTCTGTTCCAACACTTCAATTCACTGTGCGAAGTGAATGGAGTGTTGCTTCAGTTTCTAAATGCTGTCCTTTCAGAGAAAATCACTTTCCTTTGAAAGTGCCTTAAGCAACTTGCAAGAATTCACAAGAAACTCACATGCGTTTCTCTGAAAGAGAAGCAGTCTGTTCCAACACTTCAATTCACTGTGCGAAGTGAATGGAGTGTTGCTTCACTTTCTAAATGCTGTCCTTTCAGAGAAAATCACTTTCCTTTGAAAGTGCCTTAAGCTACTTGCAAGCATTCACAAGAAACACTAATGTGATTCTATGAAAGAGAAGCAGTCTGTTCCAACACTTCATTCATTGCGCGAAGGGAATGGAGTGTTACTTCACTTTCTAAATGCTGTCCTTTCAGAGAAAATCACTTTCCTTTGAAAGAGCCTTAAGCTACTTACAAGCATTCACCAGAAACTCACATGCGTTTCTCTGAAAGACAAGCAGTCTGTTCCAACACTTCAATTCACTGTGCGAAGTGAATGGAGTGTTGCTTCACTTTCTAAATGCTGTCCTTTCAGAGAAAATCACTTTCCTTTGAAAGTGCCTTAAGCTACTTGCAAGCATTCACCAGAAACACACATGCGTTTCTCTGAAAGAGAAGCAGTCTGTTCCAACACTTCAATTCACTGTGCGAAGTGAATGGAGTGTTGCTTCACTTTCTAAATGCTGTCCTTTCAGAGAAAATCACTTTCTTTTGAACGTGCCTTAAGCTACTTGCAAGCATTAGGAAGAAACTCACATGCGTTTCTCTGAAAGAGAAGCAGTCTGTTCCAACACTTCAATTCACTGTGCGAAGTGAATGGAGTGTTTCTTCACTTTCTAAATGCTGTCCTTTCAGAGAAAATCACTTTCCTTTGAAAGTGCCTTAAGCAACTTGCAAGAATTCACAAGAAACTCACATGCGTTTCTCTGAAAGAGAAACAGTCCGTTCCAACACTTCAATTCACTGTGCGAAGTGAATGGAGTGTTGCTTCACTTCCTAAATGCTGTCCTTTCAGAGAAAATCACTTTCCTTTGAAAGTGCCTTAAGCTACTTGCAAGCATTCACAAGAAACACTAATGCGTTTCTATGAAAGAGAACCAGTCTGGTCCAACACTTCAATTCATTGCGCGAAGGGAACGGAGTGTTGCTTTACTTTCTAAATGCTGTCCTTTCAGAGAAAATCACTTTCCTTTGAAAGTGCCTTAAGCTACTTACAAGCATTCAACAGAAACTCACATGCATTTCTCTGAAAGAGAAGCAGTCTGTTCCAACACTTCAATTCACTGTGCGAAGTGAATGGAGTGTTGCTTCAGTTTCTAAATGCTGTCCTTTCAGAGAAAATCACTTTCCTTTGAAAGTGCCTTAAGCAACTTGCAAGCATTCACAAGAAACTCACATGCGTTTCTCTGAAAGAGAAGCAGTCTGTTCCAACACTTCAATTCACTGTGCGAAGTGAATGGAGTGTTGCTTCACTTTCTAAATGCTGTCCTTTCAGAGAAAATCACTTTCCTTTGAAAGTGCCTTAAGCTACTTACAAGCATTCACCAGAAACTCACATGCGTTTCTCTGAAAGAGAAGCAGTCTGTTCCAACACTTCAATTCACTGTGTGAAGTGAATGGAGTGTTGCCTCACTTTCTAAATGCTGTCCTTTCAGAGAAAATCACTTTCCTTTGAAAGTGCCTTAAGCAACTTACAAGCATTCACAAGAAACACTAATGCGTTTCTATGAAAGAGAAGCACTCTGTTCCAACACTTCAATTCACTGCACGAAGGGAATGGAGTGTTGCTTCACTTTCTAAATGCTGTCCTTTTAGAGAAAATCACTTTCCTTTGAAAGTGCCTTAAGCTATTTACAAGCATTCAACAGAAACTCACTTGCGTTTCTCTGAAAGAGAAGCAGTCTGTTCCAACACTTCAATTCACTGTGCGAAGTGAATGGAGTGTTGCCTCACTTTCTAAATGCTGTCCTTTCAGAGAAAATCACTTTCCTTTGAAAGTGCCTCAAAATACTTTCAAGCATTCACAAAAAACTCACATGCGTTTCTCTTAAAGAGAAGCAGTCTGTTCCAACACTTCAATTCACTGTGCGAAGTGAATGGAGTGTTGCTTCACTTTCTAAATGCTGTCCTTTCAGAGAAAATCACTTTCCTTTGAAAGTGCCTTAAGCAACTTGCAAGAATTCACAAGAAACTCACATGCGTTTCTCTGAAAGAGAAGCAGTCTGTTCCAACACTTCAATTCACTGTGCGAAGTGAATGGAGTGTTGCTTCACTTCCTAAATGCTGTCCTTTCAGAGAAAATCACTTTCCTTTGAAAGTGCCTTAAGCTACTTGCAAGCATTCACAAGAAACACTAATGCGTTTCTATGAAAGAGAACCAGTCTGTTCCAACACTTCAATTCATTGCGCGAAGGGAATGGAGTGTTGCTTTACTTTCTAAATGCTGTCCTTTCAGAGAAAATCACTTTCCTTTGAAAGTGCCTTAAGCTACTTACAAGCATTCAACAGAAACTCACATGCATTTCTCTGAAAGAGAAGCAGTCTGTTCCAAACTTCAATTCACTGTGCGAAGTGAATGGAGTGTTGCTTCAGTTTCTAAATGCTGTCCTTTCAGAGAAAATCACTTTCCTTTGAAAGTGCCTTAAGCAACTTGCAAGCATTCACAAGAAACTCACATGCGTTTCTCTGAAAGAGAAGCAGTCTGTTCCAACACTTCAATTCACTGTGCGAAGTGAATGGAGTGTTGCTTCACTTTCTAAATGCTGTCCTTTCAGAGAAAATCACTTTCCTTTGAAAGTGCCTTAAGCTACTTGCAAGCATTAGGAAGAAACTCACATGCGTTTCTCTGAAAGAGAAGCAGTCTGTTCCAACACTTCAATTCACTGTGCGAAGTGAATGGAGTGTTGCTTCACTTCCTAAATGCTGTCCTTTCAGAGAAAATCACTTTCCTTTGAAAGTGCCTTAAGCTACTTGCAAGCATTAGGAAGAAACTCACATGCGTTTCTCTTAAAGAGAAGCAGTCTGTTCCAACACTTCAATTCACTGTGCGAAGTGAATGGAGTGTTGCTTCACTTTCTAAATGCTGTCCTTTCAGAGAAAATCACTTTCCTTTGAAAGTGCCTTAAGCAACTTGCAAGAATTCACAAGAAACTCACATGCGTTTCTCTGAAAGAGAAGCAGTCTGTTCCAACACTTCAATTCACTGTGCGAAGTGAATGGAGTGTTGCTTCACTTCCTAAATGCTGTCCTTTCAGAGAAAATCACTTTCCTTTGAAAGTGCCTTAAGCTACTTGCAAGCATTCACAAGAAACACTAATGCGTTTCTATGAAAGAGAACCAGTCTGTTCCAACACTTCATTCATTGCGCGAAGGGAATGGAGTGTTACTTCACTTTCTAAATGCTGTCCTTTCAGAGAAAATCACTTTCCTTTGAAAGAGCCTTAAGCTACTTACAAGCATTCACCAGAAACTCACATGCGTTTCTCTGAAAGACAAGCAGTCTGTTCCAACACTTCAATTCACTGTGCGAAGTGAATGGAGTGTTGCTTCACTTTCTAAATGCTGTCCTTTCAGAGAAAATCACTTTCCTTTGAAAGTGCCTTAAGCTACTTGCAAGCATTCACCAGAAACACACATGCGTTTCTCTGAAAGAGAAGCAGTCTGTTCCAACACTTCAATTCACTGTGCGAAGTGAATGGAGTGTTGCTTCACTTTCTAAATGCTGTCCTTTCAGAGAAAATCACTTTCTTTTGAACGTGCCTTAAGCTACTTGCAAGCATTAGGAAGAAACTCACATGCGTTTCTCTGAAAGAGAAGCAGTCTGTTCCAACACTTCAATTCACTGTGCGAAGTGAATGGAGTGTTTCTTCACTTTCTAAATGCTGTCCTTTCAGAGAAAATCACTTTCCTTTGAAAGTGCCTTAAGCAACTTGCAAGAATTCACAAGAAACTCACATGCGTTTCTCTGAAAGAGAAACAGTCCGTTCCAACACTTCAATTCACTGTGCGAAGTGAATGGAGTGTTGCTTCACTTCCTAAATGCTGTCCTTTCAGAGAAAATCACTTTCCTTTGAAAGTGCCTTAAGCTACTTGCAAGCATTCACAAGAAACACTAATGCGTTTCTATGAAAGAGAACCAGTCTGGTCCAACACTTCAATTCATTGCGCGAAGGGAACGGA
The DNA here is from genome assembly GCF_982192425.1 of Myodes glareolus. Lineage (NCBI taxonomy): Eukaryota > Metazoa > Chordata > Mammalia > Rodentia > Cricetidae > Myodes > Myodes glareolus. The sequence goes on from NW_028263238.1 coordinate 70,761, forward strand.
GTGTTGCTTTACTTTCTAAATGCTGTCCTTTCAGAGAAAATCACTTTCCTTTGAAAGTGCCTTAAGCTACTTACAAGCATTCAACAGAAACTCACATGCATTTCTCTGAAAGAGAAGCAGTCTGTTCCAACACTTCAATTCACTGTGCGAAGTGAATGGAGTGTTGCTTCAGTTTCTAAATGCTGTCCTTTCAGAGAAAATCACTTTCCTTTGAAAGTGCCTTAAGCAACTTGCAAGCATTCACAAGAAACTCACATGCGTTTCTCTGAAAGAGAAGCAGTCTGTTCCAACACTTCAATTCACTGTGCGAAGTGAATGGAGTGTTGCTTCACTTTCTAAATGCTGTCCTTTCAGAGAAAATCACTTTCCTTTGAAAGTGCCTTAAGCTACTTACAAGCATTCACCAGAAACTCACATGCGTTTCTCTGAAAGAGAAGCAGTCTGTTCCAACACTTCAATTCACTGTGTGAAGTGAATGGAGTGTTGCCTCACTTTCTAAATGCTGTCCTTTCAGAGAAAATCACTTTCCTTTGAAAGTGCCTTAAGCAACTTACAAGCATTCACAAGAAACACTAATGCGTTTCTATGAAAGAGAAGCACTCTGTTCCAACACTTCAATTCACTGCACGAAGGGAATGGAGTGTTGCTTCACTTTCTAAATGCTGTCCTTTTAGAGAAAATCACTTTCCTTTGAAAGTGCCTTAAGCTATTTACAAGCATTCAACAGAAACTCACTTGCGTTTCTCTGAAAGAGAAGCAGTCTGTTCCAACACTTCAATTCACTGTGCGAAGTGAATGGAGTGTTGCCTCACTTTCTAAATGCTGTCCTTTCAGAGAAAATCACTTTCCTTTGAAAGTGCCTCAAAATACTTTCAAGCATTCACAAAAAACTCACATGCGTTTCTCTTAAAGAGAAGCAGTCTGTTCCAACACTTCAATTCACTGTGCGAAGTGAATGGAGTGTTGCTTCACTTTCTAAATGCTGTCCTTTCAGAGAAAATCACTTTCCTTTGAAAGTGCCTTAAGCAACTTGCAAGAATTCACAAGAAACTCACATGCGTTTCTCTGAAAGAGAAGCAGTCTGTTCCAACACTTCAATTCACTGTGCGAAGTGAATGGAGTGTTGCTTCACTTCCTAAATGCTGTCCTTTCAGAGAAAATCACTTTCCTTTGAAAGTGCCTTAAGCTACTTGCAAGCATTCACAAGAAACACTAATGCGTTTCTATGAAAGAGGACCAGTCTGTTCCAACACTTCAATTCATTGCGCGAAGGGAATGGAGTGTTGCTTTACTTTCTAAATGCTGTCCTTTCAGAGAAAATCACTTTCCTTTGAAAGTGCCTTAAGCTACTTACAAGCATTCAACAGAAACTCACATGCATTTCTCTGAAAGAGAAGCAGTCTGTTCCAAACTTCAATTCACTGTGCGAAGTGAATGGAGTGTTGCTTCAGTTTCTAAATGCTGTCCTTTCAGAGAAAATCACTTTCCTTTGAAAGTGCCTTAAGCAACTTGCAAGCATTCACAAGAAACTCACATGCGTTTCTCTGAAAGAGAAGCAGTCTGTTCCAACACTTCAATTCACTGTGCGAAGTGAATGGAGTGTTGCTTCACTTTCTAAATGCTGTCCTTTCAGAGAAAATCACTTTCCTTTGAAAGTGCCTTAAGCTACTTGCAAGCATTAGGAAGAAACTCACATGCGTTTCTCTGAAAGAGAAGCAGTCTGTTCCAACACTTCAATTCACTGTGCGAAGTGAATGGAGTGTTGCTTCACTTCCTAAATGCTGTCCTTTCAGAGAAAATCACTTTCCTTTGAAAGTGCCTTAAGCTACTTGCAAGCATTAGGAAGAAACTCACATGCGTTTCTCTTAAAGAGAAGCAGTCTGTTCCAACACTTCAATTCACTGTGCGAAGTGAATGGAGTGTTGCTTCACTTTCTAAATGCTGTCCTTTCAGAGAAAATCACTTTCCTTTGAAAGTGCCTTAAGCAACTTGCAAGAATTCACAAGAAACTCACATGCGTTTCTCTGAAAGAGAAGCAGTCTGTTCCAACACTTCAATTCACTGTGCGAAGTGAATGGAGTGTTGCTTCACTTCCTAAATGCTGTCCTTTCAGAGAAAATCACTTTCCTTTGAAAGTGCCTTAAGCTACTTGCAAGCATTCACAAGAAACACTAATGCGTTTCTATGAAAGAGAACCAGTCTGTTCCAACACTTCAATTCATTGCACGAAGGGAATGGAGTGTTGCTTTACTTTCTAAATGCTGTCCTTTCAGAGAAAATCACTTTCCTTTCAAAGTGCCTTAAGCTACTTACAAGCATTCAACAGAAACTCACATGCATTTCTCTGAAAGAGAAGCAGTCTGTTCCAAACTTCAATTCACTGTGCGAAGTGAATGGAGTGTTACTTCAGTTTCTAAATGCTGTCCTTTCAGAGAAAATCACTTTCCTTTGAACGTGCCTTAAGCTACTTGCAAGCATTAGGAAGAAACTCACATGCGTTTCTCTGAAAGAGAAGCAGTCTGTTCCAACACTTCAATTCACTGTGCGAAGTGAATGGAGTGTTGCTTCACTTTCTAAATGCTGTTCTTTCAGAGAAAATCACTTTCCTTTGATAGTGCCTTAAGCAACTTGCAAGCATTAGGAAGAAACTCACATGCGTTTCTCTGAAAGAGAAGCAGTCTGTTCCAACACTTCAGTTCACTGTGTGAAGTGAATAGAGTGTTGCCTCACTTTCTAAATGCTGTCCTTTCAGAGAAAATCACTTTCCTTTGAAATTGCCTTAAACTACTTACAAGCATTTAACAGAAACTCACATGCATTTCTCTGAAAGAAGAGCAGTCTGTTCCAACACTTCAATTCACTGTGCGAAGTGAATGGAGTGTTGCTTCACTTTCTAAATGCTGTTCTTTCAGAGAAAATCACTTTCCTTTGAAAGTGCCTTAAGCTACTTGCAAGCATTAGGAAGAAACTCACATGCGTTTCTCTGAAAGAGAAGCAGTCTGTTCCAACACTTCAATTCACTGTGTGAAGTGAATAGAGTGTTGCCTCACTTTCTAAATGCTGTCCTTTCAGAGAAAATCACTTTCCTTTGAAAGTGCCTTAAGCTACTTTCAAGCATTTAACAGAAACTCACATGCGTTTCTCTGAAAGAGAAGCAGTCTGTTCCAACATTTCAATTCACTGTGCGAAGTGAATGGAGTGTTGCTTCACTTTCTAAATGCTGTTCTTTCAGAGAAAATCACTTTCCTTTAAAGTGCCTTAAGCTACTTGCAAGCATTAGGAAGAAACTCACATGCGTTTCTCTGAAAGAGAAGCAGTCTGTTCCAACACTTCAATTCACTGTGCGAAGTGAATGGAGTGTTGCCTCACTTTCTAAATGCTGTCCTTTCAGAGAAAATCACTTTCCATTGAGATTGCCTTAAACTACTTTCAAGCATTCACAAAAAACTCACATGAGTTTCTCTGAAAGAGAAGCAGTTTGTTCCAAAACTTCAATTCACTCTGCGAAGTGAATGGAGTGTTGCTTCACTTTCTAAATGCTGTCATTTCAGAGAAAATCACTTTCCTTTGAAAGTGCCTTAAGCCACTTACAAGCATTCAACAGAAACTCACATGCATTTCTCTGAAAGAGAAGCAGTCTGTTCCAACACTTCAACTCACTGTGCGAAGTGAATGGAGTGTTGCTTCCCTTTCTAAATGCAGTCCTTTCAGAGAAAATCACTTTCCTTTGAAAGTGCTTTAAGCTACTTACAAGCATTCAACAGAAATTCACATGCGTTTCTCTGAAAGAGAAGCAGTAGTTCCAACACTTCAATTCACTGTGCGAAGTGAATGGAGTGTTGCTTCACTTTCTAAATGCTGTCCTTTCAGAGAAAATCACTTTCCTTTGAAAGTGCCTTAAGCTACTTACAAGCATTTACCAGAAACTCACATGCGTTTCTCTGAAAGAGAAGCAGTCTGTTCCAACACTTCAATTCACTGTGCGAAGTGAATGGAGTGTTGCCTCACTTTCTAAATGCTGTCCTTTCAGAGAAAATCACTTTCCATTGAAAGTGCCTTAAACTACTTTCAAGCATTCACAAAAAACTCACATGCGTTTCTCTGAAAGAGAAGCAGACTGTTCCAACACTTCAATTCACTGTGCGAAGTGAATGGAGTGTTGCTTCACTTTCTAAATGCTGTTCTTTCAGAAAAAATCACTTTCCTTTGAAAGTGCCTTAAGATACTTGCAAGCATTAGGAAGAAACTCACATGCGTTTCTCTGAAAGAGAAGCAGTCTGTTCCAACACTTCAATTCACTGTCCAAAATGAATGGAGTGTTGCTTCACTTTCTAAATGCTGTCCTTTCAGAGAAAATCACTTTCCTTTGAAAGTGCCTTAAGCTACTTACAAGCATTCACCAGAAACTCACATGCGTTTCTCTGAAAGAGAAGCAGTCTGTTCCAATACTCAATTCACTCTGCGAAGTGAATGGAGTGTTGCTTCACTTTCTAAATGCTGTCCTTTCAGAGAAAATCACTTTCCTTTGAAAGTGCCTTAAGCTACTTGTAAGCATTAGGAAGAAACTCACATGCGTTTCTCTGAAAGAGAAGCACTCCGTTCCAACACTTCAATTCACTGTGCGAAGTGAATGGAGTGTTGCTTCAGTTTCTAAATGCTGTCCTTTCAGAGAAAATCACTTTCCTTTGAAAGTGCCTTAAGGTACTTATAAGCATTTACCAGAAACTCACATGCGTTTCTCTGAAAGAGAAGCAGTCTGTTCCAACACTTCAATTCACTGTGCGAAGTGAATGGAGTGTTGCTTCACTTTCTAAATGCTGTCCTTTCAGAGAAAATCCCTTTCCTTTGAATGTGCCTTAAGCTACTTACAAGCATTCAACAGAAACTCACATGCATTTCTCTGAAAGAGAAGTAGTCTGTTCCAACACTTCAATTCACTGTGCGAAGTGAATGGAGTGTTTCTTCACTTTCTAAATGCTGTCCAATCAGAGAAAATCACTTTCCTTTGAAAGTGCCTTAAGCTACTTGCAAGCATTATGAAGAAACTCACATGCGTTTCTCTGAAAGAGAAGCATCTGTTCCAACACTTCAATTCACTGTGCGAAGTGAATGGAGTGTTGCTTCACTTTCTAAATGCTGTCCTTTCAGAGAAAATCACTTTCCTTTGAAAGTGCCTTAAACTACTTTCAAGCATTCACAAAAAAATCACATGCGTTTCTCTGAAAGAGAAGCAGTCTGTTACAACACTTCAATTCACAGTGCGAAGTGAATGGAGTGTTGCTTCAGTTTCTAAATGCTGTCCTTTCAGAGAAAATCACTTTCCTTTGAAAGTGCCTTAAGCAACTTGCAAGAATTCACAAGAAACTCACATGCGTTTGAAAGAGAAGCAGTCTGTTCCAACACTTCAATTCACTGTGCGAAGTGAAGGGAGTGTTGCTTCACTTTCTAAATGCTGTCCTTTCAGAGAAAATCACTTTCCTTTGAAAGTGCCTTAAGCTACTTGCGAGCATTCACAAGAAACACTAATGCGTTTCTCTGAAAGAGAAGCAGTCTGTTCCAACACTTCAATTCACTGTGCGAAGTGAATGGAGTGTTGCTTCACTTTCTAAATGCTGTCCTTTCAGAGAAAATCACTTTTCTTTGATAGTGCCTTAAGCAACTTGCAAGCATTAGGAAGAAACTCACATGCGTTTCTCTGAAAGAGAAGCAGTCTGTTCCAACACTTCAATTCACTGTGCGAAGTGAATGGAGTGTTGCGTCACTTTCTAAATGCTGTCCTTTCAGAGAAAATCACTTTCCTTTGAAAGTGCCTTAAGCTACTTGCAAGCATTAGGAAGAAACTCACATGCGTTTCTCTGAAAGAGAAGCAGTCTGTTCCAACACTTCAATTCCCTGTGCGAAGTGAATGGAGTGTTGCTTCACTTTCTAAATGCTGTCCTTTCAGAGAAAGTCACTTTCCTTTGATAGTGCCTTAAGCAACTTGCAAGCATTAGGAAGAAACTCACATGCGTTTCTCTGAAAGAGAAGCAGTCTGTTCCAACACTTCAATTCACTGTGTGAAGTGAATAGAGTGTTGCCTCACTTTCTAAATGTTGTCCTTTCAGAGAAAATCACTTTCCTTTGAAAGTGCCTTAAACTACTTACAAGCATTTAACAGAAACTCACATGCGTTTCGCTTAAAGAGAAGCAGTCTGTTCCAACACTTCAATTCCCTGTGCGAAGTGAATGGAGTGTTGCTTCACTTTCTAAATGCTGTTCTTTCAGAGAAAATCACTTTCCTTTGAAAGTGCCTTAAGCTACTTGCAAGCATTAGGAAGAAACTCACATGCGTTTCTCTGAAAGAGAAGCAGTCTGTTCCAACACTTCAATTCACTGTTTGAAGTGAATAGAGTGTTGCTTCACTTTCTAAATGCTGTCCTTTCAGAGAAAATCACTTTCCTTTGAAAGTGCCTTAAGCTACTTACAAGCATTTAACAGAAACTCACATGCGTTTCTCTGAAAGAGAAGCAGTCTGTTCCAACACTTCAATTCACTGTGCGAAGTGAATCGAGTGTTGCTTCACTTTCTAAATTATGTCCTTTCAGAGAAAATCACTTTCCTTTAAAGTGCCTTAAGCTACTTGCAAGCATTAGGAAGAAACTCACATGCGTTTCTCTGAAAGAGAAGCAGTCTGTTCCAACACTTCAATTCACTGTGCGAAGTGAATGCAGTGTTGCCTCACTTTCTAAATGCTGTCCTTTCAGAGAAAATCACTTTCCATTGAGATTGCCTTAAACTACTTTCAAGCATTCACAAAAAACTCACATGAGTTTCTCTGAAAGAGATGCAGTCTGTTCCAAAACTTCAATTCACTCTGCGAAGTGAATGGAGTGTTGCTTCACTTTCTAAATGCTGTCATTTCAGAGAAAATCACTTTCCTTTGAAAGTGCCTTAAGCTACTTACAAGCATTCAACAGAAACTCACACGCATTTCTCTGAAAGAGAAGCAGTCTGTTCCAACACTTGAACTCACTGTGCGAAGTGAATGGAGTGTTGCGTCACTTTCTAAATGCTGTCCTTTCAGAGAAAATCACTTTCCTTTGAAAGTGCCTTAAGCTACTTACAAGCATTCAACAGAAACTCACATGCGTTCTCTGAAAGAGAAGCAGTAGTTCCAACACTTCAATTCACTGTGCGAAGTGAATGTAGTGTTGCTTCACTTTCTAAATGCTGTCCTTTCAGAGAAAATCACTTTCCTTTGAAAGTGCCTTAAGCTACTTGCAAGATTTGGAAGAAACTCACATGCGTTTCTCTGAAAGAGAAGCAGTGTGTTCCAACACTTCAATTCACTGTGCGAAGTGAATGGAGTGTTGCTTCACTTTCTAAATGCTGTCCTTTCAGAGAAAATCACTTTCCTTTGAAAGTGCCTTAAGCTACTTGCAAGCATTAGGAAGAAACTCACATGCGTTTCTCTGAAAGAGAAGCAATCTGTTCCAACACTTCAATTCACTGTGCGAAGTGAATGGAGTGTTGCTTCAGTTTCTAAATGCTGTCCTTTCAGAGAAAATCACTTTCCTTTGATAGTGCCTTAAGCTACTTACAAGCATTAGGAAGAAACTCACATGCGTTTCTCTGAAAGAGAAGCAGTCTGTTCCAACACTTCAATTCACTGTGCGAAGTGAATAGAGTGTTGCCTCACTTTCTAAATGCTGTCCTTTCAGAGAAAATCACTTTCCTTTGAAAGTGCCTTAAGCTACTTACAAGCATTTAACAGAAATTCACATGCGTTTCTCTGAAAGAGAAGCAGTCTGTTCCAACACTTCAATTCACTGTGCGAAGTGAATGGAGTGTTGCTTCACTATCTAAATGCTGTCCTTTCAGAGAAAATCACTTTCCTTTGAAAGTGCCTTAAGCTACTTACAAGCATTTAACAGAAATTCACATGCGTTTCTCTGAAAGAGAAGCAGTCTGTTCCAACACTTCAATTCACTGTGCGAAGTGAATGGAGTGTTGCTTCACTATCTAAATGCTGTCCTTTCAGAGAAAATCACTTTCCTTTGAAAGTGCCTTAAGCTACTTACAAGCATTCACCAGAAACACACATGCGTTTCTCTGAAAGAGAAGCAGTCTGTTCCAACACTTCAATTCACTGTGCGAAGTGAATGGAGTGTTGCTTCACTTTCTAAATGCTGTCCTTTCAGAGAAAATCACTTTCTTTTGAACGTGCCTTAAGCTACTTGCAAGCATTAGGAAGAAACTCACATGCGTTTCTCTGAAAGAGAAGCAGTCTGTTCCAACACTTCAATTCACTGTGCGAAGTGAATGGAGTGTTTCTTCACTTTCTAAATGCTGTTCTTTCAGAGAAAATCACTTTCCTTTGAAAGTGCCTTAAGCAACTTGCAAGAATTCACAAGAAACTCACATGCGTTTCTCTGAAAGAGAAGCAGTCCGTTCCAACACTTCAATTCACTGTGCGAAGTGAATGGAGTGTTGCTTCACTTCCTAAATGCTGTCCTTTCAGAGAAAATCACTTTCCTTTGAAAGTGCCTTAAGCTACTTGCAAGCATTCACAAGAAACACTAATGCGTTTCTATGAAAGAGAACCAGTCTGTTCCAATACTTCAATTCATTGCACGAAGGGAACGGAGTGTTGCTTTACTTTCTAAATGCTGTCCTTTCAGAGAAAATCACTTTCCTTTGAAAGTGCCTTAAGCTACTTACAACCATTCAACAGAAACTCACATGCATTTCTCTGAAAGAGAAGCAGTCTGTTCCAACACTTCAATTCACTGTGTGAAGTGAATGGAGTGTTGCCTCACTTTCTAAATGCTGTCCTTTCAGAGAAAATCACTTTCCTTTGAAAGTGCCTTAAGCAACTTACAAGCATTCACAAGAAACACTAATGCGTTTCTATGAAAGAGAAGCACTCTGTTCCAACACTTCAATTCACTGCACGAAGGGAATGGAGTGTTGCTTCACTTTCTAAATGCTGTCCTTTTAGAGAAAATCACTTTCCTTTGAAAGTGCCTTAAGCTATTTACAAGCATTCAACAGAAACTCACTTGCGTTTCTCTGAAAGAGAAGCAGTCTGTTCCAACACTTCAATTCACTGTGCGAAGTGAATGGAGTGTTGCCTCACTTTCTAAATGCTGTCCTTTCAGAGAAAATCACTTTCCTTTGAAAGTGCCTCAAAATACTTTCAAGCATTCACAAAAAACTCACATGCGTTTCTCTTAAAGAGAAGCAGTCTGTTCCAACACTTCAATTCACTGTGCGAAGTGAATGGAGTGTTGCTTCACTTTCTAAATGCTGTCCTTTCAGAGAAAATCACTTTCCTTTGAAAGTGCCTTAAGCAACTTGCAAGAATTCACAAGAAACTCACATACGTTTCTCTGAAAGAGAAGCAGTCTGTTCCAACACTTCAATTCACTGTGCGAAGTGAATGGAGTGTTGCTTCACTTCCTAAATGCTGTCCTTTCAGAGAAAATCACTTTCCTTTGAAAGTGCCTTAAGCTACTTGCAAGCATTCACAAGAAACACTAATGCGTTTCTATGAAAGAGAACCAGTCTGTTCCAACACTTCAATTCATTGCGCGAAGGGAATGGAGTGTTGCTTTACTTTCTAAATGCTGTCCTTTCAGAGAAAATCACTTTCCTTTGAAAGTGCCTTAAGCTACTTACAAGCATTCAACAGAAACTCACATGCATTTCTCTGAAAGAGAAGCAGTCTGTTCCAAACTTCAATTCACTGTGCGAAGTGAATGGAGTGTTGCTTCAGTTTCTAAATGCTGTCCTTTCAGAGAAAATCACTTTCCTTTGAAAGTGCCTTAAGCAACTTGCAAGCATTCACAAGAAACTCACATGCGTTTCTCTGAAAGAGAAGCAGTCTGTTCCAACACTTCAATTCACTGTGCGAAGTGAATGGAGTGTTGCTTCACTTTCTAAATGCTGTCCTTTCAGAGAAAATCACTTTCCTTTGAAAGTGCCTTAAGCTACTTGCAAGCATTAGGAAGAAACTCACATGCGTTTCTCTGAAAGAGAAGCAGTCTGTTCCAACACTTCAATTCACTGTGCGAAGTGAATGGAGTGTTGCTTCACTTCCTAAATGCTGTCCTTTCAGAGAAAATCACTTTCCTTTGAAAGTGCCTTAAGCTACTTGCAAGCATTAGGAAGAAACTCACATGCGTTTCTCTTAAAGAGAAGCAGTCTGTTCCAACACTTCAATTCACTGTGCGAAGTGAATGGAGTGTTGCTTCACTTTCTAAATGCTGTCCTTTCAGAGAAAATCACTTTCCTTTGAAAGTGCCTTAAGCAACTTGCAAGAATTCACAAGAAACTCACATGCGTTTCTCTGAAAGAGAAGCAGTCTGTTCCAACACTTCAATTCACTGTGCGAAGTGAATGGAGTGTTGCTTCACTTCCTAAATGCTGTCCTTTCAGAGAAAATCACTTTCCTTTGAAAGTGCCTTAAGCTACTTGCAAGCATTCACAAGAAACACTAATGCGTTTCTACGAAAGAGAACCAGTCTGTTCCAACACTTCAAATCATTGCGCGAAGGGAATGGAGTGTTGCTTTACTTTCTAAATGCTGTCCTTTCAGAGAAAATCACTTTCCTTTCAAAGTGCCTTAAGCTACTTACAAGCATTCAACAGAAACTCACATGCATTTCTCTGAAAGAGAAGCAGTCTGTTCCAACACTTCAATTCACTGTGCGAAGTGAATGGAGTGTTGCTTCAGTTTCTAAATGCTGTCCTTTCAGAGAAAATCACTTTCCTTTGAAAGTGCCTTAAGCAACTTGCAAGCATTCACAAGAAACTCACATGCGTTTCTCTGAAAGAGAAGCAGTCTGTTCCAACACTTCAATTCACTGTGCGAAGTGAATGGAGTGTTGCTTCACTTTCTAAATGCTGTCCTTTCAGAGAAAATCACTTTCCTTTGAAAGTGCCTTAAGCTACTTACAAGCATTCACCAGAAACTCACATGCGTTTCTCTGAAAGAGAAGCAGTCTGTTCCAACACTTCAATTCACTGTGTGAAGTGAATGGAGTGTTGCCTCACTTTCTAAATGCTGTCCTTTCAGAGAAAATCACTTTCCTTTGAAAGTGCCTTAAGCAACTTACAAGCATTCACAAGAAACACTAATGCGTTTCTATGAAAGAGAAGCACTCTGTTCCAACACTTCAATTCACTGCACGAAGGGAATGGAGTGTTGCTTCACTTTCTAAATGCTGTCCTTTTAGAGAAAATCACTTTCCTTTGAAAGTGCCTTAAACTACTTTCAAGCATTCACAAAAAACTCACATGCGTTTCTCTTAAAGAGAAGCAGTCTGTTCCAACACTTCAATTCACTGTGCGAAGTGAATGGAGTGTTGCTTCACTTCCTAAATGCTGTCCTTTCAGAGAAAATCACTTTCCTTTGAAAGTGCCTTAAGCTACTTGCAAGCATTCACAAGAAACACTAATGCGTTTCTATGAAAGAGAACCAGTCTGTTCCAACACTTCAATTCATTGCGCGAAGGGAATGGAGTGTTGCTTTACTTTCTAAATGCTGTCCTTTCAGAGAAAATCACTTTCCTTTGAAAGTGCCTTAAGCTACTTACAAGCATTCAACAGAAACTCACATGCATTTCTCTGAAAGAGAAGCAATCTGTTCCAACACTTCAATTCTCTGTGCGAAGTGAATGGAGTGTTGCTTCACTTTCTAAATGCTGTCCTTTCAGAGAAAATCACTTTCCTTTGAAAGTGCCTTAAGGAACTTGCAAGCATTCACAAGAAACTCACATGCGTTTCTCTGAAAGAGAAACAGTCTGTTCCAACACTTCAATTCACTGTGCGAAGTGAATGGAGTGTTGCTTCACTTTCTAAATGCTGTCCTATCAGAGAAAATCACTTTCCTTTGAAAGTGCCTTAAGCTACTTGCAAGCATTAGGAAGAAACTCACATGCGTTTCTCTGAAAGAGAAGCAGTCTGTTCCAACACTTCAATTCACTGTGCGAAGTGAATGGAGTGTTGCTTCACTTCCTAAATGCTGTCCTTTCAGAGAAAATCACTTTCCTTTGAAAGTGCCTTAAGCTACTTGCAAGCATTAGGAAGAAACTCACATGCGTTTCTCTTAAAGAGAAGCAGTCTGTTCCAACACTTCAATTCACTGTGCGAAGTGAATGGAGTGTTGCTTCACTTTCTAAATGCTGTCCTTTCAGAGAAAATCACTTTCCTTTGAAAGTGCCTTAAGCAACTTGCAAGAATTCACAAGAAACTCACATGCGTTTCTGAAAGAGAAGCAGTCTGTTCCAACACTTCAATTCACTGTGCGAAGTGAATGGAGTGTTGCTTCACTTCCTAAATGCTGTCCTTTCAGAGAAAATCACTTTCCTTTGAAAGTGCCTTAAGCAACTTGCAAGCATTCACAAGAAACTCACATGCGTTTCTCTGAAAGAGAAGCAGTCTGTTCCAACACTTCAATTCACTGTGCGAAGTGAATGGAGTGTTGCTTCACTTTCTAAATGCTGTCCTTTCAGAGAAAATCACTTTCATTTGAAAGTGCCTTAAGCTACTTACAAGCATTCACCAGAAACTCACATGCGTTTCTCTGAAAGAGAAGCAGTCTGTTCCAACACTTCAATTCACTGTGTGAAGTGAATGGAGTGTTGCCTCACTTTCTAAATGCTGTCCTTTCAGAGAAAATCACTTTCCTTTGAAAGTGCCTTAAGCAACTTACAAGCATTCACAAGAAACACTAATGCGTTTCTATGAAAGAGAAGCACTCTGTTCCAACACTTCAATTCACTGCACGAAGGGAATGGAGTGTTGCTTCACTTTCTAAATGCTGTCCTTTTAGAGAAAATCACTTTCCTTTGAAAGTGCCTTAAGCTACTTACAAGCATTCAACAGAAACTCACATGCGTTTCTCTGAAAGAGAAGCAGTCTGTTCCAACACTTCAATTCACTGTGCGAAGTGAATGGAGTGTTGCCTCACTTTCTAAATGCTGTCCTTTCAGAGAAAATCACTTTCCTTTGAAAGTGCCTTAAACTACTTTCAAGCATTCACAAAAAACTCACATGCGTTTCTCTTAAAGAGAAGCAGTCTGTTCCAACACTTCAATTCACTGTGCGAAGTGAATGGAGTGTTGCTTCAGTTTCTAAATGCTGTCCTTTCAGAGAAAATCACTTTCCTTTGAAAGTGCCTTAAGCAACTTGCAAGAATTCACAAGAAACTCACATGCGTTTCTCTGAAAGAGAAGCAGTCTGTTCCAACACTTCAATTCACTGTGCGAAGTGAATGGAGTGTTGCTTCACTTCCTAAATGCTGTCCTTTCAGAGAAAATCACTTTCCTTTGAAAGTGCCTTAAGCTACTTGCAAGCATTCACAAGAAACACTAATGCGTTTCTATGAAAGAGAACCAGTCTCTTCCAACACTTCAATTCATTGCGCGAAGGGAATGGAGTGTTGCTTTACTTTCTAAATGCTGTCCTTTCAGAGAAAATCACTTTCCTTTGAAAGTGCCTTAAGCTACTTACAAGCATTCAACAGAAACTCACATGCATTTCTCTGAAAGAGAAGCAGTCTGTTCCAAACTTCAATTCACTGTGCGAAGTGAATGGAGTGTTGCTTCAGTTTCTAAATGCTGTCCTTTCAGAGAAAATCACTTTCCTTTGAAAGTGCCTTAAGCAACTTGCAAGCATTCACAAGAAACTCACATGCGTTTCTCTGAAAGAGAAGCAGTCTGTTCCAACACTTCAATTCACTGTGCGAAGTGAATGGAGTGTTGCTTCACTTTCTAAATGCTGTCCTTTCAGAGAAAATCACTTTCCTTTGAAAGTGCCTTAAGCTACTTGCAAGCATTCACCAGAATCTCACATGAGTTTCTCTGAAAGAGAAGCAGTCTGTTCCAACACTTCAATTCACTGTGTGAAGTGAATGGAGTGTTGCTTCACTTTCTAAATGCTGTCCTTTCAGAGAAAATCACTTTCCTTTGAAAGTGCCTTAAGCAACTTACAAGCATTCACAGGAAACACTAATGCGTTTCTATGAAAGAGAAGCACTCTGTTCCAACACTTCAATTCACTGCACGAAGGGAATGGAGTGTTGCTTCACTTTCTAAATGCTGTCCTTTCAGAGAAATTCACTTTCCTTTGAAAGTGCCTTAAGGTACTTACAAGCATTCAACAGAAACTCACATGCGTTTCTCTGAAAGAGAAGCAGTCTGTTCCAACACTTCAATTCACTGTGCGAAGTGAATGGAGTGTTGCTGCAGTTTCTAAATGCTGTCCTTTCAGAGAAAATCATTTTCCTTTGAAAGTGCCTTAAGCAACTTGCAAGAATTCACAAGAAACTCACATGCGTTTCTCTGAAAGAGAAGCAGTCTGTTCCAACACTTCAATTCACTGTGCGAAGTGAATGGAGTGTTGCTTCACTTTCTAAATGCTGTCCTTTCAGAGAAAATCTCTTTCCTTTGAAAGTGCCTTAAGCTTCATGCACGCATTCACAAGAAACACTAATGCGATTCTATGAAAGAGAAGCAGTCTGTTCCAACACTTCAATTCATTGCGCGAAGGGAATGGAGTGTTGCTTCACTTTCTGAATGCTGTCCTTTCAGAGAAAATCACTTTCCTTTGAAAGAGCCTTAAGCTACTTACAAGCATTCAACAGAAACTCACATGCGTTTCTCTGAAAGAGAAGCAGTCTGTTCCAACACTTCAATTCACTGTGCGAAGTGAATGGAGTGTTGCTTCACTTTCTAAATGCTGTCCTTTCAGAGAAAATCACTTTCCTTTGAAAGTGCCTTAAGCTACTTGCAAGCATTAGGAAGAAACTCACATGCGTTTCTCTGAAAGAGAAGCAGTCTGTTCCAACACTTCAATTCACTGTGCGAAGTGAATGGAGTGTTGCTTCACTTCCTAAATGCTGTCCTTTCAGAGAAAATCACTTTCCTTTGAAAGTGCCTTAAGCTACTTGCAAGCATTAGGAAGAAACTCACATGCGTTTCTCTTAAAGAGAAGCAGTCTGTTCCAACACTTCAATTCACTGTGCGAAGTGAATGGAGTGTTGCTTCACTTTCTAAATGCTGTCCTTTCAGAGAAAATCACTTTCCTTTGAAAGTGCCTTAAGCAACTTGCAAGAATTCACAAGAAACTCACATGCGTTCCTCTGAAAGAGAAGCAGTCTGTTCCAACACTTCAATTCACTGTGCGAAGTGAATGGAGTGTTGCTTCACTTCCTAAATGCTGTCCTTTCAGAGAAAATCACTTTCCTTTGAAAGTGCCTTAAGCTACTTGCAAGCATTCACAAGAAACACTAATGCGTTTCTATGAAAGAGAACCAGTCTGTTCCAACACTTCAATTCATTGCGCGAAGGGAATGGAGTGTTGCTTTACTTTCTAAATGCTGTCCTTTCAGAGAAAATCACTTTCCTTTCAAAGTGCCTTAAGCTACTTACAAGCATTCAACAGAAACTCACATGCATTTCTCTGAAAGAGAAGCAGTCTGTTCCAACACTTCAATTCACTGTGCGAAGTGAATGGAGTGTTGCTTCAGTTTCTAAATGCTGTCCTTTCAGAGAAAATCACTTTCCTTTGAAAGTGCCTTAAGCAACTTGCAAGCATTCACAAGAAACTCACATGCGTTTCTCTGAAAGAGAAGCAGTCTGTTCCAACACTTCAATTCACTGTGCGAAGTGAATGGAGTGTTGCTTCACTTTCTAAATGCTGTCCTTTCAGAGAAAATCACTTTCCTTTGAAAGTGCCTTAAGCTACTTACAAGCATTCACCAGAAACTCACATGCGTTTCTCTGAAAGAGAAGCAGTCTGTTCCAACACTTCAATTCACAGTGTGAAGTGAATGGAGTGTTGCCTCACTTTCTAAATGCTGTCCTTTCAGAGAAAATCACTTTCCTTTGAAAGTGCCTTAAGCAACTTACAAGCATTCACAAGAAACACTAATGCGTTTCTATGAAAGAGAAGCACTCTGTTCCAACACTTCAATTCACTGCACGAAGGGAATGGAGTGTTGCTTCACTTTCTAAATGCTGTCCTTTTAGAGAAAATCACTTTCCTTTGAAAGTGCCTTAAGCTACTTGCAAGCATTAGGAAGAAACTCTCATGCGTTTCTCTGAAAGAGAAGCAGTCTGTTCCAGCACTTCAATTCACTGTGCGAAGTGAATGGAGTGTTGCTTCACTTTCTAAATGCTGTCCTTTCAGAGAAAATCACTTTCCTTTGACCGTGCCTTAAGCTACTTGCAAGCATTAGGAAGAAACTCACATGCGTTTCTCTGAAAGAGAAGCAGTCTGTTCCAACACTTCAATTCACTGTGTGAAGTGAATGGAGTGTTGCCTCACTTTCTAAATGCTGTCCTTTCTGAGAAAATCACTTTCCTTTGAAAGTGCCTTAAGCAACTTACAAGCATTCACAAGAAACACTAATGCGTTTCTATGAAAGAGAAGCACTCTGTTCCAACACTTCAATTCACTGCACGAAGGGAATGGAGTGTTGCTTCACTTTCTAAATGCTGTCCTTTCAGAGAAAATCACTTTCCTTTGAAAGTGCCTTAAGCAACTTGCAAGAATTCACAAGAAACTCACATGCGTTTCTCTGAAAGAGAAGCAGTCTGTTCCAACACTTCAATTCACTGTGCGAAGTGAATGGAGTGTTGCTTCACTTCCTAAATGCTGTCCTTTCAGAGAAAATCACTTTCCTTTGAAAGTGCCTTAAGCTACTTGCAAGCATTCACAAGAAACACTAATGCGTTTCTATGAAAGAGAACCAGTCTGTTCCAACACTTCAATTCATTGCGCGAAGGGAATGGAGTGTTGCTTTACTTTCTAAATGCTGTCCTTTCAGAGAAAATCACTTTCCTTTGAAAGTGCCTTAAGCTACTTACAAGCATTCAACAGAAACTCACATGCATTTCTCTGAAAGAGAAGCAGTCTGTTCCAACACTTCAATTCACTGTGCGAAGTGAATGGAGTGTTGCTTCAGTTTCTAAATGCTGTCCTTTCAGAGAAAATCACTTTCCTTTGAAAGTGCCTTAAGCAACTTGCAAGCATTCACAAGAAACTCACATGCGTTTCTCTGAAAGAGAAGCAGTCTGTTCCAACACTTCAATTCACTGTGCGAAGTGAATGGAGTGTTGCTTCACTTTCTAAATGCTGTCCTTTCAGAGAAAATCACTTTCCTTTGAAAGTGCCTTAAGCTACTTACAAGCATTCACCAGAATTTCACATGCGTTTCTCTGAAAGAGAAGCAGTCTGTTCCAACACTTCAATTCACTGTGTGAAGTGAATGGAGTGTTGCCTCACTTTCTAAATGCTGTCCTTTCAGAGAAAATCACTTTCCTTTGAAAGTGCCTTAAGCAACTTACAAGCATTCACAAGAAACAGTAATGCGTTTCTATGAAAGAGAAGCACTCTGTTCCAACACTACCATTCACTGCACGAAGGGAATGGAGTGTTGCTTCACTTTCTAAATGCTGTCCTTTCAGAGAAAATCACTTTCCTTTGAAAGTGCCTTAAGCTACTTACAAGCATTCAACAGAAACTCACATGCGTTTCTCTGAAAGAGAAGCAGTCTGTTCCAACACTTCAATTCACTGTGCGAAGTGAATGGAGTGTTGCTTCACTTTCTAAATGCTGTCCTTTCAGAGAAAATCACTTTCCTTTGAAAGTGCCTTAAACTACTTTCAAGCATTCACAAAAAACTCACATGCGTTTCTCTTAAAGAGAAGCAGGCTGTTCCAACACTTCAATTCACTGTGCGAAGTGAATGGAGTGTTGCTGCAGTTTCTAAATGCTGTCCTTTCAGAGAAAATCACTTTCCTTTGAAAGTGCCCTAAGCAACTTGCAAGAATTCACAAGAAACTCACATGCGTTTCTCTGAAAGAGAAGCAGTCTGTTCCAACACTTCAATTCACTGTGCGAAGTGAATGGAGTGTTGCTTCACTTTCTAAATGCTGTCCTTTCTGAGAAAATCTCTTTCCTTTGAAAGTGCCTTTAGCTTCTTGCAAGCATTCACAAGAAACACTAATGCGATTCTATGAAAGAGAAGGAGTCTGTTCCAACACTTCAATTCATTGCGCGAAGGGAATGGAGTGTTGCTTCACTTTCTAAATGCTGTCCTTTCAGAGAAAATCACTTTCCTTTGAAAGAGCCTTAAGCTACTTACAAGCATTCAACAGAAACTCACATGCGTTTCTCTGAAAGAGAAGCAGTCTGCTCCAACACTTCAATTCACTGTGCGAAGTAAATGGAGTGTTGCTTCACTTTCTAAATGCTGTCCTTTCAGAGAAAATCACTTTCCTTTGAAAGTGCCTTAAGCTACTTACAAGCATTCACCAGAAACTCACATGCGTTTCTCTGAAAGAGAAGCAGTCTGTTCCAGCACTTCAATTCACTGTGCGAAGTGAATGGAGTGTTGCTTCACTTTCTAAATGCTGTCATTTCAGAGAAAATCACTTTCCTTTGACCGTGCCTTAAGCTACTTGCAAGCATTAGGAAGAAACTCACATGCGTTTCTCTGAAAGAGAAGCAGTCTGTTCCAACACTTCAATTCACTGTGCGAAGTGAATGGAGTGTTGCCTCACTTTCTAAATGCTGTCCTTTCAGAGAAAATCACTTTCCTTTGAAAGTGCCTTAAACTACTTTCAAGCATTCACAAAAAACTCACATGCGTTTCTCTTAAAGAGAAGCAGTCTGTTCCAACACTTCAATTCACTGTGCGAAGTGAATGGAGTGTTGCTTCACTTTCTAAATGCTGTCCTTTCAGAGAAAATCACTTTCCTTTGAAAGTGCCTTAAGCAACTTGCAAGAATTCACAAGAAACTCACATGCGTTTCTCTGAAAGAGAAGCAGTCTGTTCCAACACTTCAATTCACTGTGGGAAGTGAATGGAGTGTTGCCTCACTTTCTAAATGCTGTCCTTTCAGAGAAAATCACTTTCCTTTGAAAGTGCCTTAAGCTACTTGCAAGCATTCACAAGAAACACTAATGCGTTTCTATGAAAGAGAAGCACTCTGTTCCAACACTTCAATTCACTGCACGAAGGGAATGGAGTGTTGCTTCACTTTCTAAATGCTGTCCTTTCAGAGAAAATCACTTTCCTTTGAAAGTGCCTTAAGCTACTTACAAGCATTCAACAGAAACTCACATGCGTTTCTCTGAAAGAGAAGCAGTCTGTTCCAACACTTCAATTCACTGTGCGAAGTGAATAGAGTGTTGCCTCACTTTCTAAATGCTGTCCTTTCAGAGAAAATGACTTTCCTTTGAAAGTGCCTTAAACTACTTTCAAGCATTCACAAAAAACTCACATGCGTTTCTCTTAAAGAGAAGCAGTCTGTTCCAACACTTCAATTCACTGTGCGAAGTGAATGGAGTGTTGCTTCAGTTTCTAAATGCTGTCCTTTCAGAGAAAATCACTTTCCTTTGAAAGTGCCTTAAGCAACTTGCAAGAATTCACAGGAAACTCACATGCGTTTCTCTGAAAGAGAAGCAGTCTGTTCCAACACTTCAATTCACTGTGCGAAGTGAATGGAGTGTTGCTTCACTTTCTAAATGCTGTCCTTTCAGAGAAAATCACTTTCCTTTGAAAGTGCCTTAAGCTACTTGCAAGCATTCACAAGAAACACTAATGCGTTTCTATGAAAGAGAACCAGTCTGTTCCAACACTTCAATTCATTGCGCGAAGGGAATGGAGTGTTGCTTTACTTTCTAAATGCTGTCCTTTCAGAGAAAATCACTTTCCTTTGAAAGTGCCTTAAGCTACTTACAAACATTCAACAGAAACTCACATGCATTTCTCTGAAAGAGAAGCACTCTGTTCCAACACTTCAATTCACTGTGCGAAGTGAATGGAGTGTTGCTTCAGTTTCTAAATGCTGTCCTTTCAGAGAAAATCACTTTCCTTTGAAAGTGCCTTAAGCAACTTGCAAGCATTCACAAGAAACTCACATGCGTTTCTCTGAAAGGGAAGCAGTCTGTTCCAACACTTCAATTCACTGTGCGAAGTGAATGGAGTGTTGCTTCACTTTCTAAATGCTGTCCTTTCAGAGAAAATCACTTTCCTTTGAAAGTGCCTTAAGCTACTTACAAGCATTCACCAGAAACTCACATGCGTTTCTCTGAAAGAGAAGCAGTCTGTTCCAACACTTCAGTTCACTGTGTGAAGTGAAAGGAGTGTTGCCTCACTTTCTAAATGCTGTCCTTTCAGAGAAAATCACTTTCCTTTGAAAGTGCCTTAAGCAACTTACAAGCATTCACAAGAAACACTAATGCGTTTCTATGAAAGAGAAGCACCCTGTTCCAACACTTCAATTCACTGCACGAAGGGAATGGAGTGTTGCTTCACTTTCTAAATGCTGTCCTTTCAGAGAAAATCACTTTCCTTTGAAAGTGCCTTAAGCTACTTACAAGCATTCAACAGAAACTCACATGCGTTTCTATGAAAGAGAAGCAGTCTGTTCCAACACTTCAATTCACTGTGCGAAGTGAATGGAGTGTTGCTTCACTTTCTAAATGCTGTCCTTTCAGAGAAAATCACTTTCCTTTGAAAGTGCCTTAAACTACTTTCAAGCATTCACAAAAAACACACATGCGTTTCTCTTAAAGAGAAGCAGTCTGTTCCAACACTTCAATTCACTGTGCGAAGTGAATGGAATGTTGCTTCACTTTCTAAATGCTGTCCTTTCAGAGAAAATCACTTTCCTTTGAAAGTGCCTTAAGCAACTTGTAAGAATTCACAAGAAACTCACATGCGTTTCTCTGAAAGAGAAGCAGTCTGTTCCAACACTTCAATTCACTGTGCGAAGTGAATGGAGTGTTGCTTCACTTTCTAAATGCTGTCCTTTCAGAGAAAATCACTTTCCTTTGAAAGTGCCTTAAGCTACTTGCAAGCATTCACAAGAAACACTAATGCGATTCTATGAAAGAGAAGCAGTCTGTTCCAACACTTCAATTCATTGCGCGAAGGGAATGGAGTGTTGCTTCACTTTCTAAATGCTGTCCTTTCAGAGAAAATCACTTTCCTTTGAAAGAGCCTTAAGCTACTTACAAGCATTCAACAGAAACTCACATGCGTTTCTCTGAAAGAGAAGCAGTCTGTTCCAACACTTCAATTCACTGTGCGAAGTGAATGGAGTGTTGCTTCACTTTCTAAATGCTGTCCTTTCAGAGAAAATCACTTTCCTTTGAAAGTGCCTTAAGCTACTTACAAGCATTCACCAGAAACTCACATGCGTTTCTCTGAAAGAGAAGCAGTCTGTTCCAACACTTCAATTCACTGTGCGAAGTGAATGGAGTGTCGCTTCACTTTCTAAATGCTGTCCTTTCAGAGAAAATCACTTTCCTTTAAACGTGCCTTAAGCTACTTGCAAGCATTAGGAAGAAACTCACATGCGTTTCTCTGAAAGAGAAGCAGTCTGTTCCAACACTTCACTGTGCGAAGTGAATGGAGTGTTTCTTCACTTTCTAAATGCTGTCCTTTCAGAGAAAATCACTTTCCTTTGAAAGTGCCTTAAGCTACTTACAAGCATTCACCAGAAACTCACATGCGTTTCTCTGAAATAGAAGCAGTCTGTTCCAACACTTCAATTCACTGTGCGAAGTGAATGGAGTGTTGCTTCACTTTCTAAATTATGTCCTTTCAGAGAAAATCACTTTCCTTTGAAAGTGCCTTAAGCAACTTACAAACATTCACAAGAAACACTAATGCGTTTCTATGAAAGAGAAGCACTCTGTTCCAACACTTCAATTCACTGCACGAAGGGAATGGAGTGTTGCCTCACTTTCTAAATGCTGTCCTTTCAGAGAAAATCACTTTCCTTTGAAAGTGCCTTAAACTACTTTCAAGCATTCACAAAAAACTCACATGCGTTTCTCTTAAAGAGAAGCAGTCTGTTCCAACACTTCAATTCACTGTGCAAAGTGAATGGAGTGTTGCTTCAGTTTCTAAATGCTGTCCTTTCAGAGAAAATCACTTTCCTTTGAAAGTGCCTTAAGCAACTTGCAAGCATTAGGAAGAAACTCACATGCGTTTCTCTGAAAGAGAAGCAGTCTGTTCCAACACTTCAATTCACTGTGCGAAGTGAATGGAGTGTTGCTTCACTTTCTAAATGCTGTCCTTTCAGAGAAAATCACTTTCCTTTGAAAGTGCCTTAAGCTACTTGCAAGCATTCACAAGAAACACTAATGCGTTTCTATGAAAGAGAACCAGTCTGTTCCAACACTTCAATTCATTGCGCGAAGGGAATGGAGTGTTGCTTTACTTTCTAAATGCTGTCCTTTCAGAGAAAATCACTTTCCTTTGAAAGTGCCTTAAGCTACTTACAAACATTCAACAGAAACTCACATGCATTTCTCTGAAAGAGAAGCACTCTGTTCCAACACTTCAATTCACTGTGCGAAGTGAATGGAGTGTTGCTTCAGTTTCTAAATGCTGTCCTTTCAGAGAAAATCACTTTCCTTTGAAAGTGCCTTAAGCAACTTGCAAGCATTCACAAGAAACTCACATTCGTTTCTCTGAAAGGGAAGCAGTCTGTTCCAACACTTCAATTCACTGTGCGAAGTGAATGGAGTGTTGCTTCACTTTCTAAATGCTGTCCTTTCAGAGAAAATCACTTTCCTTTGAAAGTGCCTTAAGCTACTTACAAGCATTCACCAGAAACTCACATGCGTTTCTCTGAAAGAGAAGCAGTCTGTTCCAACACTTCAATTCACTGTGTGAAGTGAATGGAGTGTTGCCTCACTTTCTAAATGCTGTCCTTTCAGAGAAAATCACTTTCCTTTGAAAGTGCCTTAAGCAACTTACAAGCATTCACAAGAAACACTAATGCGTTTCTATGAAAGAGAAGCACCCTGTTCCAACACTTCAATTCACTGCACGAAGGGAATGGAGTGTTGCTTCACTTTCTAAATGCTGTCCTTTCAGAGAAAATCACTTTCCTTTGAAAGTGCCTTAAGCTACTTACAAGCATTCAACAGAAACTCACATGCGTTTCTATGAAAGAGAAGCAGTCTGTTCCAACACTTCAATTCACTGTGCGAAGTGAATGGAGTGTTGCTTCACTTTCTAAATGCTGTCCTTTCAGAGAAAATCACTTTCCTTTGAAAGTGCCTTAAACTACTTTCAAGCATTCACAAAAAACACACATGCATTTTTCTTAAAGAGAAGCAGTCTGTTCCAACACTTCAATTCACTGTGCGAAGTGAATGGAATGTTGCTTCACTTTCTAAATGCTGTCCTTTCAGAGAAAATCACTTTCCTTTGAAAGTGCCTTAAGCAACTTGTAAGAATTCACAAGAAACTCACATGCGTTTCTCTGAAAGAGAAGCAGTCTGTTCCAACACTTCAATTCATTGTGCGAAGTGAATGGAGTGTTGCTTCACTTTCTAAATGCTGTCCTTTCAGAGAAAATCACTTTCCTTTGAAAGTGCCTTAAGCTACTTGCAAGCATTCACAAGAAACACTAATGCGATTCTATGAAAGAGAAGCAGTCTGTTCCAACACTTCAATTCATTGCGCGAAGGGAATGGAGTGTTGCTTCACTTTCTAAATGCTGTCCTTTCAGAGAAAATCACTTTCCTTTGAAAGAGCCTTAAGCTACTTACAAGCATTCAACAGAAACTCACATGCGTTTCTCTGAAAGAGAAGCAGTCTGTTCCAACACTTCAATTCACTGTGCGAAGTGAATGGAGTGTTGCTTCACTTTCTAAATGCTGTCCTTTCAGAGAAAATCACTTTCCTTTGAAAGTGCCTTAAACTACTTTCAAGCATTCACAAAAAACTCACATGCGTTTCTCTTAAAGAGAAGCAGTCTGTTCCAACACTTCAATTCACTGTGCAAAGTGAATGGAGTGTTGCTTCAGTTTCTAAATGCTGTCCTTTCAGAGAAAATCACTTTCCTTTGAAAGTGCCTTAAGCAACTTGCAAGCATTAGGAAGAAACTCACATGCGTTTCTCTGAAAGAGAAGCAGTCTGTTCCAACACTTCAATTCACTGTGCGAAGTGAATGGAGTGTTGCTTCACTTTCTAAATGCTGTCCTTTCAGAGAAAATCACTTTCCTTTGAAAGTGCCTTAAGCTACTTGCAAGCATTCACAAGAAACACTAATGCGTTTCTATGAAAGAGAACCAGTCTGTTCCAACACTTCAATTCATTGCGCGAAGGGAATGGAGTGTTGCTTTACTTTCTAAATGCTGTCCTTTCAGAGAAAATCACTTTCCTTTGAAAGTGCCTTAAGCTACTTACAAACATTCAACAGAAACTCACATGCATTTCTCTGAAAGAGAAGCACTCTGTTCCAACACTTCAATTCACTGTGCGAAGTGAATGGAGTGTTGCTTCAGTTTCTAAATGCTGTCCTTTCAGAGAAAATCACTTTCCTTTGAAAGTGCCTTAAGCAACTTGCAAGCATTCACAAGAAACTCACATTCGTTTCTCTGAAAGGGAAGCAGTCTGTTCCAACACTTCAATTCACTGTGCGAAGTGAATGGAGTGTTGCTTCACTTTCTAAATGCTGTCCTTTCAGAGAAAATCACTTTCCTTTGAAAGTGCCTTAAGCTACTTACAAGCATTCACCAGAAACTCACATGCGTTTCTCTGAAAGAGAAGCAGTCTGTTCCAACACTTCAATTCACTGTGTGAAGTGAATGGAGTGTTGCCTCACTTTCTAAATGCTGTCCTTTCAGAGAAAATCACTTTCCTTTGAAAGTGCCTTAAGCAACTTACAAGCATTCACAAGAAACACTAATGCGTTTCTATGAAAGAGAAGCACCCTGTTCCAACACTTCAATTCACTGCACGAAGGGAATGGAGTGTTGCTTCACTTTCTAAATGCTGTCCTTTCAGAGAAAATCACTTTCCTTTGAAAGTGCCTTAAGCTACTTACAAGCATTCAACAGAAACTCACATGCGTTTCTATGAAAGAGAAGCAGTCTGTTCCAACACTTCAATTCACTGTGCGAAGTGAATGGAGTGTTGCTTCACTTTCTAAATGCTGTCCTTTCAGAGAAAATCACTTTCCTTTGAAAGTGCCTTAAACTACTTTCAAGCATTCACAAAAAACACACATGCATTTTTCTTAAAGAGAAGCAGTCTGTTCCAACACTTCAATTCACTGTGCGAAGTGAATGGAATGTTGCTTCACTTTCTAAATGCTGTCCTTTCAGAGAAAATCACTTTCCTTTGAAAGTGCCTTAAGCAACTTGTAAGAATTCACAAGAAACTCACATGCGTTTCTCTGAAAGAGAAGCAGTCTGTTCCAACACTTCAATTCATTGTGCGAAGTGAATGGAGTGTTGCTTCACTTTCTAAATGCTGTCCTTTCAGAGAAAATCACTTTCCTTTGAAAGTGCCTTAAGCTACTTGCAAGCATTCACAAGAAACACTAACGCGATTCTATGAAAGAGAAGCAGTCTGTTCCAACACTTCAATTCATTGCGCGAAGTGAATGGAGTGTTGCTTCACTTTCTAAATGCTGTCCTTTCAGAGAAAATCACTTTCCTTTGAAAGAGCCTTAAGCTACTTACAAGCATTCAACAGAAACTCACATGCGTTTCTCTGAAAGAGAAGCAGTCTGTTCCAACACTTCAATTCACTGTGCGAAGTGAATGGAGTGTTGCTTCACTTTCTAAATGCTGTCCTTTCAGAGAAAATCACTTTCCTTTGAAAGTGCCTTAAGCTACTTACAAGCATTCACCAGAAACTCACATGCGTTTCTCTGAAAGAGAAGCAGTCTGTTCCAACACTTCAATTCACTGTGCGAAGTGAATGGAGTGTTGCTTCACTTTCTAAATGCTGTCCTTTCAGAGAAAATCACTTTCCTTTAAACGTGCCTTAAGCTACTTGCAAGCATTAGGAAGAAACTCACATGCGTTTCTCTGAAAGAGAAGCAGTCTGTTCCAACACTTCAATTCACTGTGCGAAGTGAATGGAGTGTTTCTTCA
This sequence comes from Myodes glareolus, assembly GCF_982192425.1. Lineage (NCBI taxonomy): Eukaryota > Metazoa > Chordata > Mammalia > Rodentia > Cricetidae > Myodes > Myodes glareolus. The sequence goes on from NW_028263238.1 coordinate 96,669, forward strand.
CTTTCTAAATGCTGTCCTTTCAGAGAAAATCACTTTCCTTTGAAAGTGCCTTAAGCTACTTACAAGCATTCACCAGAAACTCACATGCGTTTCTCTGAAATAGAAGCAGTCTGTTCCAACACTTCAATTCACTGTGCGAAGTGAATGGAGTGTTGCTTCACTTTCTAAATTATGTCCTTTCAGAGAAAATCACTTTCCTTTGAAAGTGCCTTAAGCAACTTACAAACATTCACAAGAAACACTAATGCGTTTCTATGAAAGAGAAGCACTCTGTTCCAACACTTCAATTCACTGCACGAAGGGAATGGAGTGTCGCTTCACTTTCTAAATGCTGTCCTTTCAGAGAAAATCACTTTCCTTTGAAAGTGCCTTAAGCTACTTACAAGCATTCAACAGAAACTCACATGCGTTTCTCTGAAAGAGAAGCAGTCTGTTCCAACACTTCAATTCACTGTGCGAAGTGAATGGAGTGTTGCCTCACTTTCTAAATGCTGTCCTTTCAGAGAAAATCACTTTCCTTTGAAAGTGCCTTAAACTACTTTCAAGCATTCACAAAAAACTCACATGCGTTTCTCTTAAAGAGAAGCAGTCTGTTCCAACACTTCAATTCACTGTGCAAAGTGAATGGAGTGTTGCTTCAGTTTCTAAATGCTGTCCTTTCAGAGAAAATCACTTTCCTTTGAAAGTGCCTTAAGCAACTTGCAAGCATTAGGAAGAAACTCACATGCGTTTCTCTGAAAGAGAAGCAGTCTGTTCCAACACTTCAATTCACTGTGCGAAGTGAATGGAGTGTTGCTTCACTTTCTAAATGCTGTCCTTTCAGAGAAAATCACTTTCCTTTGAAAGTGCCTTAAGCTACTTGCAAGCACTCACAAGAAACACTAATGCGTTTCTATGAAAGAGAACCAGTCTGTTCCAACACTTCAATTCATTGCGCGAAGGGAATGGAGTGTTGCTTTACTTTCTAAATGCTGTCCTTTCAGAGAAAATCACTTTCCTTTGAAAGAGCCTTAAGCTACTTACAAGCATTCAACAGAAACTCACATGCATTTCTCTGAAAGAGAAGCAGTCTGTTCCAACACTTCAATTCACTGTACAAAGTGAATGGAGTGTTGCTTCACTTTCTAAATGCTGTCCTTTCAGAGAAAATCACTTTCCTTTGAAAGTGCTTAAACTACTTTCAAGCATTCAAAAAAACTCACATGCGTTTCTCTTAAAGAGAAGCAGTCTGTTCCAACACTTCAATTCACTGTGCGAAGTGAATGGAGTGTTGCTTCAGTTTCTAAATGCTGTCCTTTCAGAGAAAATCACTTTCCTTTGAAAGTGCCTTAGGCAACTTGCAAGCATTCACAAAAAACTCACATGCGTTTCTCTGAAAGAGAAGCAGTCTGTTCCAACACTTCAATTCACTGTGCGAAGTGAATGGAGTGTTGCTTCACTTTCTAAATGCTGTCCTTTCAGAGAAAATCACTTTCCTTTGAAAGTGCCTTAAGCTACTTACAAGCATTCACCAGAAACTCACATGCGTTTCTCTGAAAGAGAAGCAGTCTGTTCCAACACTTCAATTCACTGTGTGAAGTGAATGGAGTGTTGTCTCACTTTTTAAATGCTGTCCTTTCAGAGAAAATCACTTTCCTTTGAAAGTGCCTTAAGCTACTTGCAAGCATTAGGAAGAAACTCACATGCGTTTCTCTGAAAGAGAAGCAGTCTGTTCCAACACTTCAATTCACTGTGTGAAGTGAATGGAGTGTTGCCTCACTTTTTAAATGCGGTCCTTTCAGAGAAAATCACTTTCCTTTGAAAGTGCCTTAAGCTACTTACAAGCATTCAACAGAAACTCACATGCGTTTCTCTGAAAGAGAAGCAGTCTGTTCCAACACTTCAATTCAATGTGCGAAGTGAATGGAGTGTTGCTTCACTTTCTAAATGCTGTCCTTTCAGAGAAAATCACTTTCCTTTGAAAGTGCCTTAAGCTACTTACAAGCATTCAACAGAAACTCACATGCATTTCTCTGAAAGAGAAGCAGTCTGTTCCAACACTTCAATTCACTGTGCGAAGTGAATGGAGTGTTGCTTCACTTTCCAAATGCTGTTCTTTCAGAGAAAATCACTTTCCTTTGAAAGTGCCTTAAGCTACTTGCAAGCATTAGGAAGAAGCTCACATGCGTTTCTCTGAAAGAGAAGCAGTCTGTTCCAACACTTCACTTCACTGTGCGAAGTGAATGGAGTGTTGCTTCACTTTCTAAATGCTGTCCTTTCAGAGAAAATCACTTTCCTTTGAAAGTGCCTTAAGCTACTTGCAAGCATTAGGAAGAAACTCACATGCGTTTCTCTGAAAGAGAAGCAGTCTGTTCCAACACTTCAATTCACTGTGTGAAGTGAATGGAGTGTTGCCTCACTTTCTAAATGCTGTCCTTTCAGAGAAAATCACTTTCTTTTGAAAGTGCCTTAAGCTACTTGCAAGCATTAGGAAGAAACTCACATGCGTTTCTCTGAAAGAGAAGCAGTCTGTTCCAACACTTCAATTCACTGTGTGAAGTGAATGGAGTGTAGCCTCACTTTCTAAATGCTGTCCTTTCAGAGAAAATCACTTTCCTTTGAAAGTGCCTTAAGCTACTTGCAAGCATTAACAAGAAACACTAATGCGTTTCTCCGAAAGAGAAGCACTCTGTTCCAACACTTCAATTCACTGTGCGAAGTGAATGGAGTGTTGCTTCACTTTCTAAATGCTGTCCTTTCAGAGAAAATCACTTTCCTTTGAAAGTGCCTTAAGCTACTTACAAGCATTCACCAGAAACTCACATGCGTTTCTCTGAAAGAGAAGCAGTCTGTTCCAAAACTTCAATTCACTGTGCGAAGTGAATGGAGTGTTGCTTCACTTTCTAAATGCTGTCCTTTCAGAGAAAATCACTTTCCTTTGAAAGTGCCTTAAGCTACTTGCAAGCATTAGGAAGAAACTCACATGCGTTTCTCTGAAAGAGAAGCAGTCTGTTCCAACACTTCAATTCACTGTGCGAAGTGAATGGAGTGTTGCTTCACTTTCTAAATTATGTCCTTTCAGAGAAAATCACTTTCCTTTGAAAGTGCCTTAAGCAACTTACAAGCATTCACAAGAAACACTAATGCGTTTCTATGAAAGAGAAGCACTCTGTTCCAACACTTCGATTCACTGCACGAAGGGAATGGAGTGTTGCTTCACTTTCTAAATGCTGTCCTTTCAGAGAAAATCACTTTCCTTTGATAGTGCCTTAAGCTACTTGCAAGCATTAGGAAGAAACTCACATGCGTTTCTGTGAAAGAGAAGCATCTGTTCCAACACTTCAATTCACAGTGCGAAGTGACTGGAGTGTTGCTTCACTTTCTAAATTCTGTCCTTTCAGAGAAAATCACTTTCCTTTGAAAGTGCCTTAAACTACTTTCAAGCATTCACAAAAAACTCACATGCGTTTCTCTGAAGGAGAAGCAGTCTGTTCCAACACTTCAATTCACAGTGCGAAGTGAATGGAGTGTTGCTTCAGTTTCTAAATGCTGTCCTTTCAGAGAAAATCACTTTCCTTTGAAAGTGCCTTAAGCTACTTACAAGCATTCAACAGAAACTCACATGCACTTCTCTGAAAGAGAAGCAGTCTGTTCCAACACTTCAATTCACTGTGCGAAGTGAATGGAGTGTTGCTTCACTTTCTAAATGCTGTCCTTTCAGAGAAAATCACTTTCCTTTGAAAGTGCCTTAAGCTACTTGCAAGCATTCACAAGAAACACTAATGCGTTTCTATGAAAGAGAACCAGTCTGTTCCAACACTTCAATTCATTGCGCGAAGGGAATGGAGTGTTGCTTTACTTTCTAAATGCTGTCCTTTCAGAGAAAATCACTTTCCTTTGAAAGTGCCTTAAGCTACTTACAAACATTCAACAGAAACTCACATGCATTTCTCTGAAAGAGAAGCACTCTGTTCCAACACTTCAATTCACTGTGCGAAGTGAATGGAGTGTTGCTTCAGTTTCTAAATGCTGTCCTTTCAGAGAAAATCACTTTCCTTTGAAAGTGCCTTAAGCAACTTGCAAGCATTCACAAGAAACTCACATTCGTTTCTCTGAAAGGGAAGCAGTCTGTTCCAACACTTCAATTCACTGTGCGAAGTGAATGGAGTGTTGCTTCACTTTCTAAATGCTGTCCTTTCAGAGAAAATCACTTTCCTTTGAAAGTGCCTTAAGCTACTTACAAGCATTCACCAGAAACTCACATGCGTTTCTCTGAAAGAGAAGCAGTCTGTTCCAACACTTCAATTCACTGTGTGAAGTGAATGGAGTGTTGCCTCACTTTCTAAATGCTGTCCTTTCAGAGAAAATCACTTTCCTTTGAGAGCCTTAAGCAACTTACAAGCATTCACAAGAAACACTAATGCGTTTCTATGAAAGAGAAGCACCCTGTTCCAACACTTCAATTCACTGCACGAAGGGAATGGAGTGTTGCTTCACTTTCTAAATGCTGTCCTTTCAGAGAAAATCACTTTCCTTTGAAAGTGCCTTAAGCTACTTACAAGCATTCAACAGAAACTCACATGCGTTTCTCTGAAAGAGAAGCAGTCTGTTCCAACACTTCAATTCACTGTGCGAAGTGAATGGAGTGTTGCTTCACTTTCTAAATGCTGTCCTTTCAGAGAAAATCACTTTCCTTTGAAAGAGCCTTAAGCTACTTACAAGCATTCAACAGAAACTCACATGCGTTTCTCTGAAAGAGAAGCAGTCTGTTCCAACACTTCAATTCACTGTGCGAAGTGAATGGAGTGTTGCTTCACTTTCTAAATGCTGTCCTTTCAGAGAAAATCACTTTCCTTTGAAAGTGCCTTAAGCTACTTACAAGCATTCACCAGAAACTCACATGCGTTTCTCTGAAAGAGAAGCAGTCTGTTCCAACACTTCAATTCACTGTGCGAAGTGAATGGAGTGTTGCTTCACTTTCTAAATGCTGTCCTTTCAGAGAAAATCACTTTCCTTTAAACGTGCCTTAAGCTACTTGCAAGCATTAGGAAGAAACTCACATGCGTTTCTCTGAAAGAGAAGCAGTCTGTTCCAACACTTCAATTCACTGTGCGAAGTGAATGGAGTGTTTCTTCACTTTCTAAATGCTGTCCTTTCAGAGAAAAACACTTTCCTTTGAAAGTGCCTTAAGCTACTTACAAGCATTCACCAGAAACTCACATGCGTTTCTCTGAAATAGAAGCAGTCTGTTCCAACACTTCAATTCACTGTGCGAAGTGAATGGAGTGTTGCTTCACTTTCTAAATTATGTCCTTTCAGAGAAAATCACTTTCCTTTGAAAGTGCCTTAAGCAACTTACAAACATTCACAAGAAACACTAATGCGTTTCTATGAAAGAGAAGCACTCTGTTCCAACACTTCAATTCACTGCACGAAGGGAATGGAGTGTCGCTTCACTTTCTAAATGCTGTCCTTTCAGAGAAAATCACTTTCCTTTGAAAGTGCCTTAAGCTACTTACAAGCATTCAACAGAAACTCACATGCGTTTCTCTGAAAGAGAAGCAGTCTGTTCCAACACTTCAATTCACTGTGCGAAGTGAATGGAGTGTTGCCTCACTTTCTAAATGCTGTCCTTTCAGAGAAAATCACTTTCCTTTGAAAGTGCCTTAAACTACTTTCAAGCATTCACAAAAAACTCACATGCGTTTCTCTTAAAGAGAAGCAGTCTGTTCCAACACTTCAATTCACTGTGCAAAGTGAATGGAGTGTTGCTTCAGTTTCTAAATGCTGTCCTTTCAGAGAAAATCACTTTCCTTTGAAAGTGCCTTAAGCAACTTGCAAGCATTAGGAAGAAACTCACATGCGTTTCTCTGAAAGAGAAGCAGTCTGTTCCAACACTTCAATTCACTGTGCGAAGTGAATGGAGTGTTGCTTCACTTTCTAAATGCTGTCCTTTCAGAGAAAATCACTTTCCTTTGAAAGTGCCTTAAGCTACTTGCAAGCACTCACAAGAAACACTAATGCGTTTCTATGAAAGAGAACCAGTCTGTTCCAACACTTCAATTCATTGCGCGAAGGGAATGGAGTGTTGCTTTACTTTCTAAATGCTGTCCTTTCAGAGAAAATCACTTTCCTTTGAAAGAGCCTTAAGCTACTTACAAGCATTCAACAGAAGCTCACATGCATTTCTCTGAAAGAGAAGCAGTCTGTTCCAACACTTCAATTCACTGTACAAAGTGAATGGAGTGTTGCTTCACTTTCTAAATGCTGTCCTTTCAGAGAAAATCACTTTCCTTTGAAAGTGCTTAAACTACTTTCAAGCATTCAAAAAAAACTCACATGCGTTTCTCTTAAAGAGAAGCAGTCTGTTCCAACACTTCAATTCACTGTGCGAAGTGAATGGAGTGTTGCTTCAGTTTCTAAATGCTGTCCTTTCAGAGAAAATCACTTTCCTTTGAAAGTGCCTTAGGCAACTTGCAAGCATACAAAAAAACTCACATGCGTTTCTCTGAAAGAGAAGCAGTCTGTTCCAACACTTCAATTCACTGTGCGAAGTGAATGGAGTGTTGCTTCACTTTCTAAATGCTGTCCTTTCAGAGAAAATCACTTTCCTTTAAACGTGCCTTAAGCTACTTGCAAGCATTAGGAAGAAACTCACATGCGTTTCTCTGAAAGAGAAGCAGTCTGTTCCAACACTTCACTGTGCGAAGTGAATGGAGTGTTTCTTCACTTTCTAAATGCTGTCCTTTCAGAGAAAATCACTTTCCTTTGAAAGTGCCTTAAGCTACTTACAAGCATTCACCAGAAACTCACATGCGTTTCTCTGAAATAGAAGCAGTCTGTTCCAACACTTCAATTCACTGTGCGAAGTGAATGGAGTGTTGCTTCACTTTCTAAATTATGTCCTTTCAGAGAAAATCACTTTCCTTTGAAAGTGCCTTAAGCAACTTACAAACATTCACAAGAAACACTAATGCGTTTCTATGAAAGAGAAGCACTCTGTTCCAACACTTCAATTCACTGCACGAAGGGAATGGAGTGTCGCTTCACTTTCTAAATGCTGTCCTTTCAGAGAAAATCACTTTCCTTTGAAAGTGCCTTAAGCTACTTACAAGCATTCAACAGAAACTCACATGCGTTTCTCTGAAAGAGAAGCAGTCTGTTCCAACACTTCAATTCACTGTGCGAAGTGAATGGAGTGTTGCCTCACTTTCTAAATGCTGTCCTTTCAGAGAAAATCACTTTCCTTTGAAAGTGCCTTAAACTACTTTCAAGCATTCACAAAAAACTCACATGCGTTTCTCTTAAAGAGAAGCAGTCTGTTCCAACACTTCAATTCACTGTGCAAAGTGAATGGAGTGTTGCTTCAGTTTCTAAATGCTGTCCTTTCAGAGAAAATCACTTTCCTTTGAAAGTGCCTTAAGCAACTTGCAAGCATTAGGAAGAAACTCACATGCGTTTCTCTGAAAGAGAAGCAGTCTGTTCCAACACTTCAATTCACTGTGCGAAGTGAATGGAGTGTTGCTTCACTTTCTAAATGCTGTCCTTTCAGAGAAAATCACTTTCCTTTGAAAGTGCCTTAAGCTACTTGCAAGCATTCACAAGAAACACTAATGCGTTTCTATGAAAGAGAACCAGTCTGTTCCAACACTTCAATTCATTGCGCGAAGGGAATGGAGTGTTGCTTTACTTTCTAAATGCTGTCCTTTCAGAGAAAATCACTTTCCTTTGAAAGTGCCTTAAGCTACTTACAAACATTCAACAGAAACTCACATGCATTTCTCTGAAAGAGAAGCACTCTGTTCCAACACTTCAATTCACTGTGCGAAGTGAATGGAGTGTTGCTTCAGTTTCTAAATGCTGTCCTTTCAGAGAAAATCACTTTCCTTTGAAAGTGCCTTAAGCAACTTGCAAGCATTCACAAGAAACTCACATTCGTTTCTCTGAAAGGGAAGCAGTCTGTTCCAACACTTCAATTCACTGTGCGAAGTGAATGGAGTGTTGCTTCACTTTCTAAATGCTGTCCTTTCAGAGAAAATCACTTTCCTTTGAAAGTGCCTTAAGCTACTTACAAGCATTCACCAGAAACTCACATGCGTTTCTCTGAAAGAGAAGCAGTCTGTTCCAACACTTCAATTCACTGTGTGAAGTGAATGGAGTGTTGCCTCACTTTCTAAATGCTGTCCTTTCAGAGAAAATCACTTTCCTTTGAAAGTGCCTTAAGCAACTTACAAGCATTCACAAGAAACACTAATGCGTTTCTATGAAAGAGAAGCACCCTGTTCCAACACTTCAATTCACTGCACGAAGGGAATGGAGTGTTGCTTCACTTTCTAAATGCTGTCCTTTCAGAGAAAATCACTTTCCTTTGAAAGTGCCTTAAGCTACTTACAAGCATTCAACAGAAACTCACATGCGTTTCTCTGAAAGAGAAGCAGTCTGTTCCAACACTTCAATTCACTGTGCGAAGTGAATGGAGTGTTGCTTCACTTTCTAAATGCTGTCCTTTCAGAGAAAATCACTTTCCTTTGAAAGTGCCTTAAACTACTTTCAAGCATTCACAAAAAACACACATGCATTTCTCTTAAAGAGAAGCAGTCTGTTCCAACACTTCAATTCACTGTGCGAAGTGAATGGAATGTTGCTTCACTTTCTAAATGCTGTCCTTTCAGAGAAAATCACTTTCCTTTGAAAGTGCCTTAAGCAACTTGTAAGAATTCACAAGAAACTCACATGCGTTTCTCTGAAAGAGAAGCAGTCTGTTCCAACACTTCAATTCATTGTGCGAAGTGAATGGAGTGTTGCTTCACTTTCTAAATGCTGTCCTTTCAGAGAAAATCACTTTCCTTTGAAAGTGCCTTAAGCTACTTGCAAGCATTCACAAGAAACACTAATGCGATTCTATGAAAGAGAAGCAGTCTGTTCCAACACTTCAATTCATTGCGCGAAGGGAATGGAGTGTTGCTTCACTTTCTAAATGCTGTCCTTTCAGAGAAAATCACTTTCCTTTGAAAGAGCCTTAAGCTACTTACAAGCATTCAACAGAAACTCACATGCGTTTCTCTGAAAGAGAAGCAGTCTGTTCCAACACTTCAATTCACTGTGCGAAGTGAATGGAGTGTTTCTTCACTTTCTAAATGCTGTCCTTTCAGAGAAAATCACTTTCCTTTGAAAGTGCCTTAAGCTACTTACAAGCATTCACCAGAAACTCACATGCGTTTCTCTGAAAGAGAAGCAGTCTGTTCCAACACTTCAATTCACTGTGCGAAGTGAATGGAGTGTTGCTTCACTTTCTAAATGCTGTCCTTTCAGAGAAAATCACTTTCCTTTAAACGTGCCTTAAGCTACTTGCAAGCATTAGGAAGAAACTCACATGCGTTTCTCTGAAAGAGAAGCAGTCTGTTCCAACACTTCAATTCACTGTGCGAAGTGAATGGAGTGTTTCTTCACTTTCTAAATGCTGTCCTTTCAGAGAAAATCACTTTCCTTTGAAAGTGCCTTAAGCTACTTACAAGCATTCACCAGAAACTCACATGCGTTTCTCTGAAATAGAAGCAGTCTGTTCCAACACTTCAATTCACTGTGCGAAGTGAATGGAGTGTTGCTTCACTTTCTAAATTATGTCCTTTCAGAGAAAATCACTTTCCTTTGAAAGTGCCTTAAGCAACTTACAAACATTCACAAGAAACACTAATGCGTTTCTATGAAAGAGAAGCACTCTGTTCCAACACTTCAATTCACTGCACGAAGGGAATGGAGTGTCGCTTCACTTTCTAAATGCTGTCCTTTCAGAGAAAATCACTTTCCTTTGAAAGTGCCTTAAGCTACTTACAAGCATTCAACAGAAACTCACATGCGTTTCTCTGAAAGAGAAGCAGTCTGTTCCAACACTTCAATTCACTGTGCGAAGTGAATGGAGTGTTGCCTCACTTTCTAAATGCTGTCCTTTCAGAGAAAATCACTTTCCTTTGAAAGTGCCTTAAACTACTTTCAAGCATTCACAAAAAACTCACATGCGTTTCTCTTAAAGAGAAGCAGTCTGTTCCAACACTTCAATTCACTGTGCAAAGTGAATGGAGTGTTGCTTCAGTTTCTAAATGCTGTCCTTTCAGAGAAAATCACTTTCCTTTGAAAGTGCCTTAAGCAACTTGCAAGCATTAGGAAGAAACTCACATGCGTTTCTCTGAAAGAGAAGCAGTCTGTTCCAACACTTCAATTCACTGTGCGAAGTGAATGGAGTGTTGCTTCACTTTCTAAATGCTGTCCTTTCAGAGAAAATCACTTTCCTTTGAAAGTGCCTTAAGCTACTTGCAAGCACTCACAAGAAACACTAATGCGTTTCTATGAAAGAGAACCAGTCTGTTCCAACACTTCAATTCATTGCGCGAAGGGAATGGAGTGTTGCTTTACTTTCTAAATGCTGTCCTTTCAGAGAAAATCACTTTCCTTTGAAAGAGCCTTAAGCTACTTACAAGCATTCAACAGAAGCTCACATGCATTTCTCTGAAAGAGAAGCAGTCTGTTCCAACACTTCAATTCACTGTACAAAGTGAATGGAGTGTTGCTTCACTTTCTAAATGCTGTCCTTTCAGAGAAAATCACTTTCCTTTGAAAGTGCTTAAACTACTTTCAAGCATTCAAAAAAAACTCACATGCGTTTCTCTTAAAGAGAAGCAGTCAGTTCCAACACTTCAATTCACTGTGCGAAGTGAATGGAGTGTTGCTTCAGTTTCTAAATGCTGTCCTTTCAGAGAAAATCACTTTCCTTTGAAAGTGCCTTAGGCAACTTGCAAGCATTCACAAAAAACTCACATGCGTTTCTCTGAAAGAGAAGCAGTCTGTTCCAACACTTCAATTCACTGTGCGAAGTGAATGGAGTGTTGCTTCACTTTCTAAATGCTGTCCTTTCAGAGAAAATCACTTTCCTTTAAACGTGCCTTAAGCTACTTGCAAGCATTAGGAAGAAACTCACATGCGTTTCTCTGAAAGAGAAGCAGTCTGTTCCAACACTTCACTGTGCGAAGTGAATGGACTGTTTCTTCACTTTCTAAATGCTGTCCTTTCAGAGAAAATCACTTTCCTTTGAAAGTGCCTTAAGCTACTTACAAGCATTCACCAGAAACTCACATGCGTTTCTCTGAAATAGAAGCAGTCTGTTCCAACACTTCAATTCACTGTGCGAAGTGAATGGAGTGTTGCTTCACTTTCTAAATTATGTCCTTTCAGAGAAAATCACTTTCCTTTGAAAGTGCCTTAAGCAACTTACAAACATTCACAAGAAACACTAATGCGTTTCTATGAAAGAGAACCAGTCTGTTCCAACACTTCAATTCATTGCGCGAAGGGAATGGAGTGTTGCTTTACTTTCTAAATGCTGTCCTTTCAGAGAAAATCACTTTCCTTTGATAGTGCCTTAAGCTACTTGCAAGCATTAGGAAGAAACTCACATGCGTTTCTCTGAAAGAGAAGCAGTCTGTTCCAACACTTCAATTCACTGTGCGAAGTGAATGGAGTGTTGCCTCACTTTCTAAATGCTGTCCTTTCAGAGAAAATCACTTTCCTTTGAAAGTGCCTTAAACTACTTTCAAGCATTCACAAAAAACTCACATGCGTTTCTCTTAAAGAGAAGCAGTCTGTTCCAACACTTCAATTCACTGTGCAAAGTGAATGGAGTGTTGCTTCAGTTTCTAAATGCTGTCCTTTCAGAGAAAATCACTTTCCTTTGAAAGTGCCTTAAGCAACTTGCAAGCATTAGGAAGAAACTCACATGCGTTTCTCTGAAAGAGAAGCAGTCTGTTCCAACACTTCAATTCACTGTGCGAAGTGAATGGAGTGTTGCTTCACTTTCTAAATGCTGTCCTTTCAGAGAAAATCACTTTCCTTTGAAAGTGCCTTAAGCTACTTGCAAGCATTCACAAGAAACACTAATGCGTTTCTATGAAAGAGAACCAGTCTGTTCCAACACTTCAATTCATTGCGCGAAGGGAATGGAGTGTTGCTTTACTTTCTAAATGCTGTCCTTTCAGAGAAAATCACTTTCCTTTGAAAGTGCCTTAAGCTACTTACAAACATTCAACAGAAACTCACATGCATTTCTCTGAAAGAGAAGCACTCTGTTCCAACACTTCAATTCACTGTGCGAAGTGAATGGAGTGTTGCTTCAGTTTCTAAATGCTGTCCTTTCAGAGAAAATCACTTTCCTTTGAAAGTGCCTTAAGCAACTTGCAAGCATTCACAAGAAACTCACATTCGTTTCTCTGAAAGGGAAGCAGTCTGTTCCAACACTTCAATTCACTGTGCGAAGTGAATGGAGTGTTGCTTCACTTTCTAAATGCTGTCCTTTCAGAGAAAATCACTTTCCTTTGAAAGTGCCTTAAGCTACTTACAAGCATTCACCAGAAACTCACATGCGTTTCTCTGAAAGAGAAGCAGTCTGTTCCAACACTTCAATTCACTGTGTGAAGTGAATGGAGTGTTGCCTCACTTTCTAAATGCTGTCCTTTCAGAGAAAATCACTTTCCTTTGAAAGTGCCTTAAGCAACTTACAAGCATTCACAAGAAACACTAATGCGTTTCTATGAAAGAGAAGCACCCTGTTCCAACACTTCAATTCACTGCACGAAGGGAATGGAGTGTTGCTTCACTTTCTAAATGCTGTCCTTTCAGAGAAAATCACTTTCCTTTGAAAGTGCCTTAAGCTACTTACAAGCATTCAACAGAAATTCACATGCGTTTCTCTGAAAGAGAAGCAGTCTGTTCCAACACTTCAATTCACTGTGCGAAGTGAATGGAGTGTTGCTTCACTTTCTAAATGCTGTCTTTTCAGAGAAAATCACTTTCCTTTGAAAGTGCCTTAAACTACTTTCAAGCATTCACAAAAAACACACATGCATTTCTCTTAAAGAGAAGCAGTCTGTTCCAACACTTCAATTCACTGTGCGAAGTGAATGGAATGTTGCTTCACTTTCTAAATGCTGTCCTTTCAGAGAAAATCACTTTCCTTTGAAAGTGCCTTAAGCAACTTGTAAGAATTCACAAGAAACTCACATGCGTTTCTCTGAAAGAGAAGCAGTCTGTTCCAACACTTCAATTCATTGTGCGAAGTGAATGGAGTGTTGCTTCACTTTCTAAATGCTGTCCTTTCAGAGAAAATCACTTTCCTTTGAAAGTGCCTTAAGCTACTTGCAAGCATTCACAAGAAACACTAATGCGATTCTATGAAAGAGAAGCAGTCTGTTCCAACACTTCAATTCATTGCGCGAAGGGAATGGAGTGTTGCTTCACTTTCTAAATGCTGTCCTTTCAGAGAAAATCACTTTCCTTTGAAAGAGCCTTAAGCTACTTACAAGCATTCAACAGAAACTCACATGCGTTTCTCTGAAAGAGAAGCAGTCTGTTCCAACACTTCAATTCACTGTGCGAAGTGAATGGAGTGTTTCTTCACTTTCTAAATGCTGTCCTTTCAGAGAAAATCACTTTCCTTTGAGTGCCTTAAGCTACTTACAAGCATTCACCAGAAACTCACATGCGTTTTCTCTGAAAGAGAAGCAGTCTGTTCCAACACTTCAATTCACTGTGCGAAGTGAATGGAGTGTTGCTTCACTTTCTAAATGCTGTCCTTTCAGAGAAAATCACTTTCCTTTAAACGTGCCTTAAGCTACTTGCAAGCATTAGGAAGAAACTCACATGCGTTTCTCTGAAAGAGAAGCAGTCTGTTCCAACACTTCAATTCACTGTGCGAAGTGAATGGAGTGTTTCTTCACTTTCTAAATGCTGTCCTTTCAGAGAAAATCACTTTCCTTTGAAAGTGCCTTAAGCTACTTACAAGCATTCACCAGAAACTCACATGCGTTTCTCTGAAATAGAAGCAGTCTGTTCCAACACTTCAATTCACTGTGCGAAGTGAATGGAGTGTTGCTTCACTTTCTAAATTATGTCCTTTCAGAGAAAATCACTTTCCTTTGAAAGTGCCTTAAGCAACTTACAAACATTCACAAGAAACACTAATGCGTTTCTATGAAAGAGAAGCACTCTGTTCCAACACTTCAATTCACTGCACGAAGGGAATGGAAGTGTCGCTTCACTTTCTAAATGCTGTCCTTTCAGAGAAAATCACTTTCCTTTGAAAGTGCCTTAAGCTACTTACAAGCATTCAACAGAAACTCACATGCGTTTCTCTGAAAGAGAAGCAGTCTGTTCCAACACTTCAATTCACTGTGCGAAGTGAATGGAGTGTTGCCTCACTTTCTAAATGCTGTCCTTTCAGAGAAAATCACTTTCCTTTGAAAGTGCCTTAAACTACTTTCAAGCATTCACAAAAAACTCACATGCGTTTCTCTTAAAGAGAAGCAGTCTGTTCCAACACTTCAATTCACTGTGCAAAGTGAATGGAGTGTTGCTTCAGTTTCTAAATGCTGTCCTTTCAGAGAAAATCACTTTCCTTTGAAAGTGCCTTAAGCAACTTGCAAGCATTAGGAAGAAACTCACATGCGTTTCTCTGAAAGAGAAGCAGTCTGTTCCAACACTTCAATTCACTGTGCGAAGTGAATGGAGTGTTGCTTCACTTTCTAAATGCTGTCCTTTCAGAGAAAATCACTTTCCTTTGAAAGTGCCTTAAGCTACTTGCAAGCACTCACAAGAAACACTAATGCGTTTCTATGAAAGAGAACCAGTCTGTTCCAACACTTCAATTCATTGCGCGAAGGGAATGGAGTGTTGCTTTACTTTCTAAATGCTGTCCTTTCAGAGAAAATCACTTTCCTTTGAAAGAGCCTTAAGCTACTTACAAGCATTCAACAGAAGCTCACATGCATTTCTCTGAAAGAGAAGCAGTCTGTTCCAACACTTCAATTCACTGTACAAAGTGAATGGAGTGTTGCTTCACTTTCTAAATGCTGTCCTTTCAGAGAAAATCACTTTCCTTTGAAAGTGCTTAAACTACTTTCAAGCATTCAAAAAAAACTCACATGCGTTTCTCTTAAAGAGAAGCAGTCAGTTCCAACACTTCAATTCACTGTGCGAAGTGAATGGAGTGTTGCTTCAGTTTCTAAATGCTGTCCTTTCAGAGAAAATCACTTTCCTTTGAAAGTGCCTTAGGCAACTTGCAAGCATTCACAAAAAACTCACATGCGTTTCTCTGAAAGAGAAGCAGTCTGTTCCAACACTTCAATTCACTGTGCGAAGTGAATGGAGTGTTGCTTCACTTTCTAAATGCTGTCCTTTCAGAGAAAATCACTTTCCTTTAAACGTGCCTTAAGCTACTTGCAAGCATTAGGAAGAAACTCACATGCGTTTCTCTGAAAGAGAAGCAGTCTGTTCCAACACTTCACTGTGCGAAGTGAATGGAGTGTTTCTTCACTTTCTAAATGCTGTCCTTTCAGAGAAAATCACTTTCCTTTGAAAGTGCCTTAAGCTACTTACAAGCATTCACCAGAAACTCACATGCGTTTCTCTGAAATAGAAGCAGTCTGTTCCAACACTTCAATTCACTGTGCGAAGTGAATGGAGTGTTGCTTCACTTTCTAAATTATGTCCTTTCAGAGAAAATCACTTTCCTTTGAAAGTGCCTTAAGCAACTTACAAACATTCACAAGAAACACTAATGCGTTTCTATGAAAGAGAAGCACTCTGTTCCAACACTTCAATTCACTGCACGAAGGGAATGGAGTGTCGCTTCACTTTCTAAATGCTGTCCTTTCAGAGAAAATCACTTTCCTTTGAAAGTGCCTTAAGCTACTTACAAGCATTCAACAGAAACTCACATGCGTTTCTCTGAAAGAGAAGCAGTCTGTTCCAACACTTCAATTCACTGTGCGAAGTGAATGGAGTGTTGCCTCACTTTCTAAATGCTGTCCTTTCAGAGAAAATCACTTTCCTTTGAAAGTGCCTTAAACTACTTTCAAGCATTCACAAAAAACTCACATGCGTTTCTCTTAAAGAGAAGCAGTCTGTTCCAACACTTCAATTCACTGTGCAAAGTGAATGGAGTGTTGCTTCAGTTTCTAAATGCTGTCCTTTCAGAGAAAATCACTTTCCTTTGAAAGTGCCTTAAGCAACTTGCAAGCATTAGGAAGAAACTCACATGCGTTTCTCTGAAAGAGAAGCAGTCTGTTCCAACACTTCAATTCACTGTGCGAAGTGAATGGAGTGTTGCTTCACTTTCTAAATGCTGTCCTTTCAGAGAAAATCACTTTCCTTTGAAAGTGCCTTAAGCTACTTGCAAGCATTCACAAGAAACACTAATGCGTTTCTATGAAAGAGAACCAGTCTGTTCCAACACTTCAATTCATTGCGCGAAGGGAATGGAGTGTTGCTTTACTTTCTAAATGCTGTCCTTTCAGAGAAAATCACTTTCCTTTGAAAGTGCCTTAAGCTACTTACAAACATTCAACAGAAACTCACATGCATTTCTCTGAAAGAGAAGCACTCTGTTCCAACACTTCAATTCACTGTGCGAAGTGAATGGAGTGTTGCTTCAGTTTCTAAATGCTGTCCTTTCAGAGAAAATCACTTTCCTTTGAAAGTGCCTTAAGCAACTTGCAAGCATTCACAAGAAACTCACATTCGTTTCTCTGAAAGGGAAGCAGTCTGTTCCAACACTTCAATTCACTGTGCGAAGTGAATGGAGTGTTGCTTCACTTTCTAAATGCTGTCCTTTCAGAGAAAATCACTTTCCTTTGAAAGTGCCTTAAGCTACTTACAAGCATTCACCAGAAACTCACATGCGTTTCTCTGAAAGAGAAGCAGTCTGTTCCAACACTTCAATTCACTGTGTGAAGTGAATGGAGTGTTGCCTCACTTTCTAAATGCTGTCCTTTCAGAGAAAATCACTTTCCTTTGAAAGTGCCTTAAGCAACTTACAAGCATTCACAAGAAACACTAATGCGTTTCTATGAAAGAGAAGCACCCTGTTCCAACACTTCAATTCACTGCACGAAGGGAATGGAGTGTTGCTTCACTTTCTAAATGCTGTCCTTTCAGAGAAAATCACTTTCCTTTGAAAGTGCCTTAAGCTACTTACAAGCATTCAACAGAAACTCACATGCGTTTCTATGAAAGAGAAGCAGTCTGTTCCAACACTTCAATTCACTGTGCGAAGTGAATGGAGTGTTGCTTCACTTTCTAAATGCTGTCCTTTCAGAGAAAATCACTTTCCTTTGAAAGTGCCTTAAACTACTTTCAAGCATTCACAAAAAACACACATGCATTTCTCTTAAAGAGAAGCAGTCTGTTCCAACACTTCAATTCACTGTGCGAAGTGAATGGAATGTTGCTTCACTTTCTAAATGCTGTCCTTTCAGAGAAAATCACTTTCCTTTGAAAGTGCCTTAAGCAACTTGTAAGAATTCACAAGAAACTCACATGCGTTTCTCTGAAAGAGAAGCAGTCTGTTCCAACACTTCAATTCATTGTGCGAAGTGAATGGAGTGTTGCTTCACTTTCTAAATGCTGTCCTTTCAGAGAAAATCACTTTCCTTTGAAAGTGCCTTAAGCTACTTGCAAGCATTCACAAGAAACACTAATGCGATTCTATGAAAGAGAAGCAGTCTGTTCCAACACTTCAATTCATTGCGCGAAGGGAATGGAGTGTTGCTTCACTTTCTAAATGCTGTCCTTTCAGAGAAAATCACTTTCCTTTGAAAGAGCCTTAAGCTACTTACAAGCATTCAACAGAAACTCACATGCGTTTCTCTGAAAGAGAAGCAGTCTGTTCCAACACTTCAATTCACTGTGCGAAGTGAATGGAGTGTTGCTTCACTTTCTAAATGCTGTCCTTTCAGAGAAAATCACTTTCCTTTGAAAGTGCCTTAAGCTACTTACAAGCATTCACCAGAAACTCACATGCGTTTCTCTGAAAGAGAAGCAGTCTGTTCCAACACTTCAATTCACTGTGCGAAGTGAATGGAGTGTTGCTTCACTTTCTAAATGCTGTCCTTTCAGAGAAAATCACTTTCCTTTAAACGTGCCTTAAGCTACTTGCAAGCATTAGGAAGAAACTCACATGCGTTTCTCTGAAAGAGAAGCAGTCTGTTCCAACACTTCAATTCACTGTGCGAAGTGAATGGAGTGTTTCTTCACTTTCTAAATGCTGTCCTTTCAGAGAAAATCACTTTCCTTTGAAAGTGCCTTAAGCTACTTACAAGCATTCACCAGAAACTCACATGCGTTTCTCTGAAATAGAAGCAGTCTGTTCCAACACTTCAATTCACTGTGCGAAGTGAATGGAGTGTTGCTTCACTTTCTAAATTATGTCCTTTCAGAGAAAATCACTTTCCTTTGAAAGTGCCTTAAGCAACTTACAAACATTCACAAGAAACACTAATGCGTTTCTATGAAAGAGAAGCACTCTGTTCCAACACTTCAATTCACTGCACGAAGGGAATGGAGTGTCGCTTCACTTTCTAAATGCTGTCCTTTCAGAGAAAATCACTTTCCTTTGAAAGTGCCTTAAGCTACTTACAAGCATTCAACAGAAACTCACATGCGTTTCTCTGAAAGAGAAGCAGTCTGTTCCAACACTTCAATTCACTGTGCGAAGTGAATGGAGTGTTGCCTCACTTTCTAAATGCTGTCCTTTCAGAGAAAATCACTTTCCTTTGAAAGTGCCTTAAACTACTTTCAAGCATTCACAAAAAACTCACATGCGTTTCTCTTAAAGAGAAGCAGTCTGTTCCAACACTTCAATTCACTGTGCAAAGTGAATGGAGTGTTGCTTCAGTTTCTAAATGCTGTCCTTTCAGAGAAAATCACTTTCCTTTGAAAGTGCCTTAAGCAACTTGCAAGCATTAGGAAGAAACTCACATGCGTTTCTCTGAAAGAGAAGCAGTCTGTTCCAACACTTCAATTCACTGTGCGAAGTGAATGGAGTGTTGCTTCACTTTCTAAATGCTGTCCTTTCAGAGAAAATCACTTTCCTTTGAAAGTGCCTTAAGCTACTTGCAAGCACTCACAAGAAACACTAATGCGTTTCTATGAAAGAGAACCAGTCTGTTCCAACACTTCAATTCATTGCGCGAAGGGAATGGAGTGTTGCTTTACTTTCTAAATGCTGTCCTTTCAGAGAAAATCACTTTCCTTTGAAAGAGCCTTAAGCTACTTACAAGCATTCAACAGAAACTCACATGCATTTCTCTGAAAGAGAAGCAGTCTGTTCCAACACTTCAATTCACTGTACAAAGTGAATGGAGTGTTGCTTCACTTTCTAAATGCTGTCCTTTCAGAGAAAATCACTTTCCTTTGAAAGTGCTTAAACTACTTTCAAGCATTCAAAAAAAACTCACATGCGTTTCTCTTAAAGAGAAGCAGTCTGTTCCAACACTTCAATTCACTGTGCGAAGTGAATGGAGTGTTGCTTCAGTTTCTAAATGCTGTCCTTTCAGAGAAAATCACTTTCCTTTGAAAGTGCCTTAGGCAACTTGCAAGCATTCACAAAAAACTCACATGCGTTTCTCTGAAAGAGAAGCAGTCTGTTCCAACACTTCAATTCACTGTGCGAAGTGAATGGAGTGTTGCTTCACTTTCTAAATGCTGTCCTTTCAGAGAAAATCACTTTCCTTTGAAAGTGCCTTAAGCTACTTACAAGCATTCACCAGAAACTCACATGCGTTTCTCTGAAAGAGAAGCAGTCTGTTCCAATACTTCAATTAAATCTGCGAAGTGAATGGAGTGTTGCTTCAATTTCTAAATGCTGTCCTTTCCGAGAAAATCACTTTCCTTTGAAAGTACCTTAAGCTACTTACAAGCATTCAACAGAAACTCACATGCATTTCTCTGAAAGAGAAGCAGTCTGTTCCAACACTTCAATTCACTGTGCGAATTGAATGGAGTGTTTCTTCACTTTCTAAATGCTGTCCTTTCAGAGAAAATCACTTTCCTTTGAAAGTGCCTTAAGCTACTTACAAGCATTCACCAGAAACTCACATGCGTTTCTCTGAAAGAGAAGCAGTCTGTTCCAACACTTCAATTCACTGTGTGAAGTGAATGGAGTGTTGTCTCACTTTTTAAATGCTGTCCTTTCAGAGAAAATCACTTTCCTTTGAAAGTGCCTTAAGCTACTTGCAAGCATTAGGAAGAAACTCACATGCGTTTCTCTGAAAGAGAAGCAGTCTGTTCCAACACTTCAATTCACTGTGTGAAGTGAATGGAGTGTTGCCTCACTTTTTAAATGCGGTCCTTTCAGAGAAAATCACTTTCCTTTGAAAGTGCCTTAAGCTACTTACAAGCATTCAACAGAAACTCACATGCGTTTCTCTGAAAGAGAAGCAGTCTGTTCCAACACTTCAATTCAATGTGCGAAGTGAATGGAGTGTTGCTTCACTTTCTAAATGCTGTCCTTTCAGAGAAAATCACTTTCCTTTGAAAGTGCCTTAAGCTACTTACAAGCATTCAACAGAAACTCACATGCATTTCTCTGAAAGAGAAGCAGTCTGTTCCAACACTTCAATTCACTGTGCGAAGTGAATGGAGTGTTGCTTCACTTTCTAAATGCTGTTCTTTCAGAGAAAATCACTTTCCTTTGAAAGTGCCTTAAGCTACTTGCAAGCATTAGGAAGAAGCTCACATGCGTTTCTCTGAAAGAGAAGCAGTCTGTTCCAACACTTCACTTCACTGTGCGAAGTGAATGGAGTGTTGCTTCACTTTCTAAATGCTGTCCTTTCAGAGAAAATCACTTTCCTTTGAAAGTGCCTTAAGCTACTTGCAAGCATTAGGAAGAAACTCACATGCGTTTCTCTGAAAGAGAAGCAGTCTGTTCCAACACTTCAATTCACTGTGTGAAGTGAATGGAGTGTTGCCTCACTTTCTAAATGCTGTCCTTTCAGAGAAAATCACTTTCTTTTGAAAGTGCCTTAAGCTACTTGCAAGCATTAGGAAGAAACTCACATGCGTTTCTCTGAAAGAGAAGCAGTCTGTTCCAACACTTCAATTCACTGTGTGAAGTGAATGGAGTGTAGCCTCACTTTCTAAATGCTGTCCTTTCAGAGAAAATCACTTTCCTTTGAAAGTGCCTTAATCTACTTGCAAGCATTAACAAGAAACACTAATGCGTTTCTCCGAAAGAGAAGCACTCTGTTCCAACTCTTCAATTCACTGTGCGAAGTGAATGGAGTGTTGCTTCACTTTCTAAATGCTGTCCTTTCAGAGAAAATCACTTTCCTTTGAAAGTGCCTTAAGCTACTTACAAGCATTCACCAGAAACTCACATGCGTTTCTCTGAAAGAGAAGCAGTCTGTTCCAAAACTTCAATTCACTGTGCGAAGTGAATGGAGTGTTGCTTCACTTTCTAAATGCTGTCCTTTCAGAGAAAATCACTTTCCTTTGAAAGTGCCTTAAGCTACTTGCAAGCATTAGGAAGAAACTCACATGCGTTTCTCTGAAAGAGAAGCAGTCTGTTCCAACACTTCAATTCACTGTGCGAAGTGAATGGAGTGTTGCTTCACTTTCTAAATTATGTCCTTTCAGAGAAAATCACTTTCCTTTGAAAGTGCCTTAAGCAACTTACAAGCATTCACAAGAAACACTAATGCGTTTCTATGAAAGAGAAGCACTCTGTTCCAACACTTCGATTCACTGCACGAAGGGAATGGAGTGTTGCTTCACTTTCTAAATGCTGTCCTTTCAGAGAAAATCACTTTCCTTTGATAGTGCCTTAAGCTACTTGCAAGCATTAGGAAGAAACTCACATGCGTTTCTGTGAAAGAGAAGCATCTGTTCCAACACTTCAATTCACAGTGCGAAGTGACTGGAGTGTTGCTTCACTTTCTAAATTCTGTCCTTTCAGAGAAAATCACTTTCCTTTGAAAGTGCCTTAAACTACTTTCAAGCATTCACAAAAAACTCACATGCGTTTCTCTGAAGGAGAAGCAGTCTGTTCCAACACTTCAATTCACAGTGCGAAGTGAATGGAGTGTTGCTTCAGTTTCTAAATGCTGTCCTTTCAGAGAAAATCACTTTCCTTTGAAAGTGCCTTAAGCTACTTACAAGCATTCAACAGAAACTCACATGCACTTCTCTGAAAGAGAAGCAGTCTGTTCCAACACTTCAATTCACTGTGCGAAGTGAATGGAGTGTTGCTTCACTTTCTAAATGCTGTTTTTTCAGAGAAAATCACTTTCCTTTGAAAGTGCCTTAAGCTACTTGCAAGCATTCACAAGAAACACTAATGCGTTTCTATGAAAGAGAACCAGTCTGTTCCAACACTTCAATTCATTGCGCGAAGGGAATGGAGTGTTGCTTTACTTTCTAAATGCTGTCCTTTCAGAGAAAATCACTTTCCTTTGAAAGTGCCTTAAGCTACTTACAAACATTCAACAGAAACTCACATGCATTTCTCTGAAAGAGAAGCACTCTGTTCCAACACTTCAATTCACTGTGCGAAGTGAATGGAGTGTTGCTTCAGTTTCTAAATGCTGTCCTTTCAGAGAAAATCACTTTCCTTTGAAAGTGCCTTAAGCAACTTGCAAGCATTCACAAGAAACTCACATTCGTTTCTCTGAAAGGGAAGCAGTCTGTTCCAACACTTCAATTCACTGTGCGAAGTGAATGGAGTGTTGCTTCACTTTCTAAATGCTGTCCTTTCAGAGAAAATCACTTTCCTTTGAAAGTGCCTTAAGCTACTTACAAGCATTCACCAGAAACTCACATGCGTTTCTCTGAAAGAGAAGCAGTCTGTTCCAACACTTCAATTCACTGTGTGAAGTGAATGGAGTGTTGCCTCACTTTCTAAATGCTGTCCTTTCAGAGAAAATCACTTTCCTTTGAAAGTGCCTTAAGCAACTTACAAGCATTCACAAGAAACACTAATGCGTTTCTATGAAAGAGAAGCACCCTGTTCCAACACTTCAATTCACTGCACGAAGGGAATGGAGTGTTGCTTCACTTTCTAAATGCTGTCCTTTCAGAGAAAATCACTTTCCTTTGAAAGTGCCTTAAGCTACTTACAAGCATTCAACAGAAACTCACATGCGTTTCTATGAAAGAGAAGCAGTCTGTTCCAACACTTCAATTCACTGTGCGAAGTGAATGGAGTGTTGCTTCACTTTCTAAATGCTGTCCTTTCAGAGAAAATCACTTTCCTTTGAAAGTGCCTTAAACTACTTTCAAGCATTCACAAAAAACACACATGCATTTCTCTTAAAGAGAAGCAGTCTGTTCCAACACTTCAATTCACTGTGCGAAGTGAATGGAATGTTGCTTCACTTTCTAAATGCTGTCCTTTCAGAGAAAATCACTTTCCTTTGAAAGTGCCTTAAGCAACTTGTAAGAATTCACAAGAAACTCACATGCGTTTCTCTGAAAGAGAAGCAGTCTGTTCCAACACTTCAATTCATTGTGCGAAGTGAATGGAGTGTTGCTTCACTTTCTAAATGCTGTCCTTTCAGAGAAAATCACTTTCCTTTGAAAGTGCCTTAAGCTACTTGCAAGCATTCACAAGAAACACTAATGCGATTCTATGAAAGAGAAGCAGTCTGTTCCAACACTTCAATTCATTGCGCGAAGGGAATGGAGTGTTGCTTCACTTTCTAAATGCTGTCCTTTCAGAGAAAATCACTTTCCTTTGAAAGAGCCTTAAGCTACTTACAAGCATTCAACAGAAACTCACATGCGTTTCTCTGAAAGAGAAGCAGTCTGTTCCAACACTTCAATTCACTGTGCGAAGTGAATGGAGTGTTGCTTCACTTTCTAAATGCTGTCCTTTCAGAGAAAATCACTTTCCTTTGAAAGTGCCTTAAGCTACTTACAAGCATTCACCAGAAACTCACATGCGTTTCTCTGAAAGAGAAGCAGTCTGTTCCAACACTTCAATTCACTGTGCGAAGTGAATGGAGTGTTGCTTCACTTTCTAAATGCTGTCCTTTCAGAGAAAATCACTTTCCTTTAAACGTGCCTTAAGCTACTTGCAAGCATTAGGAAGAAACTCACATGCGTTTCTCTGAAAGAGAAGCAGTCTGTTCCAACACTTCAATTCACTGTGCGAAGTGAATGGAGTGTTTCTTCACTTTCTAAATGCTGTCCTTTCAGAGAAAATCACTTTCCTTTGAAAGTGCCTTAAGCTACTTACAAGCATTCACCAGAAACTCACATGCGTTTCTCTGAAATAGAAGCAGTCTGTTCCAACACTTCAATTCACTGTGCGAAGTGAATGGAGTGTTGCTTCACTTTCTAAATTATGTCCTTTCAGAGAAAATCACTTTCCTTTGAAAGTGCCTTAAGCAACTTACAAACATTCACAAGAAACACTAATGCGTTTCTATGAAAGAGAAGCACTCTGTTCCAACACTTCAATTCACTGTGCGAAGTGAATGGAGTGTTGCTTCACTTTCTAAATGCTGTTCTTTCAGAGAAAATCACTTTCCTTTGAAAGTGCCTTTAGCTACTTGCAAGCATTCAACAGAAACTCACATGCGTTTCTCTGAAAGAGAAGCAGTCCGTTCCAACACTTCAATTCACTGTGCGAAGTGAATGGAGTGTTGCTTCACTTTCTAAATGCTGTCCTTTCAGAGAAAATCACTTTCCTTTGAAAGTGCCTTAAGCTACTTAAAACCATTCACCAGAAACTCACATGCGTTTCTCTGAAAGAGAAGCAGTCTGTTCCAACACTTCAATTCACTGTGCGAAGTGAATGGAGTGTTGCCTCACTTTCTAAATGCTGTCCTTTCAGAGAAAATCACTTTCCATTGAAAGTGCCTTAAACTACTTTCAAGCATTCACAAAAAACTCACATGCGTTTCTCTGAAAGAGAAGCAGACTGTTCCAACACTTCAATTCACTGTGCGAAGTGAATGGAGTGTTGCTTCACTTTCTAAATGCTGTCCTTTCAGAGAAAATCCCTTTCCTTTGAATGTGCCTTAAGCTACTTACAAGCATTCAACAGAAATTCACATGCATTTCTCTGAAAGAGAAGCAATCTGTTCCAACACTTCAATTCTCTGTGCGAAGTGAATGGAGTGTTGCCTCACTTTCTAAATGCTGTCCTTTCAGAGAAAATCACTTTCCATTGAAAGTGCCTTAAACTACTTTCAAGCATTCACAAAAAACTCACATGCGTTTCTCTGAAAGAGAAGCACTTTCTAAATTATGTCCTTTCAGAGAAAATCACTTTCCTTTGAAAGTGCCTTAAGCAACTTGCAAGCATTCACAAGAAAAACTAATGCGTTTATATGAAAGAGGAGCACTCTGTTCCAACACTTCTATTCACTGCACGAAGGGAATGGAGTGTTGCTTCACTTTCTAAATGCTGTCCTTTCAGAGAAAATCACTTTCCTTTGAAAGTGCCTTAAGCTACTTACAAGCATTCACCAGAAACTCACATGCGTTTCTCTGAAAGAGAAGCAGTCTGTTCCAACACTTCATTTCATTGCGCGAAGGGAATGGAGTGTTTCTTTACTTTCTAAATGCTGTCCTTTCAGAGAAAATCACTTTCCTTTGAAAGTGCCTTAAGCTACTTGCAAGCATTAGGAAGAAACTCACATGCGTTTCTCTGAAAGAGAAGCAGTCTGTTCCAACACTTCAATTCACTGTGCGAAGTGAATGGAGTGTTGCCTCACTTTCTAAATGCTGTTCTTTCAGAGAAAATCACTTTCCTTTGAAAGTGCCTTAAGAAACTTGCAAGCATTCACAAGAAACTCACATGCGTTTCTCTGAAAGAGAAGCAGTCTGTTCCAACACTTCAATTCACTGTGCGAAGTGAATGGAGTGTTGCTTCACTTTCTAAATGCTGTCCTTTCAGAGAAAATCACTTTCCTTTGAAAGTGCCTTAAGCTACTTGTAAGCATTAGGAAGAAACTCATGCGTTTCTCTGAAAGAGAAGCAGTCTGTTCCAAAACTTCAATTCACTGTGCGAAGTGAATGGAGTGTTGCTTCACTTTCTAAATTCTGTCCTTTCAGAGAAAATCACTTTCCTTTGATAGTGCCTTAAGCTACTTGCAAGCATTAGGAAGAAACTCACATGCGTTTCTCTGAAAGAGAAGCAGTCTGTTCCAACACTTCAATTCACTGTGTGAAGTGAATAGAGTGTTGCCTCACTTTCTAAATGCTGTCCTTTCAGAGAAAATCACTTTCCTTTGAAAGTGCCTTAAGCTACTTACAAGCATTAAACAGAAACTCACATGCGTTTCTCTGAAAGAGAAGCAGTCTGTTCCAACACTTCAATTCACTGTGCGAAGTGAATGGAGTGTTGCTTCACTTTCTAAATGCTGTTCTTTCAGAGAAAATCACTTTCCTTTGAAAGTGCCTTTAGCTACTTGCAAGCATTCAACAGAAACTCACATGCGTTTCTCTGAAAGAGAAGCAGTCCGTTCCAACACTTCAATTCACTGTGCGAAGTGAATGGAGTGTTGCTTCACTTTCTAAATGCTGTCCTTTCAGAGAAAATCACTTTCCTTTGAAAGTGCCTTAAGCTACTTACAAGCATTCACCAGAAACTCACATGCGTTTCTCTGAAAGAGAAGCAGTCTGTTCCAACACTTCAATTCACTGTGCGAAGTGAATGGAGTGTTGCTTCACTTTCTAAATGCTGTCCTTTCAGAGAAAATCACTTTCCTTTAAACGTGCCTTAAGCTACTTGCAAGCATTAGGAAGAAACTCACATGCGTTTCTCTGAAAGAGAAGCAGTCTGTTCCAACACTTCAATTCACTGTGCGAAGTGAATGGAGTGTTTCTTCACTTTCTAAATGCTGTCCTTTCAGAGAAAATCACTTTCCTTTGAAAGTGCCTTAAGCTACTTACAAGCATTCACCAGAAACTCACATGCGTTTCTCTGAAATAGAAGCAGTCTGTTCCAACACTTCAATTCACTGTGCGAAGTGAATGGAGTGTTGCTTCACTTTCTAAATTATGTCCTTTCAGAGAAAATCACTTTCCTTTGAAAGTGCCTTAAGCAACTTACAAACATTCACAAGAAACACTAATGCGTTTCTATGAAAGAGAAGCACTCTGTTCCAACACTTCAATTCACTGCACGAAGGGAATGGAGTGTCGCTTCACTTTCTAAATGCTGTCCTTTCAGAGAAAATCACTTTCCTTTGAAAGTGCCTTAAGCTACTTACAAGCATTCAACAGAAACTCACATGCGTTTCTCTGAAAGAGAAGCAGTCTGTTCCAACACTTCAATTCACTGTGCGAAGTGAATGGAGTGTTGCCTCACTTTCTAAATGCTGTCCTTTCAGAGAAAATCACTTTCCTTTGAAAGTGCCTTAAACTACTTTCAAGCATTCACAAAAAACTCACATGCGTTTCTCTTAAAGAGAAGCAGTCTGTTCCAACACTTCAATTCACTGTGCAAAGTGAATGGAGTGTTGCTTCAGTTTCTAAATGCTGTCCTTTCAGAGAAAATCACTTTCCTTTGAAAGTGCCTTAAGCAACTTGCAAGCATTAGGAAGAAACTCACATGCGTTTCTCTGAAAGAGAAGCAGTCTGTTCCAACACTTCAATTCACTGTGCGAAGTGAATGGAGTGTTGCTTCACTTTCTAAATGCTGTCCTTTCAGAGAAAATCACTTTCCTTTGAAAGTGCCTTAAGCTACTTGCAAGCACTCACAAGAAACACTAATGCGTTTCTATGAAAGAGAACCAGTCTGTTCCAACACTTCAATTCATTGCGCGAAGGGAATGGAGTGTTGCTTTACTTTCTAAATGCTGTCCTTTCAGAGAAAATCACTTTCCTTTGAAAGAGCCTTAAGCTACTTACAAGCATTCAACAGAAACTCACATGCATTTCTCTGAAAGAGAAGCAGTCTGTTCCAACACTTCAATTCACTGTACAAAGTGAATGGAGTGTTGCTTCACTTTCTAAATGCTGTCCTTTCAGAGAAAATCACTTTCCTTTGAAAGTGCTTAAACTACTTTCAAGCATTCAAAAAAAACTCACATGCGTTTCTCTTAAAGAGAAGCAGTCTGTTCCAACACTTCAATTCACTGTGCGAAGTGAATGGAGTGTTGCTTCAGTTTCTAAATGCTGTCCTTTCAGAGAAAATCACTTTCCTTTGAAAGTGCCTTAGGCAACTTGCAAGCATTCACAAAAAACTCACATGCGTTTCTCTGAAAGAGAAGCAGTCTGTTCCAACACTTCAATTCACTGTGCGAAGTGAATGGAGTGTTGCTTCACTTTCTAAATGCTGTCCTTTCAGAGAAAATCACTTTCCTTTGAAAGTGCCTTAAGCTACTTACAAGCATTCACCAGAAACTCACATGCGTTTCTCTGAAAGAGAAGCAGTCTGTTCCAATACTTCAATTAAATCTGCGAAGTGAATGGAGTGTTGCTTCAATTTCTAAATGCTGTCCTTTCCGAGAAAATCACTTTCCTTTGAAAGTACCTTAAGCTACTTACAAGCATTCAACAGAAACTCACATGCATTTCTCTGAAAGAGAAGCAGTCTGTTCCAACACTTCAATTCACTGTGCGAATTGAATGGAGTGTTTCTTCACTTTCTAAATGCTGTCCTTTCAGAGAAAATCACTTTCCTTTGAAAGTGCCTTAAGCTACTTACAAGCATTCACCAGAAACTCACATGCGTTTCTCTGAAAGAGAAGCAGTCTGTTCCAACACTTCAATTCACTGTGTGAAGTGAATGGAGTGTTGTCTCACTTTTTAAATGCTGTCCTTTCAGAGAAAATCACTTTCCTTTGAAAGTGCCTTAAGCTACTTGCAAGCATTAGGAAGAAACTCACATGCGTTTCTCTGAAAGAGAAGCAGTCTGTTCCAACACTTCAATTCACTGTGTGAAGTGAATGGAGTGTTGCCTCACTTTTTAAATGCGGTCCTTTCAGAGAAAATCACTTTCCTTTGAAAGTGCCTTAAGCTACTTACAAGCATTCAACAGAAACTCACATGCGTTTCTCTGAAAGAGAAGCAGTCTGTTCCAACACTTCAATTCAATGTGCGAAGTGAATGGAGTGTTGCTTCACTTTCTAAATGCTGTCCTTTCAGAGAAAATCACTTTCCTTTGAAAGTGCCTTAAGCTACTTACAAGCATTCAACAGAAACTCACATGCATTTCTCTGAAAGAGAAGCAGTCTGTTCCAACACTTCAATTCACTGTGCGAAGTGAATGGAGTGTTGCTTCACTTTCTAAATGCTGTTCTTTCAGAGAAAATCACTTTCCTTTGAAAGTGCCTTAAGCTACTTGCAAGCATTAGGAAGAAGCTCACATGCGTTTCTCTGAAAGAGAAGCAGTCTGTTCCAACACTTCACTTCACTGTGCGAAGTGAATGGAGTGTTGCTTCACTTTCTAAATGCTGTCCTTTCAGAGAAAATCACTTTCCTTTGAAAGTGCCTTAAGCTACTTGCAAGCATTAGGAAGAAACTCACATGCGTTTCTCTGAAAGAGAAGCAGTCTGTTCCAACACTTCAATTCACTGTGTGAAGTGAATGGAGTGTTGCCTCACTTTCTAAATGCTGTCCTTTCAGAGAAAATCACTTTCTTTTGAAAGTGCCTTAAGCTACTTGCAAGCATTAGGAAGAAACTCACATGCGTTTCTCTGAAAGAGAAGCAGTCTGTTCCAACACTTCAATTCACTGTGTGAAGTGAATTGAGTGTAGCCTCACTTTCTAAATGCTGTCCTTTCAGAGAAAATCACTTTCCTTTGAAAGTGCCTTAAGCTACTTGCAAGCATTAACAAGAAACACTAATGCGTTTCTCCGAAAGAGAAGCACTCTGTTCCAACTCTTCAATTCACTGTGCGAAGTGAATGGAGTGTTGCTTCACTTTCTAAATGCTGTCCTTTCAGAGAAAATCACTTTCCTTTGAAAGTGCCTTAAGCTACTTACAAGCATTCACCAGAAACTCACATGCGTTTCTCTGAAAGAGAAGCAGTCTGTTCCAAAACTTCAATTCACTGTGCGAAGTGAATGGAGTGTTGCTTCACTTTCTAAATGCTGTCCTTTCAGAGAAAATCACTTTCCTTTGAAAGTGCCTTAAGCTACTTGCAAGCATTAGGAAGAAACTCACATGCGTTTCTCTGAAAGAGAAGCAGTCTGTTCCAACACTTCAATTCACTGTGCGAAGTGAATGGAGTGTTGCTTCACTTTCTAAATTATGTCCTTTCAGAGAAAATCACTTTCCTTTGAAAGTGCCTTAAGCAACTTACAAGCATTCACAAGAAACACTAATGCGTTTCTATGAAAGAGAAGCACTCTGTTCCAACACTTCGATTCACTGCACGAAGGGAATGGAGTGTTGCTTCACTTTCTAAATGCTGTCCTTTCAGAGAAAATCACTTTCCTTTGATAGTGCCTTAAGCTACTTGCAAGCATTAGGAAGAAACTCACATGCGTTTCTGTGAAAGAGAAGCATCTGTTCCAACACTTCAATTCACAGTGCGAAGTGACTGGAGTGTTGCTTCACTTTCTAAATTCTGTCCTTTCAGAGAAAATCACTTTCCTTTGAAAGTGCCTTAAACTACTTTCAAGCATTCACAAAAAACTCACATGCGTTTCTCTGAAGGAGAAGCAGTCTGTTCCAACACTTCAATTCACAGTGCGAAGTGAATGGAGTGTTGCTTCAGTTTCTAAATGCTGTCCTTTCAGAGAAAATCACTTTCCTTTGAAAGTGCCTTAAGCTACTTACAAGCATTCAACAGAAACTCACATGCACTTCTCTGAAAGAGAAGCAGTCTGTTCCAACACTTCAATTCACTGTGCGAAGTGAATGGAGTGTTGCTTCACTTTCTAAATGCTGTTTTTTCAGAGAAAATCACTTTCCTTTGAAAGTGCCTTAAGCTACTTGCAAGCATTCACAAGAAACACTAATGCGTTTCTATGAAAGAGAACCAGTCTGTTCCAACACTTCAATTCATTGCGCGAAGGGAATGGAGTGTTGCTTTACTTTCTAAATGCTGTCCTTTCAGAGAAAATCACTTTCCTTTGAAAGTGCCTTAAGCTACTTACAAACATTCAACAGAAACTCACATGCATTTCTCTGAAAGAGAAGCACTCTGTTCCAACACTTCAATTCACTGTGCGAAGTGAATGGAGTGTTGCTTCAGTTTCTAAATGCTGTCCTTTCAGAGAAAATCACTTTCCTTTGAAAGTGCCTTAAGCAACTTGCAAGCATTCACAAGAAACTCACATTCGTTTCTCTGAAAGGGAAGCAGTCTGTTCCAACACTTCAATTCACTGTGCGAAGTGAATGGAGTGTTGCTTCACTTTCTAAATGCTGTCCTTTCAGAGAAAATCACTTTCCTTTGAAAGTGCCTTAAGCTACTTACAAGCATTCACCAGAAACTCACATGCGTTTCTCTGAAAGAGAAGCAGTCTGTTCCAACACTTCAATTCACTGTGTGAAGTGAATGGAGTGTTGCCTCACTTTCTAAATGCTGTCCTTTCAGAGAAAATCACTTTCCTTTGAAAGTGCCTTAAGCAACTTACAAGCATTCACAAGAAACACTAATGCGTTTCTATGAAAGAGAAGCACCCTGTTCCAACACTTCAATTCACTGCACGAAGGGAATGGAGTGTTGCTTCACTTTCTAAATGCTGTCCTTTCAGAGAAAATCACTTTCCTTTGAAAGTGCCTTAAGCTACTTACAAGCATTCAACAGAAACTCACATGCGTTTCTATGAAAGAGAAGCAGTCTGTTCCAACACTTCAATTCACTGTGCGAAGTGAATGGAGTGTTGCTTCACTTTCTAAATGCTGTCCTTTCAGAGAAAATCACTTTCCTTTGAAAGTGCCTTAAACTACTTTCAAGCATTCACAAAAAACACACATGCATTTCTCTTAAAGAGAAGCAGTCTGTTCCAACACTTCAATTCACTGTGCGAAGTGAATGGAATGTTGCTTCACTTTCTAAATGCTGTCCTTTCAGAGAAAATCACTTTCCTTTGAAAGTGCCTTAAGCAACTTGTAAGAATTCACAAGAAACTCACATGCGTTTCTCTGAAAGAGAAGCAGTCTGTTCCAACACTTCAATTCATTGTGCGAAGTGAATGGAGTGTTGCTTCACTTTCTAAATGCTGTCCTTTCAGAGAAAATCACTTTCCTTTGAAAGTGCCTTAAGCTACTTGCAAGCATTCACAAGAAACACTAATGCGATTCTATGAAAGAGAAGCAGTCTGTTCCAACACTTCAATTCATTGCGCGAAGGGAATGGAGTGTTGCTTCACTTTCTAAATGCTGTCCTTTCAGAGAAAATCACTTTCCTTTGAAAGAGCCTTAAGCTACTTACAAGCATTCAACAGAAACTCACATGCGTTTCTCTGAAAGAGAAGCAGTCTGTTCCAACACTTCAATTCACTGTGCGAAGTGAATGGAGTGTTGCTTCACTTTCTAAATGCTGTCCTTTCAGAGAAAATCACTTTCCTTTGAAAGTGCCTTAAGCTACTTACAAGCATTCACCAGAAACTCACATGCGTTTCTCTGAAAGAGAAGCAGTCTGTTCCAACACTTCAATTCACTGTGCGAAGTGAATGGAGTGTTGCTTCACTTTCTAAATGCTGTCCTTTCAGAGAAAATCACTTTCCTTTAAACGTGCCTTAAGCTACTTGCAAGCATTAGGAAGAAACTCACATGCGTTTCTCTGAAAGAGAAGCAGTCTGTTCCAACACTTCAATTCACTGTGCGAAGTGAATGGAGTGTTTCTTCACTTTCTAAATGCTGTCCTTTCAGAGAAAATCACTTTCCTTTGAAAGTGCCTTAAGCTACTTACAAGCATTCACCAGAAACTCACATGCGTTTCTCTGAAATAGAAGCAGTCTGTTCCAACACTTCAATTCACTGTGCGAAGTGAATGGAGTGTTGCTTCACTTTCTAAATTATGTCCTTTCAGAGAAAATCACTTTCCTTTGAAAGTGCCTTAAGCAACTTACAAACATTCACAAGAAACACTAATGCGTTTCTATGAAAGAGAAGCACTCTGTTCCAACACTTCAATTCACTGCACGAAGGGAATGGAGTGTCGCTTCACTTTCTAAATGCTGTCCTTTCAGAGAAAATCACTTTCCTTTGAAAGTGCCTTAAGCTACTTACAAGCATTCAACAGAAACTCACATGCGTTTCTCTGAAAGAGAAGCAGTCTGTTCCAACACTTCAATTCACTGTGCGAAGTGAATGGAGTGTTGCCTCACTTTCTAAATGCTGTCCTTTCAGAGAAAATCACTTTCCTTTGAAAGTGCCTTAAACTACTTTCAAGCATTCACAAAAAACTCACATGCGTTTCTCTTAAAGAGAAGCAGTCTGTTCCAACACTTCAATTCACTGTGCAAAGTGAATGGAGTGTTGCTTCAGTTTCTAAATGCTGTCCTTTCAGAGAAAATCACTTTCCTTTGAAAGTGCCTTAAGCAACTTGCAAGCATTAGGAAGAAACTCACATGCGTTTCTCTGAAAGAGAAGCAGTCTGTTCCAACACTTCAATTCACTGTGCGAAGTGAATGGAGTGTTGCTTCACTTTCTAAATGCTGTCCTTTCAGAGAAAATCACTTTCCTTTGAAAGTGCCTTAAGCTACTTGCAAGCACTCACAAGAAACACTAATGCGTTTCTATGAAAGAGAACCAGTCTGTTCCAACACTTCAATTCATTGCGCGAAGGGAATGGAGTGTTGCTTTACTTTCTAAATGCTGTCCTTTCAGAGAAAATCACTTTCCTTTGAAAGAGCCTTAAGCTACTTACAAGCATTCAACAGAAACTCACATGCATTTCTCTGAAAGAGAAGCAGTCTGTTCCAACACTTCAATTCACTGTACAAAGTGAATGGAGTGTTGCTTCACTTTCTAAATGCTGTCCTTTCAGAGAAAATCACTTTCCTTTGAAAGTGCTTAAACTACTTTCAAGCATTCAAAAAAAACTCACATGCGTTTCTCTTAAAGAGAAGCAGTCTGTTCCAACACTTCAATTCACTGTGCGAAGTGAATGGAGTGTTGCTTCAGTTTCTAAATGCTGTCCTTTCAGAGAAAATCACTTTCCTTTGAAAGTGCCTTAGGCAACTTGCAAGCATTCACAAAAAACTCACATGCGTTTCTCTGAAAGAGAAGCAGTCTGTTCCAACACTTCAATTCACTGTGCGAAGTGAATGGAGTGTTGCTTCACTTTCTAAATGCTGTCCTTTCAGAGAAAATCACTTTCCTTTGAAAGTGCCTTAAGCTACTTACAAGCATTCACCAGAAACTCACATGCGTTTCTCTGAAAGAGAAGCAGTCTGTTCCAATACTTCAATTAAATCTGCGAAGTGAATGGAGTGTTGCTTCAATTTCTAAATGCTGTCCTTTCCGAGAAAATCACTTTCCTTTGAAAGTACCTTAAGCTACTTACAAGCATTCAACAGAAACTCACATGCATTTCTCTGAAAGAGAAGCAGTCTGTTCCAACACTTCAATTCACTGTGCGAATTGAATGGAGTGTTTCTTCACTTTCTAAATGCTGTCCTTTCAGAGAAAATCACTTTCCTTTGAAAGTGCCTTAAGCTACTTACAAGCATTCACCAGAAACTCACATGCGTTTCTCTGAAAGAGAAGCAGTCTGTTCCAACACTTCAATTCACTGTGTGAAGTGAATGGAGTGTTGTCTCACTTTTTAAATGCTGTCCTTTCAGAGAAAATCACTTTCCTTTGAAAGTGCCTTAAGCTACTTGCAAGCATTAGGAAGAAACTCACATGCGTTTCTCTGAAAGAGAAGCAGTCTGTTCCAACACTTCAATTCACTGTGTGAAGTGAATGGAGTGTTGCCTCACTTTTTAAATGCGGTCCTTTCAGAGAAAATCACTTTCCTTTGAAAGTGCCTTAAGCTACTTACAAGCATTCAACAGAAACTCACATGCGTTTCTCTGAAAGAGAAGCAGTCTGTTCCAACACTTCAATTCAATGTGCGAAGTGAATGGAGTGTTGCTTCACTTTCTAAATGCTGTCCTTTCAGAGAAAATCACTTTCCTTTGAAAGTGCCTTAAGCTACTTACAAGCATTCAACAGAAACTCACATGCATTTCTCTGAAAGAGAAGCAGTCTGTTCCAACACTTCAATTCACTGTGCGAAGTGAATGGAGTGTTGCTTCACTTTCTAAATGCTGTTCTTTCAGAGAAAATCACTTTCCTTTGAAAGTGCCTTAAGCTACTTGCAAGCATTAGGAAGAAGCTCACATGCGTTTCTCTGAAAGAGAAGCAGTCTGTTCCAACACTTCACTTCACTGTGCGAAGTGAATGGAGTGTTGCTTCACTTTCTAAATGCTGTCCTTTCAGAGAAAATCACTTTCCTTTGAAAGTGCCTTAAGCTACTTGCAAGCATTAGGAAGAAACTCACATGCGTTTCTCTGAAAGAGAAGCAGTCTGTTCCAACACTTCAATTCACTGTGTGAAGTGAATGGAGTGTTGCCTCACTTTCTAAATGCTGTCCTTTCAGAGAAAATCACTTTCTTTTGAAAGTGCCTTAAGCTACTTGCAAGCATTAGGAAGAAACTCACATGCGTTTCTCTGAAAGAGAAGCAGTCTGTTCCAACACTTCAATTCACTGTGTGAAGTGAATGGAGTGTAGCCTCACTTTCTAAATGCTGTCCTTTCAGAGAAAATCACTTTCCTTTGAAAGTGCCTTAAGCTACTTGCAAGCATTAACAAGAAACACTAATGCGTTTCTCCGAAAGAGAAGCACTCTGTTCCAACACTTCAATTCACTGTGCGAAGTGAATGGAGTGTTGCTTCACTTTCTAAATGCTGTCCTTTCAGAGAAAATCACTTTCCTTTGAAAGTGCCTTAAGCTACTTACAAGCATTCACCAGAAACTCACATGCGTTTCTCTGAAAGAGAAGCAGTCTGTTCCAAAACTTCAATTCACTGTGCGAAGTGAATGGAGTGTTGCTTCACTTTCTAAATGCTGTCCTTTCAGAGAAAATCACTTTCCTTTGAAAGTGCCTTAAGCTACTTGCAAGCATTAGGAAGAAACTCACATGCGTTTCTCTGAAAGAGAAGCAGTCTGTTCCAACACTTCAATTCACTGTGCGAAGTGAATGGAGTGTTGCTTCACTTTCTAAATTATGTCCTTTCAGAGAAAATCACTTTCCTTTGAAAGTGCCTTAAGCAACTTACAAGCATTCACAAGAAACACTAATGCGTTTCTATGAAAGAGAAGCACTCTGTTCCAACACTTCGATTCACTGCACGAAGGGAATGGAGTGTTGCTTCACTTTCTAAATGCTGTCCTTTCAGAGAAAATCACTTTCCTTTGATAGTGCCTTAAGCTACTTGCAAGCATTAGGAAGAAACTCACATGCGTTTCTGTGAAAGAGAAGCATCTGTTCCAACACTTCAATTCACAGTGCGAAGTGACTGGAGTGTTGCTTCACTTTCTAAATTCTGTCCTTTCAGAGAAAATCACTTTCCTTTGAAAGTGCCTTAAACTACTTTCAAGCATTCACAAAAAACTCACATGCGTTTCTCTGAAGGAGAAGCAGTCTGTTCCAACACTTCAATTCACAGTGCGAAGTGAATGGAGTGTTGCTTCAGTTTCTAAATGCTGTCCTTTCAGAGAAAATCACTTTCCTTTGAAAGTGCCTTAAGCTACTTACAAGCATTCAACAGAAACTCACATGCACTTCTCTGAAAGAGAAGCAGTCTGTTCCAACACTTCAATTCACTGTGCGAAGTGAATGGAGTGTTGCTTCACTTTCTAAATGCTGTCCTTTCAGAGAAAATCACTTTCCTTTGAAAGTGCCTTAAGCTACTTGCAAGCATTCACAAGAAACACTAATGCGTTTCTATGAAAGAGAACCAGTCTGTTCCAACACTTCAATTCATTGCGCGAAGGGAATGGAGTGTTGCTTTACTTTCTAAATGCTGTCCTTTCAGAGAAAATCACTTTCCTTTGAAAGTGCCTTAAGCTACTTACAAACATTCAACAGAAACTCACATGCATTTCTCTGAAAGAGAAGCACTCTGTTCCAACACTTCAATTCACTGTGCGAAGTGAATGGAGTGTTGCTTCAGTTTCTAAATGCTGTCCTTTCAGAGAAAATCACTTTCCTTTGAAAGTGCCTTAAGCAACTTGCAAGCATTCACAAGAAACTCACATTCGTTTCTCTGAAAGGGAAGCAGTCTGTTCCAACACTTCAATTCACTGTGCGAAGTGAATGGAGTGTTGCTTCACTTTCTAAATGCTGTCCTTTCAGAGAAAATCACTTTCCTTTGAAAGTGCCTTAAGCTACTTACAAGCATTCACCAGAAACTCACATGCGTTTCTCTGAAAGAGAAGCAGTCTGTTCCAACACTTCAATTCACTGTGTGAAGTGAATGGAGTGTTGCCTCACTTTCTAAATGCTGTCCTTTCAGAGAAAATCACTTTCCTTTGAAAGTGCCTTAAGCAACTTACAAGCATTCACAAGAAACACTAATGCGTTTCTATGAAAGAGAAGCACCCTGTTCCAACACTTCAATTCACTGCACGAAGGGAATGGAGTGTTGCTTCACTTTCTAAATGCTGTCCTTTCAGAGAAAATCACTTTCCTTTGAAAGTGCCTTAAGCTACTTACAAGCATTCAACAGAAACTCACATGCGTTTCTATGAAAGAGAAGCAGTCTGTTCCAACACTTCAATTCACTGTGCGAAGTGAATGGAGTGTTGCTTCACTTTCTAAATGCTGTCCTTTCAGAGAAAATCACTTTCCTTTGAAAGTGCCTTAAACTACTTTCAAGCATTCACAAAAAACACACATGCGTTTCTCTTAAAGAGAAGCAGTCTGTTCCAACACTTCAATTCACTGTGCGAAGTGAATGGAATGTTGCTTCACTTTCTAAATGCTGTCCTTTCAGAGAAAATCACTTTCCTTTGAAAGTGCCTTAAGCAACTTGTAAGAATGCACAAGAAACTCACATGCGTTTCTCTGAAAGAGAAGCAGTCTGTTCCAACACTTCAATTCACTGTGCGAAGTGAATGGAGTGTTGCTTCACTTTCTAAATTCTGTCCTTTCAGAGAAAATCACTTTCCTTTGAAAGTGCCTTAAGCTACTTGCAAGCACTCACAAGAAACACTAATGCGTTTCTATGAAAGAGAACCAGTCTGTTCCAACACTTCAATTCATTGCGCGAAGGGAATGGAGTGTTGCTTTACTTTCTAAATGCTGTCCTTTCAGAGAAAAT
Source organism: Myodes glareolus (assembly GCF_982192425.1). Lineage (NCBI taxonomy): Eukaryota > Metazoa > Chordata > Mammalia > Rodentia > Cricetidae > Myodes > Myodes glareolus. The sequence continues at coordinate 134,695 of NW_028263238.1, forward strand.
CACTTTCCTTTGAAAGAGCCTTAAGCTACTTACAAGCATTCAACAGAAACTCACATGCATTTCTCTGAAAGAGAAGCAGTCTGTTCCAACACTTCAATTCACTGTACAAAGTGAATGGAGTGTTGCTTCACTTTCTAAATGCTGTCCTTTCAGAGAAAATCACTTTCCTTTGAAAGTGCTTAAACTACTTTCAAGCATTCAAAAAAAACTCACATGCGTTTCTCTTAAAGAGAAGCAGTCTGTTCCAACACTTCAATTCACTGTGCGAAGTGAATGGAGTGTTGCTTCAGTTTCTAAATGCTGTCCTTTCAGAGAAAATCACTTTCCTTTGAAAGTGCCTTAGGCAACTTGCAAGCATTCACAAAAAACTCACATGCGTTTCTCTGAAAGAGAAGCAGTCTGTTCCAACACTTCAATTCACTGTGCGAAGTGAATGGAGTGTTGCTTCACTTTCTAAATGCTGTCCTTTCAGAGAAAATCACTTTCCTTTGAAAGTGCCTTAAGCTACTTACAAGCATTCACCAGAAACTCACATGCGTTTCTCTGAAAGAGAAGCAGTCTGTTCCAATACTTCAATTAAATCTGCGAAGTGAATGGAGTGTTGCTTCAATTTCTAAATGCTGTCCTTTCCGAGAAAATCACTTTCCTTTGAAAGTACCTTAAGCTACTTACAAGCATTCAACAGAAACTCACATGCATTTCTCTGAAAGAGAAGCAGTCTGTTCCAACACTTCAATTCACTGTGCGAATTGAATGGAGTGTTTCTTCACTTTCTAAATGCTGTCCTTTCAGAGAAAATCACTTTCCTTTGAAAGTGCCTTAAGCTACTTACAAGCATTCACCAGAAACTCACATGCGTTTCTCTGAAAGAGAAGCAGTCTGTTCCAACACTTCAATTCACTGTGTGAAGTGAATGGAGTGTTGTCTCACTTTTTAAATGCTGTCCTTTCAGAGAAAATCACTTTCCTTTGAAAGTGCCTTAAGCTACTTGCAAGCATTAGGAAGAAACTCACATGCGTTTCTCTGAAAGAGAAGCAGTCTGTTCCAACACTTCAATTCACTGTGTGAAGTGAATGGAGTGTTGCCTCACTTTTTAAATGCGGTCCTTTCAGAGAAAATCACTTTCCTTTGAAAGTGCCTTAAGCTACTTACAAGCATTCAACAGAAACTCACATGCGTTTCTCTGAAAGAGAAGCAGTCTGTTCCAACACTTCAATTCAATGTGCGAAGTGAATGGAGTGTTGCTTCACTTTCTAAATGCTGTCCTTTCAGAGAAAATCACTTTCCTTTGAAAGTGCCTTAAGCTACTTACAAGCATTCAACAGAAACTCACATGCATTTCTCTGAAAGAGAAGCAGTCTGTTCCAACACTTCAATTCACTGTGCGAAGTGAATGGAGTGTTGCTTCACTTTCTAAATGCTGTTCTTTCAGAGAAAATCACTTTCCTTTGAAAGTGCCTTAAGCTACTTGCAAGCATTAGGAAGAAGCTCACATGCGTTTCTCTGAAAGAGAAGCAGTCTGTTCCAACACTTCACTTCACTGTGCGAAGTGAATGGAGTGTTGCTTCACTTTCTAAATGCTGTCCTTTCAGAGAAAATCACTTTCCTTTGAAAGTGCCTTAAGCTACTTGCAAGCATTAGGAAGAAACTCACATGCGTTTCTCTGAAAGAGAAGCAGTCTGTTCCAACACTTCAATTCACTGTGTGAAGTGAATGGAGTGTTGCCTCACTTTCTAAATGCTGTCCTTTCAGAGAAAATCACTTTCTTTTGAAAGTGCCTTAAGCTACTTGCAAGCATTAGGAAGAAACTCACATGCGTTTCTCTGAAAGAGAAGCAGTCTGTTCCAACACTTCAATTCACTGTGTGAAGTGAATGGAGTGTAGCCTCACTTTCTAAATGCTGTCCTTTCAGAGAAAATCACTTTCCTTTGAAAGTGCCTTAAGCTACTTGCAAGCATTAACAAGAAACACTAATGCGTTTCTCTGAAAGAGAAGCACTCTGTTCCAACACTTCAATTCACTGTGCGAAGTGAATGGAGTGTTGCTTCACTTTCTAAATGCTGTCCTTTCAGAGAAAATCACTTTCCTTTGAAAGTGCCTTAAGCTACTTACAAGCATTCACCAGAAACTCACATGCGTTTCTCTGAAAGAGAAGCAGTCTGTTCCAAAACTTCAATTCACTGTGCGAAGTGAATGGAGTGTTGCTTCACTTTCTAAATGCTGTCCTTTCAGAGAAAATCACTTTCCTTTGAAAGTGCCTTAAGCTACTTGCAAGCATTAGGAAGAAACTCACATGCGTTTCTCTGAAAGAGAAGCAGTCTGTTCCAACACTTCAATTCACTGTGCGAAGTGAATGGAGTGTTGCTTCACTTTCTAAATTATGTCCTTTCAGAGAAAATCACTTTCCTTTGAAAGTGCCTTAAGCAACTTACAAGCATTCACAAGAAACACTAATGCGTTTCTATGAAAGAGAAGCACTCTGTTCCAACACTTCGATTCACTGCACGAAGGGAATGGAGTGTTGCTTCACTTTCTAAATGCTGTCCTTTCAGAGAAAATCACTTTCCTTTGATAGTGCCTTAAGCTACTTGCAAGCATTAGGAAGAAACTCACATGCGTTTCTGTGAAAGAGAAGCATCTGTTCCAACACTTCAATTCACAGTGCGAAGTGACTGGAGTGTTGCTTCACTTTCTAAATTCTGTCCTTTCAGAGAAAATCACTTTCCTTTGAAAGTGCCTTAAACTACTTTCAAGCATTCACAAAAAACTCACATGCGTTTCTCTGAAGGAGAAGCAGTCTGTTCCAACACTTCAATTCACAGTGCGAAGTGAATGGAGTGTTGCTTCAGTTTCTAAATGCTGTCCTTTCAGAGAAAATCACTTTCCTTTGAAAGTGCCTTAAGCTACTTACAAGCATTCAACAGAAACTCACATGCACTTCTCTGAAAGAGAAGCAGTCTGTTCCAACACTTCAATTCACTGTGCGAAGTGAATGGAGTGTTGCTTCACTTTCTAAATGCTGTCCTTTCAGAGAAAATCACTTTCCTTTGAAAGTGCCTTAAGCTACTTGCAAGCATTCACAAGAAACACTAATGCGTTTCTATGAAAGAGAACCAGTCTGTTCCAACACTTCAATTCATTGCGCGAAGGGAATGGAGTGTTGCTTTACTTTCTAAATGCTGTCCTTTCAGAGAAAATCACTTTCCTTTGAAAGTGCCTTAAGCTACTTACAAACATTCAACAGAAACTCACATGCATTTCTCTGAAAGAGAAGCACTCTGTTCCAACACTTCAATTCACTGTGCGAAGTGAATGGAGTGTTGCTTCAGTTTCTAAATGCTGTCCTTTCAGAGAAAATCACTTTCCTTTGAAAGTGCCTTAAGCAACTTGCAAGCATTCACAAGAAACTCACATTCGTTTCTCTGAAAGGGAAGCAGTCTGTTCCAACACTTCAATTCACTGTGCGAAGTGAATGGAGTGTTGCTTCACTTTCTAAATGCTGTCCTTTCAGAGAAAATCACTTTCCTTTGAAAGTGCCTTAAGCTACTTACAAGCATTCACCAGAAACTCACATGCGTTTCTCTGAAAGAGAAGCAGTCTGTTCCAACACTTCAATTCACTGTGTGAAGTGAATGGAGTGTTGCCTCACTTTCTAAATGCTGTCCTTTCAGAGAAAATCACTTTCCTTTGAAAGTGCCTTAAGCAACTTACAAGCATTCACAAGAAACACTAATGCGTTTCTATGAAAGAGAAGCACCCTGTTCCAACACTTCAATTCACTGCACGAAGGGAATGGAGTGTTGCTTCACTTTCTAAATGCTGTCCTTTCAGAGAAAATCACTTTCCTTTGAAAGTGCCTTAAGCTACTTACAAGCATTCAACAGAAACTCACATGCGTTTCTATGAAAGAGAAGCAGTCTGTTCCAACACTTCAATTCACTGTGCGAAGTGAATGGAGTGTTGCTTCACTTTCTAAATGCTGTCCTTTCAGAGAAAATCACTTTCCTTTGAAAGTGCCTTAAACTACTTTCAAGCATTCACAAAAAACACACATGCGTTTCTCTTAAAGAGAAGCAGTCTGTTCCAACACTTCAATTCACTGTGCGAAGTGAATGGAATGTTGCTTCACTTTCTAAATGCTGTCCTTTCAGAGAAAATCACTTTCCTTTGAAAGTGCCTTAAGCAACTTGTAAGAATGCACAAGAAACTCACATGCGTTTCTCTGAAAGAGAAGCAGTCTGTTCCAACACTTCAATTCACTGTGCGAAGTGAATGGAGTGTTGCTTCACTTTCTAAATGCTGTCCTTTCAGAGAAAATCACTTTCCTTTGAAAGTGCCTTAAGCTACTTGCAAGCATTCACAAGAAACACTAATGCGATTCTATGAAAGAGAAGCAGTCTGTTCCAACACTTCAATTCATTGCGCGAAGGGAATGGAGTGTTGCTTCACTTTCTAAATGCTGTCCTTTCAGAGAAAATCACTTTCCTTTAAACGTGCCTTAAGCTACTTGCAAGCATTAGGAAGAAACTCACATGCGTTTCTCTGAAAGAGAAGCAGTCTGTTCCAACACTTCAATTCACTGTGCGAAGTGAATGGAGTGTTTCTTCACTTTCTAAATGCTGTCCTTTCAGAGAAAATCACTTTCCTTTGAAAGTGCCTTAAGCTACTTACAAGCATTCACCAGAAACTCACATGCGTTTCTCTGAAATAGAAGCAGTCTGTTCCAACACTTCAATTCACTGTGCGAAGTGAATGGAGTGTTGCTTCACTTTCTAAATTATGTCCTTTCAGAGAAAATCACTTTCCTTTGAAAGTGCCTTAAGCAACTTACAAACATTCACAAGAAACACTAATGCGTTTCTATGAAAGAGAAGCACTCTGTTCCAACACTTCAATTCACTGCACGAAGGGAATGGAGTGTCGCTTCACTTTCTAAATGCTGTCCTTTCAGAGAAAATCACTTTCCTTTGAAAGTGCCTTAAGCTACTTACAAGCATTCAACAGAAACTCACATGCGTTTCTCTGAAAGAGAAGCAGTCTGTTCCAACACTTCAATTCACTGTGCGAAGTGAATGGAGTGTTGCCTCACTTTCTAAATGCTGTCCTTTCAGAGAAAATCACTTTCCTTTGAAAGTGCCTTAAACTACTTTCAAGCATTCACAAAAAACTCACATGCGTTTCTCTTAAAGAGAAGCAGTCTGTTCCAACACTTCAATTCACTGTGCAAAGTGAATGGAGTGTTGCTTCAGTTTCTAAATGCTGTCCTTTCAGAGAAAATCACTTTCCTTTGAAAGTGCCTTAAGCAACTTGCAAGCATTAGGAAGAAACTCACATGCGTTTCTCTGAAAGAGAAGCAGTCTGTTCCAACACTTCAATTCACTGTGCGAAGTGAATGGAGTGTTGCTTCACTTTCTAAATGCTGTCCTTTCAGAGAAAATCACTTTCCTTTGAAAGTGCCTTAAGCTACTTGCAAGCACTCACAAGAAACACTAATGCGTTTCTATGAAAGAGAACCAGTCTGTTCCAACACTTCAATTCATTGCGCGAAGGGAATGGAGTGTTGCTTTACTTTCTAAATGCTGTCCTTTCAGAGAAAATCACTTTCCTTTGAAAGAGCCTTAAGCTACTTACAAGCATTCAACAGAAACTCACATGCATTTCTCTGAAAGAGAAGCAGTCTGTTCCAACACTTCAATTCACTGTACAAAGTGAATGGAGTGTTGCTTCACTTTCTAAATGCTGTCCTTTCAGAGAAAATCACTTTCCTTTGAAAGTGCTTAAACTACTTTCAAGCATTCAAAAAAAACTCACATGCGTTTCTCTTAAAGAGAAGCAGTCTGTTCCAACACTTCAATTCACTGTGCGAAGTGAATGGAGTGTTGCTTCAGTTTCTAAATGCTGTCCTTTCAGAGAAAATCACTTTCCTTTGAAAGTGCCTTAGGCAACTTGCAAGCATTCACAAAAAACTCACATGCGTTTCTCTGAAAGAGAAGCAGTCTGTTCCAACACTTCAATTCACTGTGCGAAGTGAATGGAGTGTTGCTTCACTTTCTAAATGCTGTCCTTTCAGAGAAAATCACTTTCCTTTGAAAGTGCCTTAAGCTACTTACAAGCATTCACCAGAAACTCACATGCGTTTCTCTGAAAGAGAAGCAGTCTGTTCCAATACTTCAATTAAATCTGCGAAGTGAATGGAGTGTTGCTTCAATTTCTAAATGCTGTCCTTTCCGAGAAAATCACTTTCCTTTGAAAGTACCTTAAGCTACTTACAAGCATTCAACAGAAACTCACATGCATTTCTCTGAAAGAGAAGCAGTCTGTTCCAACACTTCAATTCACTGTGCGAATTGAATGGAGTGTTTCTTCACTTTCTAAATGCTGTCCTTTCAGAGAAAATCACTTTCCTTTGAAAGTGCCTTAAGCTACTTACAAGCATTCACCAGAAACTCACATGCGTTTCTCTGAAAGAGAAGCAGTCTGTTCCAACACTTCAATTCACTGTGTGAAGTGAATGGAGTGTTGTCTCACTTTTTAAATGCTGTCCTTTCAGAGAAAATCACTTTCCTTTGAAAGTGCCTTAAGCTACTTGCAAGCATTAGGAAGAAACTCACATGCGTTTCTCTGAAAGAGAAGCAGTCTGTTCCAACACTTCAATTCACTGTGTGAAGTGAATGGAGTGTTGCCTCACTTTTTAAATGCGGTCCTTTCAGAGAAAATCACTTTCCTTTGAAAGTGCCTTAAGCTACTTACAAGCATTCAACAGAAACTCACATGCGTTTCTCTGAAAGAGAAGCAGTCTGTTCCAACACTTCAATTCAATGTGCGAAGTGAATGGAGTGTTGCTTCACTTTCTAAATGCTGTCCTTTCAGAGAAAATCACTTTCCTTTGAAAGTGCCTTAAGCTACTTACAAGCATTCAACAGAAACTCACATGCATTTCTCTGAAAGAGAAGCAGTCTGTTCCAACACTTCAATTCACTGTGCGAAGTGAATGGAGTGTTGCTTCACTTTCTAAATGCTGTTCTTTCAGAGAAAATCACTTTCCTTTGAAAGTGCCTTAAGCTACTTGCAAGCATTAGGAAGAAGCTCACATGCGTTTCTCTGAAAGAGAAGCAGTCTGTTCCAACACTTCACTTCACTGTGCGAAGTGAATGGAGTGTTGCTTCACTTTCTAAATGCTGTCCTTTCAGAGAAAATCACTTTCCTTTGAAAGTGCCTTAAGCTACTTGCAAGCATTAGGAAGAAACTCACATGCGTTTCTCTGAAAGAGAAGCAGTCTGTTCCAACACTTCAATTCACTGTGTGAAGTGAATGGAGTGTTGCCTCACTTTCTAAATGCTGTCCTTTCAGAGAAAATCACTTTCTTTTGAAAGTGCCTTAAGCTACTTGCAAGCATTAGGAAGAAACTCACATGCGTTTCTCTGAAAGAGAAGCAGTCTGTTCCAACACTTCAATTCACTGTGTGAAGTGAATGGAGTGTAGCCTCACTTTCTAAATGCTGTCCTTTCAGAGAAAATCACTTTCCTTTGAAAGTGCCTTAAGCTACTTGCAAGCATTAACAAGAAACACTAATGCGTTTCTCCGAAAGAGAAGCACTCTGTTCCAACACTTCAATTCACTGTGCGAAGTGAATGGAGTGTTGCTTCACTTTCTAAATGCTGTCCTTTCAGAGAAAATCACTTTCCTTTGAAAGTGCCTTAAGCTACTTACAAGCATTCACCAGAAACTCACATGCGTTTCTCTGAAAGAGAAGCAGTCTGTTCCAAAACTTCAATTCACTGTGCGAAGTGAATGGAGTGTTGCTTCACTTTCTAAATGCTGTCCTTTCAGAGAAAATCACTTTCCTTTGAAAGTGCCTTAAGCTACTTGCAAGCATTAGGAAGAAACTCACATGCGTTTCTCTGAAAGAGAAGCAGTCTGTTCCAACACTTCAATTCACTGTGCGAAGTGAATGGAGTGTTGCTTCACTTTCTAAATTATGTCCTTTCAGAGAAAATCACTTTCCTTTGAAAGTGCCTTAAGCAACTTACAAGCATTCACAAGAAACACTAATGCGTTTCTATGAAAGAGAAGCACTCTGTTCCAACACTTCGATTCACTGCACGAAGGGAATGGAGTGTTGCTTCACTTTCTAAATGCTGTCCTTTCAGAGAAAATCACTTTCCTTTGATAGTGCCTTAAGCTACTTGCAAGCATTAGGAAGAAACTCACATGCGTTTCTGTGAAAGAGAAGCATCTGTTCCAACACTTCAATTCACAGTGCGAAGTGACTGGAGTGTTGCTTCACTTTCTAAATTCTGTCCTTTCAGAGAAAATCACTTTCCTTTGAAAGTGCCTTAAACTACTTTCAAGCATTCACAAAAAACTCACATGCGTTTCTCTGAAGGAGAAGCAGTCTGTTCCAACACTTCAATTCACAGTGCGAAGTGAATGGAGTGTTGCTTCAGTTTCTAAATGCTGTCCTTTCAGAGAAAATCACTTTCCTTTGAAAGTGCCTTAAGCTACTTACAAGCATTCAACAGAAACTCACATGCACTTCTCTGAAAGAGAAGCAGTCTGTTCCAACACTTCAATTCACTGTGCGAAGTGAATGGAGTGTTGCTTCACTTTCTAAATGCTGTCCTTTCAGAGAAAATCACTTTCCTTTGAAAGTGCCTTAAGCTACTTGCAAGCATTCACAAGAAACACTAATGCGTTTCTATGAAAGAGAACCAGTCTGTTCCAACACTTCAATTCATTGCGCGAAGGGAATGGAGTGTTGCTTTACTTTCTAAATGCTGTCCTTTCAGAGAAAATCACTTTCCTTTGAAAGTGCCTTAAGCTACTTACAAACATTCAACAGAAACTCACATGCATTTCTCTGAAAGAGAAGCACTCTGTTCCAACACTTCAATTCACTGTGCGAAGTGAATGGAGTGTTGCTTCAGTTTCTAAATGCTGTCCTTTCAGAGAAAATCACTTTCCTTTGAAAGTGCCTTAAGCAACTTGCAAGCATTCACAAGAAACTCACATTCGTTTCTCTGAAAGGGAAGCAGTCTGTTCCAACACTTCAATTCACTGTGCGAAGTGAATGGAGTGTTGCTTCACTTTCTAAATGCTGTCCTTTCAGAGAAAATCACTTTCCTTTGAAAGTGCCTTAAGCTACTTACAAGCATTCACCAGAAACTCACATGCGTTTCTCTGAAAGAGAAGCAGTCTGTTCCAACACTTCAATTCACTGTGTGAAGTGAATGGAGTGTTGCCTCACTTTCTAAATGCTGTCCTTTCAGAGAAAATCACTTTCCTTTGAAAGTGCCTTAAGCAACTTACAAGCATTCACAAGAAACACTAATGCGTTTCTATGAAAGAGAAGCACCCTGTTCCAACACTTCAATTCACTGCACGAAGGGAATGGAGTGTTGCTTCACTTTCTAAATGCTGTCCTTTCAGAGAAAATCACTTTCCTTTGAAAGTGCCTTAAGCTACTTACAAGCATTCAACAGAAACTCACATGCGTTTCTATGAAAGAGAAGCAGTCTGTTCCAACACTTCAATTCACTGTGCGAAGTGAATGGAGTGTTGCTTCACTTTCTAAATGCTGTCCTTTCAGAGAAAATCACTTTCCTTTGAAAGTGCCTTAAACTACTTTCAAGCATTCACAAAAAACACACATGCGTTTCTCTTAAAGAGAAGCAGTCTGTTCCAACACTTCAATTCACTGTGCGAAGTGAATGGAATGTTGCTTCACTTTCTAAATGCTGTCCTTTCAGAGAAAATCACTTTCCTTTGAAAGTGCCTTAAGCAACTTGTAAGAATGCACAAGAAACTCACATGCGTTTCTCTGAAAGAGAAGCAGTCTGTTCCAACACTTCAATTCACTGTGCGAAGTGAATGGAGTGTTGCTTCACTTTCTAAATTCTGTCCTTTCAGAGAAAATCACTTTCCTTTGAAAGTGCCTTAAGCTACTTGCAAGCACTCACAAGAAACACTAATGCGTTTCTATGAAAGAGAACCAGTCTGTTCCAACACTTCAATTCATTGCGCGAAGGGAATGGAGTGTTGCTTTACTTTCTAAATGCTGTCCTTTCAGAGAAAATCACTTTCCTTTGAAAGAGCCTTAAGCTACTTACAAGCATTCAACAGAAACTCACATGCATTTCTCTGAAAGAGAAGCAGTCTGTTCCAACACTTCAATTCACTGTACAAAGTGAATGGAGTGTTGCTTCACTTTCTAAATGCTGTCCTTTCAGAGAAAATCACTTTCCTTTGAAAGTGCTTAAACTACTTTCAAGCATTCAAAAAAAACTCACATGCGTTTCTCTTAAAGAGAAGCAGTCTGTTCCAACACTTCAATTCACTGTGCGAAGTGAATGGAGTGTTGCTTCAGTTTCTAAATGCTGTCCTTTCAGAGAAAATCACTTTCCTTTGAAAGTGCCTTAGGCAACTTGCAAGCATTCACAAAAAACTCACATGCGTTTCTCTGAAAGAGAAGCAGTCTGTTCCAACACTTCAATTCACTGTGCGAAGTGAATGGAGTGTTGCTTCACTTTCTAAATGCTGTCCTTTCAGAGAAAATCACTTTCCTTTGAAAGTGCCTTAAGCTACTTACAAGCATTCACCAGAAACTCACATGCGTTTCTCTGAAAGAGAAGCAGTCTGTTCCAATACTTCAATTAAATCTGCGAAGTGAATGGAGTGTTGCTTCAATTTCTAAATGCTGTCCTTTCCGAGAAAATCACTTTCCTTTGAAAGTACCTTAAGCTACTTACAAGCATTCAACAGAAACTCACATGCATTTCTCTGAAAGAGAAGCAGTCTGTTCCAACACTTCAATTCACTGTGCGAATTGAATGGAGTGTTTCTTCACTTTCTAAATGCTGTCCTTTCAGAGAAAATCACTTTCCTTTGAAAGTGCCTTAAGCTACTTACAAGCATTCACCAGAAACTCACATGCGTTTCTCTGAAAGAGAAGCAGTCTGTTCCAACACTTCAATTCACTGTGTGAAGTGAATGGAGTGTTGTCTCACTTTTTAAATGCTGTCCTTTCAGAGAAAATCACTTTCCTTTGAAAGTGCCTTAAGCTACTTGCAAGCATTAGGAAGAAACTCACATGCGTTTCTCTGAAAGAGAAGCAGTCTGTTCCAACACTTCAATTCACTGTGTGAAGTGAATGGAGTGTTGCCTCACTTTTTAAATGCGGTCCTTTCAGAGAAAATCACTTTCCTTTGAAAGTGCCTTAAGCTACTTACAAGCATTCAACAGAAACTCACATGCGTTTCTCTGAAAGAGAAGCAGTCTGTTCCAACACTTCAATTCAATGTGCGAAGTGAATGGAGTGTTGCTTCACTTTCTAAATGCTGTCCTTTCAGAGAAAATCACTTTCCTTTGAAAGTGCCTTAAGCTACTTACAAGCATTCAACAGAAACTCACATGCATTTCTCTGAAAGAGAAGCAGTCTGTTCCAACACTTCAATTCACTGTGCGAAGTGAATGGAGTGTTGCTTCACTTTCTAAATGCTGTTCTTTCAGAGAAAATCACTTTCCTTTGAAAGTGCCTTAAGCTACTTGCAAGCATTAGGAAGAAGCTCACATGCGTTTCTCTGAAAGAGAAGCAGTCTGTTCCAACACTTCACTTCACTGTGCGAAGTGAATGGAGTGTTGCTTCACTTTCTAAATGCTGTCCTTTCAGAGAAAATCACTTTCCTTTGAAAGTGCCTTAAGCTACTTGCAAGCATTAGGAAGAAACTCACATGCGTTTCTCTGAAAGAGAAGCAGTCTGTTCCAACACTTCAATTCACTGTGTGAAGTGAATGGAGTGTTGCCTCACTTTCTAAATGCTGTCCTTTCAGAGAAAATCACTTTCTTTTGAAAGTGCCTTAAGCTACTTGCAAGCATTAGGAAGAAACTCACATGCGTTTCTCTGAAAGAGAAGCAGTCTGTTCCAACACTTCAATTCACTGTGTGAAGTGAATGGAGTGTAGCCTCACTTTCTAAATGCTGTCCTTTCAGAGAAAATCACTTTCCTTTGAAAGTGCCTTAAGCTACTTGCAAGCATTAACAAGAAACACTAATGCGTTTCTCTGAAAGAGAAGCACTCTGTTCCAACACTTCAATTCACTGTGCGAAGTGAATGGAGTGTTGCTTCACTTTCTAAATGCTGTCCTTTCAGAGAAAATCACTTTCCTTTGAAAGTGCCTTAAGCTACTTACAAGCATTCACCAGAAACTCACATGCGTTTCTCTGAAAGAGAAGCAGTCTGTTCCAAAACTTCAATTCACTGTGCGAAGTGAATGGAGTGTTGCTTCACTTTCTAAATGCTGTCCTTTCAGAGAAAATCACTTTCCTTTGAAAGTGCCTTAAGCTACTTGCAAGCATTAGGAAGAAACTCACATGCGTTTCTCTGAAAGAGAAGCAGTCTGTTCCAACACTTCAATTCACTGTGCGAAGTGAATGGAGTGTTGCTTCACTTTCTAAATTATGTCCTTTCAGAGAAAATCACTTTCCTTTGAAAGTGCCTTAAGCAACTTACAAGCATTCACAAGAAACACTAATGCGTTTCTATGAAAGAGAAGCACTCTGTTCCAACACTTCGATTCACTGCACGAAGGGAATGGAGTGTTGCTTCACTTTCTAAATGCTGTCCTTTCAGAGAAAATCACTTTCCTTTGATAGTGCCTTAAGCTACTTGCAAGCATTAGGAAGAAACTCACATGCGTTTCTGTGAAAGAGAAGCATCTGTTCCAACACTTCAATTCACAGTGCGAAGTGACTGGAGTGTTGCTTCACTTTCTAAATTCTGTCCTTTCAGAGAAAATCACTTTCCTTTGAAAGTGCCTTAAACTACTTTCAAGCATTCACAAAAAACTCACATGCGTTTCTCTGAAGGAGAAGCAGTCTGTTCCAACACTTCAATTCACAGTGCGAAGTGAATGGAGTGTTGCTTCAGTTTCTAAATGCTGTCCTTTCAGAGAAAATCACTTTCCTTTGAAAGTGCCTTAAGCTACTTACAAGCATTCAACAGAAACTCACATGCACTTCTCTGAAAGAGAAGCAGTCTGTTCCAACACTTCAATTCACTGTGCGAAGTGAATGGAGTGTTGCTTCACTTTCTAAATGCTGTCCTTTCAGAGAAAATCACTTTCCTTTGAAAGTGCCTTAAGCTACTTGCAAGCATTCACAAGAAACACTAATGCGTTTCTATGAAAGAGAACCAGTCTGTTCCAACACTTCAATTCATTGCGCGAAGGGAATGGAGTGTTGCTTTACTTTCTAAATGCTGTCCTTTCAGAGAAAATCACTTTCCTTTGAAAGTGCCTTAAGCTACTTACAAACATTCAACAGAAACTCACATGCATTTCTCTGAAAGAGAAGCACTCTGTTCCAACACTTCAATTCACTGTGCGAAGTGAATGGAGTGTTGCTTCAGTTTCTAAATGCTGTCCTTTCAGAGAAAATCACTTTCCTTTGAAAGTGCCTTAAGCAACTTGCAAGCATTCACAAGAAACTCACATTCGTTTCTCTGAAAGGGAAGCAGTCTGTTCCAACACTTCAATTCACTGTGCGAAGTGAATGGAGTGTTGCTTCACTTTCTAAATGCTGTCCTTTCAGAGAAAATCACTTTCCTTTGAAAGTGCCTTAAGCTACTTACAAGCATTCACCAGAAACTCACATGCGTTTCTCTGAAAGAGAAGCAGTCTGTTCCAACACTTCAATTCACTGTGTGAAGTGAATGGAGTGTTGCCTCACTTTCTAAATGCTGTCCTTTCAGAGAAAATCACTTTCCTTTGAAAGTGCCTTAAGCAACTTACAAGCATTCACAAGAAACACTAATGCGTTTCTATGAAAGAGAAGCACCCTGTTCCAACACTTCAATTCACTGCACGAAGGGAATGGAGTGTTGCTTCACTTTCTAAATGCTGTCCTTTCAGAGAAAATCACTTTCCTTTGAAAGTGCCTTAAGCTACTTACAAGCATTCAACAGAAACTCACATGCGTTTCTATGAAAGAGAAGCAGTCTGTTCCAACACTTCAATTCACTGTGCGAAGTGAATGGAGTGTTGCTTCACTTTCTAAATGCTGTCCTTTCAGAGAAAATCACTTTCCTTTGAAAGTGCCTTAAACTACTTTCAAGCATTCACAAAAAACACACATGCGTTTCTCTTAAAGAGAAGCAGTCTGTTCCAACACTTCAATTCACTGTGCGAAGTGAATGGAATGTTGCTTCACTTTCTAAATGCTGTCCTTTCAGAGAAAATCACTTTCCTTTGAAAGTGCCTTAAGCAACTTGTAAGAATGCACAAGAAACTCACATGCGTTTCTCTGAAAGAGAAGCAGTCTGTTCCAACACTTCAATTCACTGTGCGAAGTGAATGGAGTGTTGCTTCACTTTCTAAATGCTGTCCTTTCAGAGAAAATCACTTTCCTTTGAAAGTGCCTTAAGCTACTTGCAAGCATTCACAAGAAACACTAATGCGATTCTATGAAAGAGAAGCAGTCTGTTCCAACACTTCAATTCATTGCGCGAAGGGAATGGAGTGTTGCTTCACTTTCTAAATGCTGTCCTTTCAGAGAAAATCACTTTCCTTTAAACGTGCCTTAAGCTACTTGCAAGCATTAGGAAGAAACTCACATGCGTTTCTCTGAAAGAGAAGCAGTCTGTTCCAACACTTCAATTCACTGTGCGAAGTGAATGGAGTGTTTCTTCACTTTCTAAATGCTGTCCTTTCAGAGAAAATCACTTTCCTTTGAAAGTGCCTTAAGCTACTTACAAGCATTCACCAGAAACTCACATGCGTTTCTCTGAAATAGAAGCAGTCTGTTCCAACACTTCAATTCACTGTGCGAAGTGAATGGAGTGTTGCTTCACTTTCTAAATTATGTCCTTTCAGAGAAAATCACTTTCCTTTGAAAGTGCCTTAAGCAACTTACAAACATTCACAAGAAACACTAATGCGTTTCTAAGAAAGAGAAGCACTCTGTTCCAACACTTCAATTCACTGTGCGAAGTGAATGGAGTGTTGCTTCACTTTCTAAATGCTGTCCTTTCAGAGAAAATCACTTTCCTTTGAAAGTGCCTTAAGCTACTTACAAGCATTCACCAGAAACTCACATGCGTTTCTCTGAAAGAGAAGCAGTCTGTTCCAATACTTCAATTAAATCTGCGAAGTGAATGGAGTGTTGCTTCAATTTCTAAATGCTGTCCTTTCCGAGAAAATCACTTTCCTTTGAAAGTACCTTAAGCTACTTACAAGCATTCAACAGAAACTCACATGCATTTCTCTGAAAGAGAAGCAGTCTGTTCCAACACTTCAATTCACTGTGCGAAGTGAATGGAGTGTTTCTTCACTTTCTAAATGCTGTCCTTTCTGAGAAAATCACTTTCCTTTGAAAGTGCCTTAAGCTACTTACAAGCATTCACCAGAAACTCACATGCGTTTCTCTGAAAGAGAAGCAGTATGTTCCAACACTTCAATTCACTGTGTGAAGTGAATGGAGTGTTGTCTCACTTTTTAAATGCTGTCCTTTCAGAGAAAATCACTTTCCTTTGAAAGTGCCTTAAGCTACTTGCAAGCATTAGGAAGAAACTCACATGCGTTTCTCTGAAAGAGAAGCAGTCTGTTCCAACACTTCAATTCACTGTGTGAAGTGAATGGAGTGTTGCCTCACTTTTTAAATGCGGTCCTTTCAGAGAAAATCACTTTCCTTTGAAAGTGCCTTAAGCTACTTACAAGCATTCAACAGAAACTCACATGCGTTTCTCTGAAAGAGAAGCAGTCTGTTCCAACACTTCAATTCAATGTGCGAAGTGAATGGAGTGTTGCTTCACTTTCTAAATGCTGTCCTTTCAGAGAAAATCACTTTCCTTTGAAAGTGCCTTAAGCTACTTACAAGCATTCAACAGAAACTCACATGCATTTCTCTGAAAGAGAAGCAGTCTGTTCCAACACTTCAATTCACTGTGCGAAGTGAATGGAGTGTTGCTTCACTTTCTAAATGCTGTTCTTTCAGAGAAAATCACTTTCCTTTGAAAGTGCCTTAAGCTACTTGCAAGCATTAGGAAGAAGCTCACATGCGTTTCTCTGAAAGAGAAGCAGTCTGTTCCAACACTTCACTTCACTGTGCGAAGTGAATGGAGTGTTGTTTCACTTTCTAAATGCTGTCCTTTCAGAGAAAATCACTTTCCTTTGAAAGTGCCTTAAGCTACTTGCAAGCATTAGGAAGAAACTCACATGCGTTTCTCTGAAAGAGAAGCAGTCTGTTCCAACACTTCAATTCACTGTGTGAAGTGAATGGAGTGTTGCCTCACTTTCTAAATGCTGTCCTTTCAGAGAAAATCACTTTCTTTTGAAAGTGCCTTAAGCTACTTGCAAGCATTAGGAAGAAACTCACATGCGTTTCTCTGAAAGAGAAGCAGTCTGTTCCAACACTTCAATTCACTGTGTGAAGTGAATGGAGTGTAGCCTCACTTTCTAAATGCTGTCCTTTCAGAGAAAATCACTTTCCTTTGAAAGTGCCTTAAGCTACTTGCAAGCATTAACAAGAAACACTAATGCGTTTCTCCGAAAGAGAAGCACTCTGTTCCAACACTTCAATTCACTGTGCGAAGTGAATGGAGTGTTGCTTCACTTTCTAAATGCTGTCCTTTCAGAGAAAATCACTTTCCTTTGAAAGTGCCTTAAGCTACTTACAAGCATTCACCAGAAACTCACATGCGTTTCTCTGAAAGAGAAGCAGTCTGTTCCAAAACTTCAATTCACTGTGCCAAGTGAATGGAGTGTTGCTTCACTTTCTAAATGCTGTCCTTTCAGAGAAAATCACTTTCCTTTGAAAGTGCCTTAAGCTACTTGCAAGCATTAGGAAGAAACTCACATGCGTTTCTCTGAAAGAGAAGCATTCTGTTCCAACACTTTAATTCACTGTGCGAAGTGAATGGAGTGTTGCTTCACTTTCTAAATTATGTCCTTTCAGAGAAAATCACTTTCCTTTGAAAGTGCCTTAAGCAACTTACAAGCATTCACAAGAAACACTAATGCGTTTCTATGAAAGAGAAGCACTCTGTTCCAACACTTCGATTCACTGCACGAAGGGAATGGAGTGTTGCTTCACTTTCTAAATGCTGTCCTTTCAGAGAAAATCACTTTCCTTTGATAGTGCCTTAAGCTACTTGCAAGCATTAGGAAGAAACTCACATGCGTTTCTGTGAAAGAGAAGCATCTGTTCCAACACTTCAATTCACAGTGCGAAGTGACTGGAGTGTTGCTTCACTTTCTAAATTCTGTCCTTTCAGAGAAAATCACTTTCCTTTGAAAGTGCCTTAAACTACTTTCAAGCATTCACAAAAAACTCACATGCGTTTCTCTGAAGGAGAAGCAGTCTGTTCCAACACTTCAATTCACAGTGCGAAGTGAATGGAGTGTTGCTTCAGTTTCTAAATGCTGTCCTTTCAGAGAAAATCACTTTCCTTTGAAAGTGCCTTAAGCTACTTACAAGCATTCAACAGAAACTCACATGCACTTCTCTGAAAGAGAAGCAGTCTGTTCCAACACCTCAATTCACTGTGCGAAGTGAATGGAGTGTTGCTTCACTTTCTAAATGCTGTCCTTTCAGAGAAAATCACTTTCCTTTGAAAGTGCCTTAAGCTACTTGCAAGCATTCACAAGAAACACTAATGCGTTTCTATGAAAGATAAGCAGTCTTTTCCAACACTTCAATTCATTGCGTGAAGGGAATGGAGTGTTGCTTTACTTTATAAATGCTGTCCTTTCAGAGAAAATCACTTTCCTTTGAAAGAGCTTTAAGCTACTTACAAGCATTCAACAGAAACTCACATGCATTTCTCTGAAAGAGAAGCAGTCTGTTCCAACACTTCAATTCACTGTGCGAAGTGAATGGAGTGTTGCATCACTTTCTAAATTCTGTCCTTTCAGAGAAAATCACTTTCCTTTGAAAGTGCCTTAAACTACTTTCTAGCATTCACAGGAAACACACATGCGTTTCTCTGAAAGAGAAGCACTCTGTTCTAACACTTCAATTCACTGTGTGAAGTGAATGGAGTGTTGCCTCACTTTCTAAATGCTGTCCTTTCAGAGAAAATCACTTTCCTTTGAAAGTGCCTTAAGCTACTTACAAGCATTCAACAGAAACTCACATGCGTTTCTCTGAAAGAGAAGCAGTCTGTTCCAACACTTCAATTCAATGTGCGAAGTGAATGGAGTGTTGCTTCACTTTCTAAATGCTGTCCTTTCAGAGAAAATCACTTTCCTTTGAAAGTGCCTTAAGCTACTTGCAAGCATTAGGAAGAAACTCACATGCGTTTCTCTGAAAGAGAAGCAGTCTGTTCCAACACTTCAATTCACTGTGTGAAGTGAATAGAGGGTTGCCTCACTTTCTAAATGCTGTCCTTTCAGAGAAAATCACTTTCCTTTGAAAGTGCCTTAAGCTACTTACAAGCATTCACCAGAAACTCACATGCGTTTCTCTGAAAGAGAAGCAGTCTGTTCCAACACTTCAATTCACTGTGTGAAGTGAATAGAGTGTTGCCTCACTTTCTAAATGCTGTCCTTTCAGAGAAAATCACTTTCCTTTGAAAGTGCCTTAAGCTACTTACAAGCATTCACCAGAAACTCACATGCGTTTCTCTTAAAGAGAAGCACTCTGTTCCAACACTTCAATTCACTGTGTGAAGTGAATAGAGTGTTGCTTCAATTACTAAATGCTGTCCTTTCAGAGAAAATCACTTTCCTTTGAAAGTGCCTTAAGCTACTTACAAGCATTCAACAGAAACTCACATGCGTTTCTCGGAAAGAGAAGCAGTCTGTTCCAACACTTCAATTCACTGTGCGAAGTGAATGGAGTGTTGCTTCACTTTCTAAATGCTGTCCTTTCAGAGAAAATCACTTTCCTTTGAAAGTGCCTTAAGCTACTTGCAAGCATTAGGAAGAAACTCACATGCGTTTCTCTGAAAGAGAAGCAGACTGTTCCAACACTTCAATTCACTGTGCGAAGTGAATGGAGTGTTGCTTCACTTTCTAAATGCTGTCCTTTCAGAGAAAATCACTTTCCTTTGAAAGTGCCTTAAGCTACTTTCTAGCATTCACAGGAAACACACATGCGTTTCTCTGAAAGAGAAGCACTCTGTTCTAACACTTCAATTCACTGTGTGAAGTGAATGGAGTGTTGCCTCACTTTCTAAATGCTGTCCTTTCAGAGAAAATCACTTTCCTTTGAAAGTGCCTTAAGCTACTTACAAGCATTCAACAGAAACTCACATGCGTTTCTCTGAAAGAGAAGCAGTCTGTTCCAACACTTCAATTCAATGTGCGAAGTGAATGGAGTGTTGCTTCACTTTCTAAATGCTGTCCTTTCAGAGAAAATCACTTTCCTTTGAAAGTGCCTTAAGCTACTTGCAAGCATTAGGAAGAAACTCACATGCGTTTCTCTGAAAGAGAAGCAGTCTGTTCCAACACTTCAATTCACTGTGTGAAGTGAATAGAGGGTTGCCTCACTTTCTAAATGCTGTCCTTTCAGAGAAAATCACTTTCCTTTGAAAGTGCCTTAAGCTACTTACAAGCATTCACCAGAAACTCACATGCGTTTCTCTGAAAGAGAAGCAGTCTGTTCCAACACTTCAATTCACTGTGTGAAGTGAATAGAGTGTTGCCTCACTTTCTAAATGCTGTCCTTTCAGAGAAAATCACTTTCCTTTGAAAGTGCCTTAAGCTACTTACAAGCATTCACCAGAAACTCACATGCGTTTCTCTTAAAGAGAAGCAGTCTGTTCCAACACTTCAATTCACTGTGTGAAGTGAATAGAGTGTTGCTTCACTTACTAAATGCTGTCCTTTCAGAGAAAATCACTTTCCTTTGAAAGTGCCTTAAACTACTTTCAAGCATTCACAAAAAACTCACATGCGTTTCTCTTAAAGAGAAGCAGTCTGTTCCAACACTTCAATTCACTGTGCGAAGTGAATGGAGTGTTGCTTCACTTTCTAAATGCTGTCCTTTCAGAGAAAATCACTTTCCTTTGAAAGTGCCTTAAGCTACTTACAAGCATTCACCAGAAACTCACATGCATTTCTCTGAAAGAGAAGCAGTCTGTTCCAATACTTCAATTCACTATGCGAAGTGAATGGAGTGTTGCTTCACTTTCTAAATGCAGTCCTTTCAGAGAAAATCACTTTCCTTTGAAAGTGCCTTAAGCTACTTACAAGCATTCAACAGAAACTCACATGCATTTCTCTGAAAGAGAAGCTATCTGTTCCAACACTTCAATTAACTGTGCAACGTGAATGGAGTGTTGCTTCACTTTCTAAATGCTGTCCTTTCAGAGAAAATCACTTTCCTTTGAAAGTGCATTAAGCTACTTTCAAGCATTCACCAGAAACTCACATGCGTTTCTCTGAAAGAGAAGCAGTCTGTTCCAACACTTCAATTCACTGTGCGAAGTGAATGGAGTGTTGCTTCACTTTCTAAATGCTGTCCTTTCAGAGAAAATCACTTTCCTTTGAAAGTGCCTTAAGCTACTTACAAGCATTTAACAGAAACTCACATGCGTTTCTCTGAAAGAGAAGCAGTCTGTTCCAACACTTCAATTCACTGTGCGAAGTGAATGGAGTGTTGCTTCACTTTCTAAATGCTGTCCTTTCAGAGAAAATCACTTTCCTTTGAAAGTGCCTTAAGCTACTTGCAAGCATTAGGAAGAAACTCACATGCGTTTCTCTGAAAGAGAAGCAGTCTGTTCCAACACTTCAATTCACTGTGCGAAGTGAATGGAGTGTTGCCTCACTTTCTAAATGCTGTCCTTTCAGAGAAAATCACTTTCCATTGAAAGTGCCTTAAACTACTTTCAAGCATTCACAAAAAACTCACATGCGTTTTTCTGAAAGAGAAGCAGTCTGTTCCAACACTTCAATTCACTGTGCGAAGTGAATGGAGTGTTGCTTCACTTTCTAAATGCTGTCCTTTCAGAGAAAATCCCTTTCCTTTGAATGTGCCTTAAGCTACTTACAAGCATTCAACAGAAACTCACATGCATTTCTCTGAAAGAGAAGCAATCTGTTCCAAAACTTCAATTCTCTGTGCGAAGTGAATGGAGTGTTGCTTCACTTTCTAAATGCTGTCCTTTCAGAGAAAATCACTTTCCTTTGAAAGTGCCTTAAGCAACTTCAAAGCATTCACAAGAAACCCTAATGCGTTTCTATGAAAGAGAAGCACTCTGTTCCAACACTTCAATTCACTGCACGAAGGGAATGGAGTGTTGCTTCACTTTCTAAATGCTGTCCTTTCAGAGAAAATCACTTTCCTTTGCAAGTGTCTTAAGCTACTTACAAACATTCAACAGAAACTCACATGCATTTCTCTGAAAGAGAAGCACTCTGTTCCAACACTTCAATTCACTGTGCGAAGTGAATGGAGTGTTGCTTCAGTTTCTCAATGCTGTCCTTTCAGAGAAAATCACTTTCCTTTGAAAGTGCCTTAAGCAACTTGCAAGCATTCACAAGAAACTCACATGCGTTTCTCTGAAAGAGAAGCAGTCTGTTCCAACACTTCAATTCACTGCACGAAGGGAATGGAGTGTTGCTTCACTTTCTAAATGCTGTCCTTTCAGAGAAAATCACTTTCCTTTGAAAGTGCCTTAAGCTACTTACAAGCATTCAACAGAAACTCACATGCGTTTCTCTGAAAGAGAAGCAGTCTGTTCCAACACTTCAATTCACTGTGCGAAGTGAATAGAGTGTTGCCTCACTTTCTAAATGCTGTCCTTTCAGAGAAAATGACTTTCCTTTGAAAGTGCCTTAAACTACTTTCAAGCATTCACAAAAAACTCACATGCGTTTCTCTTAAAGAGAAGCAGTCTGTTCCAACACTTCAATTCACTGTGCGAAGTGAATGGAGTGTTGCTTCAGTTTCTAAATGCTGTCCTTTCAGAGAAAATCACTTTCCTTTGAAAGTGCCTTAAGCAACTTGCAAGAATTCACAAGAAACTCACATGCGTTTCTCTGAAAGAGAAGCAGTCTGTTCCAACACTTCAATTCACTGTGCGAAGTGAATGGAGTGTTGCTTCACTTTCTAAATGCTGTCCTTTCAGAGAAAATCACTTTCCTTTGAAAGTGCCTTAAGCTACTTGCAAGCATTCACAAGAAACACTAATGCGTTTCTATGAAAGAGAACCAGTCTGTTCCAACACTTCAATTCATTGCGCGAAGGGAATGGAGTGTTGCTTTACTTTCTAAATGCTGTCCTTTCAGAGAAAATCACTTTCCTTTGAAAGTGCCTTAAGCTACTTACAAACATTCAACAGAAACTCACATGCATTTCTCTGAAAGAGAAGCACTCTGTTCCAACACTTCAATTCACTGTGCGAAGTGAATGGAGTGTTGCTTCAGTTTCTAAATGCTGTCCTTTCAGAGAAAATCACTTTCCTTTGAAAGTGCCTTAAGCAACTTGCAAGCATTCACAAGAAACTCACATGCGTTTCTCTGAAAGGGAAGCAGTCTGTTCCAACACTTCAATTCACTGTGCGAAGTGAATGGAGTGTTGCTTCACTTTCTAAATGCTGTCCTTTCAGAGAAAATCACTTTCCTTTGAAAGTGCCTTAAGCTACTTACAAGCATTCACCAGAAACTCACATGCGTTTCTCTGAAAGAGAAGCAGTCTGTTCCAACACTTCAATTCACTGTGTGAAGTGAATGGAGTGTTGCCTCACTTTCTAAATGCTGTCCTTTCAGAGAAAATCACTTTCCTTTGAAAGTGCCTTAAGCAACTTACAAGCATTCACAAGAAACACTAATGCGTTTCTATGAAAGAGAAGCACCCTGTTCCAACACTTCAATTCACTGCACGAAGGGAATGGAGTGTTGCTTCACTTTCTAAATGCTGTCCTTTCAGAGAAAATCACTTTCCTTTGAAAGTGCCTTAAGCTACTTACAAGCATTCAACAGAAACTCACATGCGTTTCTATGAAAGAGAAGCAGTCTGTTCCAACACTTCAATTCACTGTGCGAAGTGAATGGAGTGTTGCTTCACTTTCTAAATGCTGTCCTTTCAGAGAAAATCACTTTCCTTTGAAAGTGCCTTAAACTACTTTCAAGCATTCACAAAAAACACACATGCGTTTCTCTTAAAGAGAAGCAGTCTGTTCCAACACTTCAATTCACTGTGCGAAGTGAATGGAATGTTGCTTCACTTTCTAAATGCTGTCCTTTCAGAGAAAATCACTTTCCTTTGAAAGTGCCTTAAGCAACTTGTAAGAATTCACAAGAAACTCACATGCGTTTCTCTGAAAGAGAAGCAGTCTGTTCCAACACTTCAATTCACTGTGCGAAGTGAATGGAGTGTTGCTTCACTTTCTAAATGCTGTCCTTTCAGAGAAAATCACTTTCCTTTGAAAGTGCCTTAAGCTACTTGCAAGCATTCACAAGAAACACTAATGCGATTCTATGAAAGAGAAGCAGTCTGTTCCAACACTTCAATTCATTGCGCGAAGGGAATGGAGTGTTGCTTCACTTTCTAAATGCTGTCCTTTCAGAGAAAATCACTTTCCTTTGAAAGAGCCTTAAGCTACTTACAAGCATTCAACAGAAACTCACATGCGTTTCTCTGAAAGAGAAGCAGTCTGTTCCAACACTTCAATTCACTGTGCGAAGTGAATGGAGTGTTGCTTCACTTTCTAAATGCTGTCCTTTCAGAGAAAATCACTTTCCTTTGAATGTGCCTTAAGCTACTTACAAGCATTCACCAGAAAATCACATGCGTTTCTCTGAAAGAGAAGCAGTCTGTTCCAACACTTCAATTCACTGTGCGAAGTGAATGGAGTGTTGCTTCACTTTCTAAATGCTGTCCTTTCAGAGAAAATCACTTTCCTTTAAACGTGCCTTAAGCTACTTGCAAGCATTAGGAAGAAACTCACATGCATTTCATTGAAAGAGAAGCAGTCTGTTCCAACACTTCAATTCACTGTGCGAAGTGAATGGAGTGTTTCTTCACTTTCTAAATGCTGTCCTTTCAGAGAAAATCACTTTCCTTTGAAAGTGCCTTAAGCTACTTACAAGCATTCACCAGAAACTCACATGCGTTTCTCTGAAATAGAAGCAGTCTGTTCCAACACTTCAATTCACTGTGCGAAGTGAATGGAGTGTTGCTTCACTTTCTAAATTATGTCCTTTCAGAGAAAATCACTTTCCTTTGAAAGTGCCTTAAGCAACTTACAAACATTCACAAGAAACACTAATGCGTTTCTATGAAAGAGAAGCACTCTGTTCCAACACTTCAATTCACTGCACGAAGGGAATGGAGTGTCGCTTCACTTTCTAAATGCTGTCCTTTCAGAGAAAATCACTTTCCTTTGAAAGTGCCTTAAGCTACTTACAAGCATTCAAAAGAAACTCACATGCGTTTCTCTGAAAGAGAAGCAGTCTGTTCCAACACTTCAATTCACTGTGCGAAGTGAATGGAGTGTTGCCTCACTTTCTAAATGCTGTCCTTTCAGAGAAAATCACTTTCCTTTGAAAGTGCCTTAAACTACTTTCAAGCATTCACAAAAAACTCACATGCGTTTCTCTTAAAGAGAAGCAGTCTGTTCCAACACTTCAATTCACTGTGCAAAGTGAATGGAGTGTTGCTTCAGTTTCTAAATGCTGTCCTTTCTGAGAAAATCACTTTCCTTTGAAAGTGCCTTAAGCAACTTGCAAGCATTAGGAAGAAACTCACATGCGTTTCTCTGAAAGAGAAGCAGTCTGTTCCAACACTTCAATTCACTGTGCGAAGTGAATGGAGTGTTGCTTCACTTTCTAAATGCTGTCCTTTCAGAGAAAATCACTTTCCTTTGAAAGTGCCTTAAGCTACTTGCAAGCATTCACAAGAAACACTAATGCGTTTCTATGAAAGAGAACCAGTCTGTTCCAACACTTCAATTCATTGCGCGAAGGGAATGGAGTGTTGCTTTACTTTCTAAATGCTGTCCTTTCAGAGAAAATCACTTTCCTTTGAAAGTGCCTTAAGCTACTTACAAACATTCAACAGAAACTCACATGCATTTCTCTGAAAGAGAAGCACTCTGTTCCAACACTTCAATTCACTGTGCGAAGTGAATGGAGTGTTGCTTCAGTTTCTAAATGCTGTCCTTTCAGAGAAAATCACTTTCCTTTGAAAGTGCCTTAAGCAACTTGCAAGAATTCACAAGAAACTCACATGCGTATCTCTGAAAGAGAAGCAGTCTGTTCCAACACTTCAATTCACTGTGCGAAGTGAATGGAGTGTTGCTTCACTTTCTAAATGCTGTCCTTTCAGAGAAAATCACTTTCCTTTGAAAGTGCCTTAAGCTACTTGCAAGCATTCACAAGAAACACTATTGCGTTTCTATGAAAGAGAACCAGTCTGTTCCAACACTTCAATTCATTGCGCGAAGGGAATGGAGTGTTGCTTTACTTTCTAAATGCTGTCCTTTCAGAGAAAATCACTTTCCTTTGAAAGTGCCTTAAGCTACTTACAAACATTCAACAGAAACTCACATGCATTTCTCTGAAAGAGAAGCACTCTGTTCCAACACTTCAATTCACTGTGCGAAGTGAATGGAGTGTTGCTTCAGTTTCTAAATGCTGTCCTTTCAGAGAAAATCACTTTCCTTTGAAAGTGCCTTAAGCAACTTGCAAGCATTCACAAGAAACTCACATGCGTTTCTCTGAAAGGGAAGCAGTCTGTTCCAACACTTCAATTCACTGTGCGAAGTGAATGGAGTGTTGCTTCACTTTCTAAATGCTGTCCTTTCAGAGAAAATCACTTTCCTTTGAAAGTGCCTTAAGCTACTTACAAGCATTCACCAGAAACTCACATGTGTTTCTCTGAAAGAGAAGCAGTCTGTTCCAACACTTCAATTCACTGTGTGAAGTGAATGGAGTGTTGCCTCACTTTCTAAATGCTGTCCTTTCAGAGAAAATCACTTTCCTTTGAAAGTGCCTTAAGCAACTTACAAGCATTCACAAGAAACACTAATGCGTTTCTATGAAAGAGAAGCACCCTGTTCCAACACTTCAATTCACTGCACGAAGGGAATGGAGTGTTGCTTCACTTTCTAAATGCTGTCCTTTCAGAGAAAATCACTTTCCTTTGAAAGTGCCTTAAGCTACTTACAAGCATTCAACAGAAACTCACATGCGTTTCTATGAAAGAGAAGCAGTCTGTTCCAACACTTCAATTCACTGTGCGAAGTGAATGGAGTGTTGCTTCACTTTCTAAATGCTGTCCTTTCAGAGAAAATCACTTTCCTTTGAAAGTGCCTTAAACTACTTTCAAGCATTCACAAAAAACACACATGCGTTTCTCTTAAAGAGAAGCAGTCTGTTCCAACACTTCAATTCACTGTGCGAAGTGAATGGAATGTTGCTTCACTTTCTAAATGCTGTCCTTTCAGAGAAAATCACTTTCCTTTGAAAGTGCCTTAAGCAACTTGTAAGAATTCACAAGAAACTCACATGCGTTTCTCTGAAAGAGAAGCAGTCTGTTCCAACACTTCAATTCACTGTGCGAAGTGAATGGAGTGTTGCTTCACTTTCTAAATGCTGTCCTTTCAGAGAAAATCACTTTCCTTTGAAAGTGCCTTAAGCTACTTGCAAGCATTCACAAGAAACACTAATGCGATTCTATGAAAGAGAAGCAGTCTGTTCCAACACTTCAATTCATTGCGCGAAGGGAATGGAGTGTTGCTTCACTTTCTAAATGCTGTCCTTTCAGAGAAAATCACTTTCCTTTGAAAGAGCCTTAAGCTACTTACAAGCATTCAACAGAAACTCACATGCGTTTCTCTGAAAGAGAAGCAGTCTGTTCCAACACTTCAATTCACTGTGCGAAGTGAATGGAGTGTTGCTTCACTTTCTAAATGCTGTCCTTTCAGAGAAAATCACTTTCCTTTGAAAGTGCCTTAAGCTACTTACAAGCATTCACCAGAAAATCACATGCGTTTCTCTGAAAGAGAAGCAGTCTGTTCCAACACTTCAATTCACTGTGCGAAGTGAATGGAGTGTTGCTTCACTTTCTAAATGCTGTCCTTTCAGAGAAAATCACTTTCCTTTAAACGTGCCTTAAGCTACTTGCAAGCATTAGGAAGAAACTCACATGCGTTTCATTGAAAGAGAAGCAGTCTGTTCCAACACTTCAATTCACTGTGCGAAGTGAATGGAGTGTTTCTTCACTTTCTAAATGCTGTCCTTTCAGAGAAAATCACTTTCCTTTGAAAGTGCCTTAAGCTACTTACAAGCATTCACCAGAAACTCACATGCGTTTCTCTGAAATAGAAGCAGTCTGTTCCAACACTTCAATTCACTGTGCGAAGTGAATGGAGTGTTGCTTCACTTTCTAAATTATGTCCTTTCAGAGAAAATCACTTTCCTTTGAAAGTGCCTTAAGCAACTTACAAACATTCACAAGAAACACTAATGCGTTTCTATGAAAGAGAAGCACTCTGTTCCAACACTTCAATTCACTGCACGAAGGGAATGGAGTGTCGCTTCACTTTCTAAATGCTGTCCTTTCAGAGAAAATCACTTTCCTTTGAAAGTGCCTTAAGCTACTTACAAGCATTCAACAGAAACTCACATGCGTTTCTCTGAAAGAGAAGCAGTCTGTTCCAACACTTCAATTCACTGTGCGAAGTGAATGGAGTGTTGCCTCACTTTCTAAATGCTGTCCTTTCAGAGAAAATCACTTTCCTTTGAAAGTGCCTTAAACTACTTTCAAGCATTCACAAAAAACTCACATGCGTTTCTCTTAAAGAGAAGCAGTCTGTTCCAACACTTCAATTCACTGTGCAAAGTGAATGGAGTGTTGCTTCAGTTTCTAAATGCTGTCCTTTCAGAGAAAATCACTTTCCTTTGAAAGTGCCTTAAGCAACTTGCAAGCATTAGGAAGAAACTCACATGCGTTTCTCTGAAAGAGAAGCAGTCTGTTCCAACACTTCAATTCACTGTGCGAAGTGAATGGAGTGTTGCTTCACTTTCTAAATGCTGTCCTTTCAGAGAAAATCACTTTCCTTTGAAAGTGCCTTAAGCTACTTGCAAGCATTCACAAGAAACACTAATGCGTTTCTATGAAAGAGAACCAGTCTGTTCCAACACTTCAATTCATTGCGCGAAGGGAATGGAGTGTTGCTTTACTTTCTAAATGCTGTCCTTTCAGAGAAAATCACTTTCCTTTGAAAGTGCCTTAAGCTACTTAAAAACATTCAACAGAAACTCACATGCATTTCTCTGAAAGAGAAGCACTCTGTTCCAACACTTCAATTCACTGTGCGAAGTGAATGGAGTGTTGCTTCAGTTTCTAAATGCTGTCCTTTCAGAGAAAATCACTTTCCTTTGAAAGTGCCTTAAGCAACTTGCAAGCATTCACAAGAAACTCACATGCGTTTCTCTGAAAGGGAAGCAGTCTGTTCCAACACTTCAATTCACTGTGCGAAGTGATTGGAGTGTTGCTTCACTTTCTAAATGCTGTCCTTTCAGAGAAAATCACTTTCCTTTGAAAGTGCCTTAAGCTACTTACAAGCATTCACCAGAAACTCACATGCGTTTCTCTGAAAGAGAAGCAGTCTGTTCCAACACTTCAATTCACTGTGTGAAGTGAATGGAGTGTTGCCTCACTTTCTAAATGCTGTCCTTTCAGAGAAAATCACTTTCCTTTGAAAGTGCCTTAAGCAACTTACAAGCATTCACAAGAAACACTAATGCGTTTCTATGAAAGAGAAGCACCCTGTTCCAACACTTCAATTCACTGCACGAAGGGAATGGAGTGTTGCTTCACTTTCTAAATGCTGTCCTTTCAGAGAAAATCACTTTCCTTTGAAAGTGCCTTAAGCTACTTACAAGCATTCAACAGAAACTCACATGCGTTTCTATGAAAGAGAAGCAGTCTGTTCCAACACTTCAATTCACTGTGCGAAGTGAATGGAGTGTTGCTTCACTTTCTAAATGCTGTCCTTTCAGAGAAAATCACTTTCCTTTGAAAGTGCCTTAAACTACTTTCAAGCATTCACAAAAAACACACATGCGTTTCTCTTAAAGAGAAGCAGTCTGTTCCAACACTTCAATTCACTGTGCGAAGTGAATGGAATGTTGCTTCACTTTCTAAATGCTGTCCTTTCAGAGAAAATCACTTTCCTTTGAAAGTGCCTTAAGCAACTTGTAAGAATTCACAAGAAACTCACATGCGTTTCTCTGAAAGAGAAGCAGTCTGTTCCAACACTTCAATTCACTGTGCGAAGTGAATGGAGTGTTGCTTCACTTTCTAAATGCTGTCCTTTCAGAGAAAATCACTTTCCTTTGAAAGTGCCTTAAGCTACTTGCAAGCATTCACAAGAAACACTAATGCGATTCTATGAAAGAGAAGCAGTCTGTTCCAACACTTCAATTCATTGCGCGAAGGGAATGGAGTGTTGCTTCACTTTCTAAATGCTGTCCTTTCAGAGAAAATCACTTTCCTTTGAAAGAGCCTTAAGCTACTTACAAGCATTCAACAGAAACTCACATGCGTTTCTCTGAAAGAGAAGCAGTCTGTTCCAACACTTCAATTCACTGTGCGAAGTGAATGGAGTGTTGCTTCACTTTCTAAATGCTGTCCTTTCAGAGAAAATCACTTTCCTTTGAAAGTGCCTTAAGCTACTTACAAGCATTCACCAGAAACTCACATGCGTTTCTCTGAAAGAGAAGCAGTCTGTTCCAACACTTCAATTCACTGTGCGAAGTGAATGGAGTGTTGCTTCACTTTCTAAATGCTGTCCTTTCAGAGAAAATCACTTTCCTTTAAACGTGCCTTAAGCTACTTGCAAGCATTAGGAAGAAACTCACATGCGTTTCTCTGAAAGAGAAGCAGTCTGTTCCAACACTTCAATTCACTGTGCGAAGTGAATGGAGTGTTTCTTCACTTTCTAAATGCTGTCCTTTCAGAGAAAATCACTTTCCTTTGAAAGTGCCTTAAGCTACTTACAAGCATTCACCAGAAACTCACATGCGTTTCTCTGAAATAGAAGCAGTCTGTTCCAACACTTCAATTCACTGTGCGAAGTGAATGGAGTGTTGCTTCACTTTCTAAATTATGTCCTTTCAGAGAAAATCACTTTCCTTTGAAAGTGCCTTAAGCAACTTACAAACATTCACAAGAAACACTAATGCGTTTCTATGAAAGAGAAGCACTCTGTTCCAACACTTCAATTCACTGCACGAAGGGAATGGAGTGTCGCTTCACTTTCTAAATGCTGTCCTTTCAGAGAAAATCACTTTCCTTTGAAAGTGCCTTAAGCTACTTACAAGCATTCAACAGAAACTCACATGCGTTTCTCTGAAAGAGAAGCAGTCTGTTCCAACACTTCAATTCACTGTGCGAAGTGAATGGAGTGTTGCCTCACTTTCTAAATGCTGTCCTTTCAGAGAAAATCACTTTCCTTTGAAAGTGCCTTAAACTACTTTCAAGCATTCACAAAAAACTCACATGCGTTTCTCTTAAAGAGAAGCAGTCTGTTCCAACACTTCAATTCACTGTGCAAAGTGAATGGAGTGTTGCTTCAGTTTCTAAATGCTGTCCTTTCAGAGAAAATCACTTTCCTTTGAAAGTGCCTTAAGCAACTTGCAAGCATTAGGAAGAAACTCACATGCGTTTCTCTGAAAGAGAAGCAGTCTGTTCCAACACTTCAATTCACTGTGCGAAGTGAATGGAGTGTTGCTTCACTTTCTAAATGCTGTCCTTTCAGAGAAAATCACTTTCCTTTGAAAGTGCCTTAAGCTACTTGCAAGCACTCACAAGAAACACTAATGCGTTTCTATGAAAGAGAACCAGTCTGTTCCAACACTTCAATTCATTGCGCGAAGGGAATGGAGTGTTGCTTTACTTTCTAAATGCTGTCCTTTCAGAGAAAATCACTTTCCTTTGAAAGAGCCTTAAGCTACTTACAAGCATTCAACAGAAACTCACATGCATTTCTCTGAAAGAGAAGCAGTCTGTTCCAACACTTCAATTCACTGTACAAAGTGAATGGAGTGTTGCTTCACTTTCTAAATGCTGTCCTTTCAGAGAAAATCACTTTCCTTTGAAAGTGCTTAAACTACTTTCAAGCATTCAAAAAAAACTCACATGCGTTTCTCTTAAAGAGAAGCAGTCTGTTCCAACACTTCAATTCACTGTGCGAAGTGAATGGAGTGTTGCTTCAGTTTCTAAATGCTGTCCTTTCAGAGAAAATCACTTTCCTTTGAAAGTGCCTTAGGCAACTTGCAAGCATTCACAAAAAACTCACATGCGTTTCTCTGAAAGAGAAGCAGTCTGTTCCAACACTTCAATTCACTGTGCGAAGTGAATGGAGTGTTGCTTCACTTTCTAAATGCTGTCCTTTCAGAGAAAATCACTTTCCTTTGAAAGTGCCTTAAGCTACTTACAAGCATTCACCAGAAACTCACATGCGTTTCTCTGAAAGAGAAGCAGTCTGTTCCAATACTTCAATTAAATCTGCGAAGTGAATGGAGTGTTGCTTCAATTTCTAAATGCTGTCCTTTCCGAGAAAATCACTTTCCTTTGAAAGTACCTTAAGCTACTTACAAGCATTCAACAGAAACTCACATGCATTTCTCTGAAAGAGAAGCAGTCTGTTCCAACACTTCAATTCACTGTGCGAAGTGAATGGAGTGTTTCTTCACTTTCTAAATGCTGTCCTTTCAGAGAAAATCACTTTCCTTTGAAAGTGCCTTAAGCTACTTACAAGCATTCAACAGAAACTCACATGCGTTTCCCTGAAAGAGAAGCAGTCTGTTCCAACACTTCAATTCACTGTGTGAAGTGAATGGAGTGTTGTCTCACTTTTTAAATGCTGTCCTTTCAGAGAAAATCACTTTCCTTTGAAAGTGCCTTAAGCTACTTGCAAGCATTAGGAAGAAACTCACATGCGTTTCTCTGAAAGAGAAGCAGT
The DNA here is from genome assembly GCF_982192425.1 of Myodes glareolus. Classification (NCBI taxonomy): domain Eukaryota; kingdom Metazoa; phylum Chordata; class Mammalia; order Rodentia; family Cricetidae; genus Myodes; species Myodes glareolus. The sequence continues at coordinate 166,607 of NW_028263238.1, forward strand.
CTGTTCCAACACTTCAATTCACTGTGTGAAGTGAATGGAGTGTTGCCTCACTTTTTAAATGCGGTCCGTTCAGAGAAAATCACTTTCCTTTGAAAGTGCCTTAAGCTACTTACAAGCATTCAACAGAAACTCACATGCATTTCTCTGAAAGAGAAGCACTCTGTTCCAACACTTCAATTCACTGTGCGAAGTGAATGGAGTGTTGCTTCAGTTTCTAAATGCTGTCCTTTCAGAGAAAATCACTTTCCTTTGAAAGTGCCTTAAGCAACTTGCAAGCATTCACAAGAAACTCACATGCGTTTCTCTGAAAGGGAAGCAGTCTGTTCCAACACTTCAATTCACTGTGCGAAGTGATTGGAGTGTTGCTTCACTTTCTAAATGCTGTCCTTTCAGAGAAAATCACTTTCCTTTGAAAGTGCCTTAAGCTACTTACAAGCATTCACCAGAAACTCACATGCGTTTCTCTGAAAGAGAAGCAGTCTGTTCCAACACTTCAATTCACTGTGTGAAGTGAATGGAGTGTTGCCTCACTTTCTAAATGCTGTCCTTTCAGAGAAAATCACTTTCCTTTGAAAGTGCCTTAAGCAACTTACAAGCATTCACAAGAAACACTAATGCGTTTCTATGAAAGAGAAGCACCCTGTTCCAACACTTCAATTCACTGCACGAAGGGAATGGAGTGTTGCTTCACTTTCTAAATGCTGTCCTTTCAGAGAAAATCACTTTCCTTTGAAAGTGCCTTAAGCTACTTACAAGCATTCAACAGAAACTCACATGCGTTTCTATGAAAGAGAAGCAGTCTGTTCCAACACTTCAATTCACTGTGCGAAGTGAATGGAGTGTTGCTTCACTTTCTAAATGCTGTCCTTTCAGAGAAAATCACTTTCCTTTGAAAGTGCCTTAAACTACTTTCAAGCATTCACAAAAAACACACATGCGTTTCTCTTAAAGAGAAGCAGTCTGTTCCAACACTTCAATTCACTGTGCGAAGTGAATGGAATGTTGCTTCACTTTCTAAATGCTGTCCTTTCAGAGAAAATCACTTTCCTTTGAAAGTGCCTTAAGCAACTTGTAAGAATTCACAAGAAACTCACATGCGTTTCTCTGAAAGAGAAGCAGTCTGTTCCAACACTTCAATTCACTGTGCGAAGTGAATGGAGTGTTGCTTCACTTTCTAAATGCTGTCCTTTCAGAGAAAATCACTTTCCTTTGAAAGTGCCTTAAGCTACTTGCAAGCATTCACAAGAAACACTAATGCGATTCTATGAAAGAGAAGCAGTCTGTTCCAACACTTCAATTCATTGCGCGAAGGGAATGGAGTGTTGCTTCACTTTCTAAATGCTGTCCTTTCAGAGAAAATCACTTTCCTTTGAAAGAGCCTTAAGCTACTTACAAGCATTCAACAGAAACTCACATGCGTTTCTCTGAAAGAGAAGCAGTCTGTTCCAACACTTCAATTCACTGTGCGAAGTGAATGGAGTGTTGCTTCACTTTCTAAATGCTGTCCTTTCAGAGAAAATCACTTTCCTTTGAAAGTGCCTTAAGCTACTTACAAGCATTCACCAGAAACTCACATGCGTTTCTCTGAAAGAGAAGCAGTCTGTTCCAACACTTCAATTCACTGTGCGAAGTGAATGGAGTGTTGCTTCACTTTCTAAATGCTGTCCTTTCAGAGAAAATCACTTTCCTTTAAACGTGCCTTAAGCTACTTGCAAGCATTAGGAAGAAACTCACATGCGTTTCTCTGAAAGAGAAGCAGTCTGTTCCAACACTTCAATTCACTGTGCGAAGTGAATGGAGTGTTTCTTCACTTTCTAAATGCTGTCCTTTCAGAGAAAATCACTTTCCTTTGAAAGTGCCTTAAGCTACTTACAAGCATTCACCAGAAACTCACATGCGTTTCTCTGAAATAGAAGCAGTCTGTTCCAACACTTCAATTCACTGTGCGAAGTGAATGGAGTGTTGCTTCACTTTCTAAATTATGTCCTTTCAGAGAAAATCACTTTCCTTTGAAAGTGCCTTAAGCAACTTACAAACATTCACAAGAAACACTAATGCGTTTCTATGAAAGAGAAGCACTCTGTTCCAACACTTCAATTCACTGCACGAAGGGAATGGAGTGTCGCTTCACTTTCTAAATGCTGTCCTTTCAGAGAAAATCACTTTCCTTTGAAAGTGCCTTAAGCTACTTACAAGCATTCAACAGAAACTCACATGCGTTTCTCTGAAAGAGAAGCAGTCTGTTCCAACACTTCAATTCACTGTGCGAAGTGAATGGAGTGTTGCCTCACTTTCTAAATGCTGTCCTTTCAGAGAAAATCACTTTCCTTTGAAAGTGCCTTAAACTACTTTCAAGCATTCACAAAAAACTCACATGCGTTTCTCTTAAAGAGAAGCAGTCTGTTCCAACACTTCAATTCACTGTGCAAAGTGAATGGAGTGTTGCTTCAGTTTCTAAATGCTGTCCTTTCAGAGAAAATCACTTTCCTTTGAAAGTGCCTTAAGCAACTTGCAAGCATTAGGAAGAAACTCACATGCGTTTCTATGAAAGAGAACCAGTCTGTTCCAACACTTCAATTCATTGCGCGAAGGGAATGGAGTGTTGCTTTACTTTCTAAATGCTGTCCTTTCAGAGAAAATCACTTTCCTTTGAAAGAGCCTTAAGCTACTTACAAGCATTCAACAGAAACTCACATGCATTTCTCTGAAAGAGAAGCAGTCTGTTCCAACACTTCAATTCACTGTACAAAGTGAATGGAGTGTTGCTTCACTTTCTAAATGCTGTCCTTTCAGAGAAAATCACTTTCCTTTGAAAGTGCTTAAACTACTTTCAAGCATTCAAAAAAAACTCACATGCGTTTCTCTTAAAGAGAAGCAGTCTGTTCCAACACTTCAATTCACTGTGCGAAGTGAATGGAGTGTTGCTTCAGTTTCTAAATGCTGTCCTTTCAGAGAAAATCACTTTCCTTTGAAAGTGCCTTAGGCAACTTGCAAGCATTCACAAAAAACTCACATGCGTTTCTCTGAAAGAGAAGCAGTCTGTTCCAACACTTCAATTCACTGTGCGAAGTGAATGGAGTGTTGCTTCACTTTCTAAATGCTGTCCTTTCAGAGAAAATCACTTTCCTTTGAAAGTGCCTTAAGCTACTTACAAGCATTCACCAGAAACTCACATGCGTTTCTCTGAAAGAGAAGCAGTCTGTTCCAATACTTCAATTAAATCTGCGAAGTGAATGGAGTGTTGCTTCAATTTCTAAATGCTGTCCTTTCCGAGAAAATCACTTTCCTTTGAAAGTACCTTAAGCTACTTACAAGCATTCAACAGAAACTCACATGCATTTCTCTGAAAGAGAAGCAGTCTGTTCCAACACTTCAATTCACTGTGCGAAGTGAATGGAGTGTTTCTTCACTTTCTAAATGCTGTCCTTTCAGAGAAAATCACTTTCCTTTGAAAGTGCCTTAAGCTACTTACAAGCATTCAACAGAAACTCACATGCGTTTCTCTGAAAGAGAAGCAGTCTGTTCCAACACTTCAATTCACTGTGTGAAGTGAATGGAGTGTTGTCTCACTTTTTAAATGCTGTCCTTTCAGAGAAAATCACTTTCCTTTGAAAGTGCCTTAAGCTACTTGCAAGCATTAGGAAGAAACTCACATGCGTTTCTCTGAAAGAGAAGCAGTCTGTTCCAACACTTCAATTCACTGTGTGAAGTGAATGGAGTGTTGCCTCACTTTTTAAATGCGGTCCGTTCAGAGAAAATCACTTTCCTTTGAAAGTGCCTTAAGCTACTTACAAGCATTCAACAGAAACTCACATGCATTTCTCTGAAAGAGAAGCACTCTGTTCCAACACTTCAATTCACTGTGCGAAGTGAATGGAGTGTTGCTTCAGTTTCTAAATGCTGTCCTTTCAGAGAAAATCACTTTCCTTTGAAAGTGCCTTAAGCAACTTGCAAGCATTCACAAGAAACTCACATGCGTTTCTCTGAAAGGGAAGCAGTCTGTTCCAACACTTCAATTCACTGTGCGAAGTGATTGGAGTGTTGCTTCACTTTCTAAATGCTGTCCTTTCAGAGAAAATCACTTTCCTTTGAAAGTGCCTTAAGCTACTTACAAGCATTCACCAGAAACTCACATGCGTTTCTCTGAAAGAGAAGCAGTCTGTTCCAACACTTCAATTCACTGTGTGAAGTGAATGGAGTGTTGCCTCACTTTCTAAATGCTGTCCTTTCAGAGAAAATCACTTTCCTTTGAAAGTGCCTTAAGCAACTTACAAGCATTCACAAGAAACACTAATGCGTTTCTATGAAAGAGAAGCACCCTGTTCCAACACTTCAATTCACTGCACGAAGGGAATGGAGTGTTGCTTCACTTTCTAAATGCTGTCCTTTCAGAGAAAATCACTTTCCTTTGAAAGTGCCTTAAGCTACTTACAAGCATTCAACAGAAACTCACATGCGTTTCTATGAAAGAGAAGCAGTCTGTTCCAACACTTCAATTCACTGTGCGAAGTGAATGGAGTGTTGCTTCACTTTCTAAATGCTGTCCTTTCAGAGAAAATCACTTTCCTTTGAAAGTGCCTTAAACTACTTTCAAGCATTCACAAAAAACACACATGCGTTTCTCTTAAAGAGAAGCAGTCTGTTCCAACACTTCAATTCACTGTGCGAAGTGAATGGAATGTTGCTTCACTTTCTAAATGCTGTCCTTTCAGAGAAAATCACTTTCCTTTGAAAGTGCCTTAAGCAACTTGTAAGAATTCACAAGAAACTCACATGCGTTTCTCTGAAAGAGAAGCAGTCTGTTCCAACACTTCAATTCACTGTGCGAAGTGAATGGAGTGTTGCTTCACTTTCTAAATGCTGTCCTTTCAGAGAAAATCACTTTCCTTTGAAAGTGCCTTAAGCTACTTGCAAGCATTCACAAGAAACACTAATGCGATTCTATGAAAGAGAAGCAGTCTGTTCCAACACTTCAATTCATTGCGCGAAGGGAATGGAGTGTTGCTTCACTTTCTAAATGCTGTCCTTTCAGAGAAAATCACTTTCCTTTGAAAGAGCCTTAAGCTACTTACAAGCATTCAACAGAAACTCACATGCGTTTCTCTGAAAGAGAAGCAGTCTGTTCCAACACTTCAATTCACTGTGCGAAGTGAATGGAGTGTTGCTTCACTTTCTAAATGCTGTCCTTTCAGAGAAAATCACTTTCCTTTGAAAGTGCCTTAAGCTACTTACAAGCATTCACCAGAAACTCACATGCGTTTCTCTGAAAGAGAAGCAGTCTGTTCCAACACTTCAATTCACTGTGCGAAGTGAATGGAGTGTTGCTTCACTTTCTAAATGCTGTCCTTTCAGAGAAAATCACTTTCCTTTAAACGTGCCTTAAGCTACTTGCAAGCATTAGGAAGAAACTCACATGCGTTTCTCTGAAAGAGAAGCAGTCTGTTCCAACACTTCAATTCACTGTGCGAAGTGAATGGAGTGTTTCTTCACTTTCTAAATGCTGTCCTTTCAGAGAAAATCACTTTCCTTTGAAAGTGCCTTAAGCTACTTACAAGCATTCAACAGAAACTCACATGCGTTTCTCTGAAAGAGAAGCAGTCTGTTCCAACACTTCAATTCACTGTGCGAAGTGAATGGAGTGTTGCCTCACTTTCTAAATGCTGTCCTTTCAGAGAAAATCACTTTCCTTTGAAAGTGCCTTAAACTACTTTCAAGCATTCACAAAAAACTCACATGCGTTTCTCTTAAAGAGAAGCAGTCTGTTCCAACACTTCAATTCACTGTGCGAAGTGAATGGAGTGTTGCTTCAGTTTCTAAATGCTGTCCTTTCAGAGAAAATCACTTTCCTTTGAAAGTGCCTTAAGCAACTTGCAAGCATTAGGAAGAAACTCACATGCGTTTCTCTGAAAGAGAAGCAGTCTGTTCCAACACTTCAATTCACTGTGCGAAGTGAATGGAGTGTTGCTTCACTTTCTAAATGCTGTCCTTTCAGAGAAAATCACTTTCCTTTGAAAGTGCCTTAAGCTACTTGCAAGCACTCACAAGAAACACTAATGCGTTTCTATGAAAGAGAACCAGTCTGTTCCAACACTTCAATTCATTGCGCGAAGGGAATGGAGTGTTGCTTTACTTTCTAAATGCTGTCCTTTCAGAGAAAATCACTTTCCTTTGAAAGAGCCTTAAGCTACTTACAAGCATTCAACAGAAACTCACATGCATTTCTCTGAAAGAGAAGCAGTCTGTTCCAACACTTCAATTCACTGTACAAAGTGAATGGAGTGTTGCTTCACTTTCTAAATGCTGTCCTTTCAGAGAAAATCACTTTCCTTTGAAAGTGCTTAAACTACTTTCAAGCATTCAAAAAAAACTCACATGCGTTTCTCTTAAAGAGAAGCAGTCTGTTCCAACACTTCAATTCACTGTGCGAAGTGAATGGAGTGTTGCTTCAGTTTCTAAATGCTGTCCTTTCAGAGAAAATCACTTTCCTTTGAAAGTGCCTTAGGCAACTTGCAAGCATTCACAAAAAACTCACATGCGTTTCTCTGAAAGAGAAGCAGTCTGTTCCAACACTTCAATTCACTGTGCGAAGTGAATGGAGTGTTGCTTCACTTTCTAAATGCTGTCCTTTCAGAGAAAATCACTTTCCTTTGAAAGTGCCTTAAGCTACTTACAAGCATTCACCAGAAACTCACATGCGTTTCTCTGAAAGAGAAGCAGTCTGTTCCAATACTTCAATTAAATCTGCGAAGTGAATGGAGTGTTGCTTCAATTTCTAAATGCTGTCCTTTCCGAGAAAATCACTTTCCTTTGAAAGTACCTTAAGCTACTTACAAGCATTCAACAGAAACTCACATGCATTTCTCTGAAAGAGAAGCAGTCTGTTCCAACACTTCAATTCACTGTGCGAAGTGAATGGAGTGTTTCTTCACTTTCTAAATGCTGTCCTTTCAGAGAAAATCACTTTCCTTTGAAAGTGCCTTAAGCTACTTACAAGCATTCAACAGAAACTCACATGCGTTTCTCTGAAAGAGAAGCAGTCTGTTCCAACACTTCAATTCACTGTGTGAAGTGAATGGAGTGTTGTCTCACTTTTTAAATGCTGTCCTTTCAGAGAAAATCACTTTCCTTTGAAAGTGCCTTAAGCTACTTGCAAGCATTAGGAAGAAACTCACATGCGTTTCTCTGAAAGAGAAGCAGTCTGTTCCAACACTTCAATTCACTGTGTGAAGTGAATGGAGTGTTGCCTCACTTTTTAAATGCGGTCCGTTCAGAGAAAATCACTTTCCTTTGAAAGTGCCTTAAGCTACTTACAAGCATTCAACAGAAACTCACATGCGTTTCTCTGAAAGAGAAGCAGTCTGTTCCAACACTTCAATTCAATGTGCGAAGTGAATGGAGTGTTGCTTCAGTTTCTAAATGCTGTCCTTTCAGAGAAAATCACTTTCCTTTGAAAGTGCCTTAAGCTACTTACAAGCATTCAACAGAAACTCACATGCATTTCTCTGAAAGAGAAGCAGTCTGTTCCAACACTTCAATTCACTGTGCGAAGTGAATGGAGTGTTGCTTCACTTTCTAAATGCTGTTCTTTCAGAGAAAATCACTTTCCTTTGAAAGTGCCTTAAGCTACTTGCAAGCATTAGGAAGAAGCTCACATGCGTTTCTCTGAAAGAGAAGCAGTCTGTTCCAACACTTCACTTCACTGTGCGAAGTGAATGGAGTGTTGCTTCACTTTCTAAATGCTGTCCTTTCAGAGAAAATCACTTTCCTTTGAAAGTGCCTAAAGCTACTTGCAAGCATTAGGAAGAAACTCACATGCGTTTCTCTGAAAGAGAAGCAGTCTGTTCCAACACTTCAATTCACTGTGTGAAGTGAATGGAGTGTTGCCTCACTTTCTAAATGCTGTCCTTTCAGAGAAAATCACTTTCTTTTGAAAGTGCCTTAAGCTACTTGCAAGCATTAGGAAGAAACTCACATGCGTTTCTCTGAAAGAGAAGCAGTCTGTTCCAACACTTCAATTCACTGTGTGAAGTGAATGGAGTGTAGCCTCACTTTCTAAATGCTGTCCTTTCAGAGAAAATCACTTTCCTTTGAAAGTGCCTTAAGCTACTTGCAAGCATTAACAAGAAACACTAATGCGTTTCTACGAAAGAGAAGCACTCTGTTCCAACACTTCAATTCACAAGACGAAGTGAATGGAGTGTTGCTTCACTTTCTAAATGCTGTCCTTTCAGAGAAAATCACTTTCCTTTGAAAGTGCCTTAAGCTACTTACAAGCATTCACCAGAAACTCACATGCGTTTCTCTGAAAGAGAAGCAGTCTGTTCCAACACTTCAATTCACTGTGCGAAGTGAATGGAGTGTTGCTTCACTTTCTAAATGCTGTCCTTTCAGAGAAAATCACTTTCCTTTAAACGTGCCTTAAGCTACTTGCAAGCATTAGGAAGAAACTCACATGCGTTTCTCTGAAAGAGAAGCAGTCTGTTCCAACACTTCAATTCACTGTGCGAAGTGAATGGAGTGTTTCTTCACTTTCTAAATGCTGTCCTTTCAGAGAAAATCACTTTCCTTTGAAAGTGCCTTAAGCTACATACAAGCATTCACCAGAAACTCACATGCGTTTCTCTGAAATAGAAGCAGTCTGTTCCAACACTTCAATTCACTGTGCGAAGTGAATGGAGTGTTGCTTCACTTTCTAAATTATGTCCTTTCAGAGAAAATCACTTTCCTTTGAAAGTGCCTTAAGCAACTTACAAACATTCACAAGAAACACTAATGCGTTTCTATGAAAGAGAAGCACTCTGTTCCAACACTTCAATTCACTGCACGAAGGGAATGGAGTGTCGCTTCACTTTCTAAATGCTGTCCTTTCAGAGAAAATCACTTTCCTTTGAAAGTGCCTTAAGCTACTTACAAGCATTCAACAGAAACTCACATGCGTTTCTCTGAAAGAGAAGCAGTCTGTTCCAACACTTCAATTCACTGTGCGAAGTGAATGGAGTGTTGCCTCACTTTCTAAATGCTGTCCTTTCAGAGAAAATCACTTTCCTTTGAAAGTGCCTTAAAATACTTTCAAGCATTCACAAAAAACTCACATGCGTTTCTCTTAAAGAGAAGCAGTCTGTTCCAACACTTCAATTCACTGTGCAAAGTGAATGGAGTGTTGCTTCAGTTTCTAAATGCTGTCCTTTCAGAGAAAATCACTTTCCTTTGAAAGTGCCTTAAGCAACTTGCAAGCATTAGGAAGAAACTCACATGCGTTTCTCTGAAAGAGAAGCAGTCTGTTCCAACACTTCAATTCACTGTGCGAAGTGAATGGAGTGTTGCTTCACTTTCTAAATGCTGTCCTTTCAGAGAAAATCACTTTCCTTTGAAAGTGCCTTAAGCTACTTGCAAGCACTCACAAGAAACACTAATGCGTTTCTATGAAAGAGAACCAGTCTGTTCCAACACTTCAATTCATTGCGCGAAGGGAATGGAGTGTTGCTTTACTTTCTAAATGCTGTCCTTTCAGAGAAAATCACTTTCCTTTGAAAGAGCCTTAAGCTACTTACAAGCATTCAACAGAAACTCACATGCATTTCTCTGAAAGAGAAGCAGTCTGTTCCAACACTTCAATTCACTGTACAAAGTGAATGGAGTGTTGCTTCACTTTCTAAATGCTGTCCTTTCAGAGAAAATCACTTTCCTTTGAAAGTGCTTAAACTACTTTCAAGCATTCAAAAAAAACTCACATGCGTTTCTCTTAAAGAGAAGCAGTCTGTTCCAATACTTCAATTCACTGTGCGAAGTGAATGGAGTGTTGCTTCAGTTTCTAAATGCTGTCCTTTCAGAGAAAATCACTTTCCTTTGAAAGTGCCTTAGGCAACTTGCAAGCATTCACAAAAAACTCACATGCGTTTCTCTGAAAGAGAAGCAGTCTGTTCCAACACTTCAATTCACTGTGCGAAGTGAATGGAGTGTTGCTTCACTTTCTAAATGCTGTCCTTTCAGAGAAAATCACTTTCCTTTGAAAGTGCCTTAAGCTACTTACAAGCATTCACCAGAAACTCACATGCGTTTCTCTGAAAGAGAAGCAGTCTGTTCCAATACTTCAATTAAATCTGCGAAGTGAATGGAGTGTTGCTTCAATTTCTAAATGCTGTCCTTTCCGAGAAAATCACTTTCCTTTGAAAGTACCTTAAGCTACTTACAAGCATTCAACAGAAACTCACATGCATTTCTCTGAAAGAGAAGCAGTCTGTTCCAACACTTCAATTCACTGTGCGAAGTGAATGGAGTGTTTCTTCACTTTCTAAATGCTGTCCTTTCAGAGAAAATCACTTTCCTTTGAAAGTGCCTTAAGCTACTTACAAGCATTCACCAGAAACTCACATGCGTTTCTCTGAAAGAGAAGCAGTCTGTTCCAACACTTCAATTCACTGTGTGAAGTGAATGGAGTGTTGTCTCACTTTTTAAATGCTGTCCTTTCAGAGAAAATCACTTTCCTTTGAAAGTGCCTTAAGCTACTTGCAAGCATTAGGAAGAAACTCACATGCGTTTCTCTGAAAGAGAAGCAGTCTGTTCCAACACTTCAATTCACTGTGTGAAGTGAATGGAGTGTTGCCTCACTTTTTAAATGCGGTCCTTTCAGAGAAAATCACTTTCCTTTGAAAGTGCCTTAAGCTACTTACAAGCATTCAACAGAAACTCACATGCGTTTCTCTGAAAGAGAAGCAGTCTGTTCCAACACTTCAATTCAATGTGCGAAGTGAATGGAGTGTTGCTTCACTTTCTAAATGCTGTCCTTTCAGAGAAAATCACTTTCCTTTGAAAGTGCCTTAAGCTACTTACAAGCATTCAACAGAAATTCACATGCATTTCTCTGAAAGAGAAGCAGTCTGTTCCAACACTTCAATTCACTGTGCGAAGTGAATGGAGTGTTGCTTCACTTTCTAAATGCTGTTCTTTCAGAGAAAATCACTTTCCTTTGAAAGTGCCTTAAGCTACTTGCAAGCATTAGGAAGAAGCTCACATGCGTTTCTCTGAAAGAGAAGCAGTCTGTTCCAACACTTCACTTCACTGTGCGAAGTGAATGGAGTGTTGCTTCACTTTCTAAATGCTGTCCTTTCAGAGAAAATCACTTTCCTTTGAAAGTGCCTTAAGCTACTTGCAAGCATTAGGAAGAAACTCACATGCGTTTCTCTGAAAGAGAAGCAGTCTGTTCCAACACTTCAATTCACTGTGTGAAGTGAATGGAGTGTTGCCTCACTTTCTAAATGCTGTCCTTTCAGAGAAAATCACTTTCTTTTGAAAGTGCCTTAAGCTACTTGCAAGCATTAGGAAGAAACTCACATGCGTTTCTCTGAAAGAGAAGCAGTCTGTTCCAACACTTCAATTCACTGTGTGAAGTGAATGGAGTGTAGCCTCACTTTCTAAATGCTGTCCTTTCAGAGAAAATCACTTTCCTTTGAAAGTGCCTTAAGCTACTTGCAAGCATTAACAAGAAACACTAATGCGTTTCTACGAAAGAGAAGCACTCTGTTCCAACACTTCAATTCACAAGACGAAGTGAATGGAGTGTTGCTTCACTTTCTAAATGCTGTCCTTTCAGAGAAAATCACTTTCCTTTGAAAGTGCCTTAAGCTACTTACAAGCATTCACCAGAAACTCACATGCGTTTCTCTGAAAGAGAAGCAGTCTGTTCCAAAACTTCAATTCACTGTGCGAAGTGAATGGAGTGTTGCTTCACTTTCTAAATGCTGTCCTTTCAGAGAAAATCACTTTCCTTTGAAAGTGCCTTAAGCTACTTGCAAGCATTAGGAAGAAACTCACATGCGTTTCTCTGAAAGAGAAGCAGTCTGTTCCAACACTTCAATTCACTGTGCGAAGTGAATGGAGTGTTGCTTCACTTTCTAAATTATGTCCTTTCAGAGAAAATCACTTTCCTTTGAAAGTGCCTTAAGCAACTTACAAGCATTCACAAGAAACACTAATGCGTTTCTATGAAAGAGAAGCACTCTGTTCCAACACTTCGATTCACTGCACGAAGGGAATGGAGTGTTGCTTCACTTTCTAAATGCTGTCCTTTCAGAGAAAATCACTTTCCTTTGATAGTGCCTTAAGCTACTTGCAAGCATTAGGAAGAAACTCACATGCGTTTCTGTGAAAGAGAAGCATCTGTTCCAACAATTCAATTCACAGTGCGAAGTGACTGGAGTGTTGCTTCACTTTCCAAATTCTGTCCTTTCAGAGAAAATCACTTTCCTTTGAAAGTGCCTTAAACTACTTTCAAGCATTCACAAAAAACTCACATGCGTTTCTCTGAAGGAGAAGCAGTCTGTTCCAACACTTCAATTCACAGTGCGAAGTGAATGGAGTGTTGCTTCAGTTTCTAAATGCTGTCCTTTCAGAGAAAATCACTTTCCTTTGAAAGTGCCTTAAGCTTCTTACAAGCATTCAACAGAAACTCACATGCACTTCTCCTAAAGAGAAGCAGTCTGTTCCAACACTTCCATTCACTGTGCGAAGTGAATGGAGTGTTGCTTCACTTTCTAAATGCTGTCCTTTCAGAGAAAATCACTTTCCTTTGAAAGTGCCTTAAGCTACTTGCAAGCATTCACAAGAAACACTAATGCGTTTCTATGAAAGATAAGCAGTCTTTTCCAACACTTCAATTCATTGCGCGAAGGGAATGGAGTGTTGCTTTACTTTATAAATGCTGTCCTTTCAGAGAAAATCACTTTCCTTTGAAAGAGCTTTAAGCTACTTACAAGCATTCAACAGAAACTCACATGCATTTCTCTGAAAGAGAAGCAGTCTGTTCCAACACTTCAATTCACTGTACAAAGTGAATGGAGTGTTGCTTCACTTTCTAAATGCTGTCCTTTCAGAGAAAATCACTTTCCTTTGAAAGTGCCTAAGCAACTTGCAAGCATTCACAAGAAACACTAATGCGTTTCTATGAAAGAGAAGCACTATGTTCCAACACTTCAATTCACTGCACGAAGGGAATGGAGTGTTGTTTCACTTTCTAAATGCTGTCCTTTCAGAGAAAATCACTTTCCTTTTAAAGTGCCTTAAGCTACTTACAAGCATTAGGAAGAAACTCACATGCGTTTCTCTGAAAGAGAAGCAGTCTGTTCCAACACTTCAATTCACTGTGCGAAGTGAATGGAGTGTTGCATCACTTTCTAAATTCTGTCCTTTCAGAGAAAATCACTTTCCTTTGAAAGTGCCTTAAACTACTTTCAAGCATTCACAAAAAACTCACATGCGTTTCTCTTACAGAGAAGCAGTCTGTTCCAACACTTCAATTCACTGTGTGAAGTGATTGGAGTGTTGCTTCAGTTTCTAAATGCTGTCCTTTCAGAGAAAATCACTTTCCTTTGAAAGTGCCTTAAGCAACTTGCAAGAATTCACAAGAAACTCACATGCGTTTCTCTGAAAGAGAAGCAGTCTGTTCCAACACTTCAATTCACTGTGTGAAATGAATGCAGTGTTGCTTCACTTTCTAAGTGCTGTCCTTTCAGAGAAAATCACTTTCCTTTGAAAGTGCCTTAAGCTACTTACAAGCATTCAACAGAAACTCACATGCATTTCTCTGAAAGAGAAGCTGTCTGTTCCAACACTTCAATTCACTGTGCGAAGTGAATGGAGTGTTGCTTCACTTTCTAAATGCTGTCCTTTCAGAGAAAATCACTTTCCTTTGAAAGTGCCTTAAGCTATTTACAAGCATTCAACAGAAACTCACATGCGTTTCTCGGAAAGAGAAGCAGTCTGTTCCAACACTTCAATTCACTGTGCGAAGTGAATGGAGTGTTGCTTCACTTTCTAAATGCTGTCCTTTCAGAGAAAATCACTTTCCTTTGAAAGTGCCTTAAGCTACTTGCAAGCATTAGGAAGAAACTCACATGCGTTTCTCTGAAAGAGAAGCAGACTGTTCCAACACTTCAATTCACTGTGCGAAGTGAATGGAGTGTTGCCTCACTTTCTAAATGCTGTCCTTTCAGAGAAAATCACTTTCCTTTGAAAGTGCCTTAAGCTACTTTCTAGCATTCACAGGAAACACACATGCGTTTCTCTGAAAGAGAAGCACTCTGTTCTAACACTTCAATTCACTGTGTGAAGTGAATGGAGTGTTGCCTCACTTTCTAAATGCTGTCCTTTCAGAGAAAATCACTTTCCTTTGAAAGTGCCTTAAGCTACTTACAAGCATTCAACAGAAACTCACATGCGTTTCTCTGAAAGAGAAGCAGTCTGTTCCAACACTTCAATTCAATGTGCGAAGTGAATGGGGTGTTGCTTCACATTCTAAATGCTGTCCTTTCAGAGAAAATCACTTTCCTTTGAAAGTGCCTTAAGCTACTTGCAAGCATTAGGAAGAAACTCACATGCGTTTCTCTGAAAGAGAAGCAGTCTGTTCCAACACTTCAATTCACTGTGTGAAGTGAATAGAGGGTTGCCTCACTTTCTAAATGCTGTCCTTTCAGAGAAAATCACTTTCCTTTGAAAGTGCCTTAAGCTACTTACAAGCATTCACCAGAAACTCACATGCGTTTCTCTGAAAGAGAAGCAGTCTGTTCCAACACTTCAATTCACTGTGTGAAGTGAATAGAGTGTTGCCTCACTTTCTAAATGCTGTCCTTTCAGAGAAAATCACTTTCCTTTGAAAGTGCCTTAAGCTACTTACAAGCATTCACCAGAAACTCACATGCGTTTCTCTTAAAGAGAAGCAGTCTGTTCCAACACTTCAATTCACTGTGTGAAGTGAATAGAGTGTTGCTTCACTTACTAAATGCTGTCCTTTCAGAGAAAATCACTTTCCTTTGAAAGTGCCTTAAACTACTTTCAAGCATTCACAAAAAACTCACATGCGTTTCTCTTAAAGAGAAGCAGTCTGTTCCAACACTTCAATTCACTGTGCGAAGTGAATGGAGTGTTGCTTCACTTTCTAAATGCTGTCCTTTCAGAGAAAATCACTTTCCTTTGAAAGTGCCTTAAGCTACTTACAAGCATTCACCAGAAACTCACATGCATTTCTCTGAAAGAGAAGCAGTCTGTTCCAATACTTCAATTCACTATGCGAAGTGAATGGAGTGTTGCTTCACTTTCTAAATGCAGTCCTTTCAGAGAAAATCACTTTCCTTTGAAAGTGCCTTAAGCTACTTACAAGCATTCAACAGAAACTCACATGCATTTCTCTGAAAGAGAAGCAATCTGTTCCAACACTTCAATTAACTGTGCAAAGTGAATGGAGTGTTGCTTCACTTTCTAAATGCTGTCCTTTCAGAGAAAATCACTTTCCTTTGAAAGTGCATTAAGCTACTTTCAAGCATTCACCAGAAACTCACATGCGTTTCTCTGAAAGAGAAGCAGTCTGTTCCAACACTTCAATTCACTGTGCGAAGTGAATGGAGTGTTGCCTCACTTTCTAAATGCTGTCCTTTCAGAGAAAATCACTTTCCATTGAAAGTGCCTTAAACTACTTTCAAGCATTCACAAAAAACTCACATGCGTTTTTCTGAAAGAGAAGCAGTCTGTTCCAACACTTCAATTCACTGTGCGAAGTGAATGGAGTGTTGCTTCACTTTCTAAATGCTGTCCTTTCAGAGAAAATCCCTTTCCTTTGAATGTGCCTTAAGCTACTTACAAGCATTCAACAGAAACTCACATGCATTTCTCTGAAAGAGAAGCAATCTGTTCCAAAACTTCAATTCACTGTGCGAAGTGAATGGAGTGTTGCTTCACTTTCTAAATGCTGTCCTTTCAGAGAAAATCACTTTCCTTTGAAAGTGCCTTAAGCAACTTCAAAGCATTCACAAGAAACCCTAATGCGTTTCTATGAAAGAGAAGCACTCTGTTCCAACACTTCAATTCACTGCACGAAGGGAATGGAGTGTTGCTTCACTTTCTAAATGCTGTCCTTTCAGAGAAAATCACTTTCCTTTGCAAGTGCCTTAAGCTACTTAAAAGCATTCACCAGAAACTCACATGCGTTTCTCTGAAAGAGAAGCAGTCTGTTCCAACACTTCAATTCACTGTGCGAAGTGAATGGAGTGTTGCTTCACTTTCTAAATGCTGTCCAATCAGAGAAAATCACTTTCCTTTGAAAGTGCCTTAAGCAACTTGCAAGCATTAGGAAGAAACTCACATGCGTTTCTCTGAAAGAGAAGCAGACTGTTCCAACACTTCAATTCACTGTGCGAAGTGAATGGAGTGTTGCTTCACTTTCTAAATGCTGTCCTTTCAGAGAAAATCACTTTCCTTTGAAAGTGCCTTAAGCTACTTGCAAGCATTAGGAAGAAACTCACATGCGTTTCTCTGAAAGAGAAGCAGTCTGTTCCAACACTTCAATTCACTGTGCGAAGTGAATGGAGTGTTGCTTCACTTTCTAAATGCTGTCCTTTCAGAGAAAATCACTTTCCTTTGCAAGTGCCTTAAGCTACTTAAAAGCATTCACCAGAAACTCACATGCGTTTCTCTGAAAGAGAAGCATCTGTTCCAACACTTCAATTCACTGTGCGAAGTGAATGGAGTGTTGCTTCACTTTCTAAATTCTGTCCTTTCAGAGAAAATCACTTTCCTTTGAAAGTGCCTTAAACTACTTTCAAGCATTCACAAAAAACTCCCATGCGTTTCTCTGAAAGAGAAGCAGTCTGTTCCAACACTTCAATTCACAATGCGAAGTGAATGGAGTGTTGCTTCAGTTTCTAAATGCTGTCCTTTCAGAGAAAATCACTTTCCTTTGAAAGTGCCTTAAGCTACTTGCAAGCATTCACAAGAAACACTAATGCGTTTCTATGAAAGAGAAGCAGTCTTTTCCAACACTTCAATTCATTGCGCGAAGAAATGGAGTGTTGCTTTACTTTCTAAATGCTGTCCTTTCAGAGAAAATCACTTTCCTTTGAAAGAGCCTTAAGCTACTTACAAGCATTCAACAGAAACTCACATGCATTTTTCTGAAAGAGAAGCAGTCTGTTCCAACACTTCAATTCACTGTACAAAGTGAATGGAGTGTTGCTTCACTTTCTAAATGCTGTCCTTTCAGAGAAAATCACTTTCCTTTGAAAGTGCCTTAAGCAACTTGCAAGCATTCACAAGAAACACTAATGCGTTTCTATGAAAGAGAAGCACTCTGTTCCAACACTTCAATTCACTGCATGAAGGGAATGGAGTGTTGCTTCACTTTCTAAATGCTGTCCTTTCAGAGAAAATCACTTTCCTTTGAAAGTGCCTTAAGCTACTTACAAGCATTAGGAAGAAACTCACATGCGTTTCTCTGAAAGAGAAGCAGTCTGTTCCAACACTTCAATTCACTGTGCGAAGTGAATGGAGTGTTGCCTCACTTTCTAAATGCTGTCCTTTCAGAGAAAATCACTTTCCATTGAAAGTGCCTTAATCTACTTTCAAGCATTCACAAAAAACTCACATGCGTTTTTCTGAAAGAGAAGCAGTCTGTTCCAACACTTCAATTCACTGTGCGAAGTGAATGGAGTGTTGCTTCACTTTCTAAATGCTGTCCTTTCAGAGAAAATCCCTTTCCTTTGAATGTGCCTTAAGCTACTTACAAGCATTCAACAGAAACTCACATGCATTTCTCTGAAAGAGAAGCAATCTGTTCCAAAACTTCAATTCACTGTGCGAAGTGAATGGAGTGTTGCTTCACTTTCTAAATGCTGTCCTTTCAGAGAAAATCACTTTCCTTTGCAAGTGCCTTAAGCTACTTAAAAGCATTCACCAGAAACTCACATGCGTTTCTCTGAAAGAGAAGCATCTGTTCCAACACTTCAATTCACTGTGCGAAGTGAATGGAGTGTTGCTTCACTTTCTAAATTCTGTCCTTTCAGAGAAAATCACTTTCCTTTGAAAGTGCCTTAAACTACTTTCAAGCATTCACAAAAAACTCCCATGCGTTTCTCTGAAAGAGAAGCAGTCTGTTCCAACACTTCAATTCACAATGCGAAGTGAATGGAGTGTTGCTTCAGTTTCTAAATGCTGTCCTTTCAGAGAAAATCACTTTCCTTTGAAAGTGCCTTAAGCTACTTGCAAGCATTCACAAGAAACACTAATGCGTTTCTATGAAAGAGAAGCAGTCTTTTCCAACACTTCAATTCATTGCGCGAAGAAATGGAGTGTTGCTTTACTTTCTAAATGCTGTCCTTTCAGAGAAAATCACTTTCCTTTGAAAGAGCCTTAAGCTACTTACAAGCATTCAACAGAAACTCACATGCATTTTTCTGAAAGAGAAGCAGTCTGTTCCAACACTTCAATTCACTGTACAAAGTGAATGGAGTGTTGCTTCACTTTCTAAATGCTGTCCTTTCAGAGAAAATCACTTTCCTTTGAAAGTGCCTTAAGCAACTTGCAAGCATTCACAAGAAACACTAATGCGTTTCTATGAAAGAGAAGCACTCTGTTCCAACACTTCAATTCACTGCATGAAGGGAATGGAGTGTTGCTTCACTTTCTAAATGCTGTCCTTTCAGAGAAAATCACTTTCCTTTGAAAGTGCCTTAAGCTACTTACAAGCATTAGGAAGAAACTCACATGCGTTTCTCTGAAAGAGAAGCAGTCTGTTCCAACACTTCAATTCACTGTGCGAAGTGAATGGAGTGTTGCCTCACTTTCTAAATGCTGTCCTTTCAGAGAAAATCACTTTCCATTGAAAGTGCCTTAATCTACTTTCAAGCATTCACAAAAAACTCACATGCGTTTTTCTGAAAGAGAAGCAGTCTGTTCCAACACTTCAATTCACTGTGCGAAGTGAATGGAGTGTTGCTTCACTTTCTAAATGCTGTCCTTTCAGAGAAAATCCCTTTCCTTTGAATGTGCCTTAAGCTACTTACAAGCATTCAACAGAAACTCACATGCATTTCTCTGAAAGAGAAGCAATCTGTTCCAAAACTTCAATTCACTGTGCGAAGTGAATGGAGTGTTGCTTCACTTTCTAAATGCTGTCCTTTCAGAGAAAATCACTTTCCTTTGAAAGTGCCTTAAGCAACTTCAAAGCATTCACAAGAAACCCTAATGCGTTTCTATGAAAGAGAAGCACTCTGTTCCAACACTTCAATTCACTGCACGAAGGGAATGGAGTGTTGCTTCACTTTCTAAATGCTGTCCTTTCAGAGAAAATCACTTTCCTTTGCAAGTGCCTTAAGCTACTTAAAAGCATTCACCAGAAACTCACATGCGTTTCTCTGAAAGAGAAGCAGTCTGTTCCAAAACTTCAATTCACTGTGCGAAGTGAATGGAGTGTTGCTTCACTTTCTAAATGCTGTCCAATCAGAGAAAATCACTTTCCTTTGAAAGTGCCTTAAGCAACTTGCAAGCATTAGGAAGAAACTCACATGCGTTTCTCTGAAAGAGAAGCAGACTGTTCCAACACTTCAATTCACTGTGCGAAGTGAATGGAGTGTTGCTTCACTTTCTAAATGCTGTCCTTTCAGAGAAAATCACTTTCCTTTGAAAGTGCCTTAAGCTACTTGCAAGCATTAGGAAGAAACTCACATGCGTTTCTCTGAAAGAGAAGCAGTCTGTTCCAACACTTCAATTCACTGTGCGAAGTGAATGGAGTGTTGCTTCACTTTCTAAATGCTGTCCTTTCAGAGAAAATCACTTTCCTTTGCAAGTGCCTTAAGCTACTTAAAAGCATTCACCAGAAACTCACATGCGTTTCTCTGAAAGAGAAGCATCTGTTCCAACACTTCAATTCACTCTGCGAAGTGAATGGAGTGTTGCTTCACTTTCTAAATTCTGTCCTTTCAGAGAAAATCACTTTCCTTTGAAAGTGCCTTAAACTACTTTCAAGCATTCACAAAAAACTCCCATGCGTTTCTCTGAAAGAGAAGCAGTCTGTTCCAACACTTCAATTCACAATGCGAAGTGAATGGAGTGTTGCTTCAGTTTCTAAATGCTGTCCTTTCAGAGAAAATCACTTTCCTTTGAAAGTGCCTTAAGCTACTTGCAAGCATTCACAAGAAACACTAATGCGTTTCTATGAAAGAGAAGCAGTCTTTTCCAACACTTCAATTCATTGCGCGAAGAAATGGAGTGTTGCTTTACTTTCTAAATGCTGTCCTTTCAGAGAAAATCACTTTCCTTTGAAAGAGCCTTAAGCTACTTACAAGCATTCAACAGAAACTCACATGCATTTTTCTGAAAGAGAAGCAGTCTGTTCCAACACTTCAATTCACTGTACAAAGTGAATGGAGTGTTGCTTCACTTTCTAAATGCTGTCCTTTCAGAGAAAATCACTTTCCTTTGAAAGTGCCTTAAGCAACTTGCAAGCATTCACAAGAAACACTAATGCGTTTCTATGAAAGAGAAGCACTCTGTTCCAACACTTCAATTCACTGCATGAAGGGAAAGGAGTGTTGCTTCACTTTCTAAATGCTGTCCTTTCAGAGAAAATCACTTTCCTTTGAAAGTGCCTTAAGCTACTTACAAGCATTAGGAAGAAACTCACATGCGTTTCTCTGAAAGAGAAGCAGTCTGTTCCAACACTTCAATTCACTGTGCGAAGTGAATGGAGTGTTGCATCACTTTCTAAATGCTGTCCTTTCAGAGAAAATCACTTTCCTTTGAAAGTGCCTTAAACTACTTTCAAGCATTCACAAAAAACTCACATGCGTTTCTCTTAAAGAGAAGCAGTCTGTTCCAACACTTCAATTCACTGAGCGAAATGAATGGAGTGTTGCTTCAGTTTCTAAATGCTGTCCTTTCAGAGAAAATCACTTTCCTTTGAAAGTGCCTTAAGAAACTTGCAAGAATTCACAAGAAACTCACATGCGTTTCTCTGAAAGAGAAGCAGTCTGTTCCAACACTTCAATTCACTGTGTGAAGTGAATGGAGTGTTGCTTCACTTTCTAAATGCTGTCCTTTCAGAGAAAATCACTTTCCATTGAAAGTGCCTTAAGCTACTTACAAGCATTCACCAGAAACTCACATGCGTTTCTCTGAAAGAGAAGCAGTCTCTTCCAATACTTCAATTCACTCTGCGAAGTGAATGGAGTGTTGCTTCACTTTCTAAATGCTGTCCTTTCAGAGAAAATCACTTTCCTTTGAAAGTGCCTTAAGCTACTTACAAGCATTCAACAGAAACTCACATGCATTTCTCTGAAAGAGAAGCAGTCTGTTCCAACACTTCAATTCACTGTGCGAAGTGAATGGAGTGTTGCTTCACTTTCTAAATGCTGTCCTTTCAGAGAAAATCACTTTCCTTTGAAAGTGCCTTAAGCTACTTACAAGCATTCACCAGAAACTCACATGCGTTTCTCTGAAAGAGAAGCAGTCTGTTCCAACATTTCAATTCACTGTGCGAAGTGAATGGAGTGTTGCTTCACTTTCTAAATGCTGTCCTTTCAGAGAAAATCACTTTCCTTTGAAAGTGCCTTAAGCTACTTGCAAGCATTTGGAAGAAACTCACAAGCGTTTCTCTGAAAGAGAAGCAGACTGTTCCAACACTTCAATTCACTGTGCGAAGTGAATGGAGTGTTGCTTCACTTTCTAAATGCTGTCCTTTCAGAGAAAATCACTTTCCTATGAAAGTGCCTTCAGCTACTTGCAAGCATTAGGAAGAAACTCTCATGCGTTTCTCTGAAAGAGAAGCAGTCTTTTCCAACACTTCAATTCACTGTGTGAAGTGAATGAAGTGTTGCCTCACTTTCTAAATGCTGTCCTTTCAGAGAAAATCACTTTCCTTTGAATGTGCCTTAAGCTACTTACAAGCATTCACCAGAAACTCACATGCGTTTCTCTGAAAGAGAAGCAGTCTGTTCCAACACTTCAATTCAATGTGCGAAGTGAATGGAGTGTTGCTTCACTTTCTAAATGCTGTCCTTTCAGAGAAAATCACTTTCCTTTGAAAGTGCCTTAAGCTACTAACAAGCATTCAACAGAAACTCACATGCATTTCTCTGAAAGAGAAGCAGTCTGTTCCAACACTTCAATTCACTGTGCGAAGTGAATGGAGTGTTGCTTCAGTTTCTAAATGCTGTCCTTTCAGAGAAAATCACTTTCCTTTGAAAGTGCCTTAAGCAACTTGCAAGCATTCACAAGAAACACTAATGCGTTCTTATGAAAGAGAAGCACTCTGTTCCAACACTTCAATTCACTGCACGAAGGGAATGGAGTGTTGCTTCACTTTCTAAATGCTGTCCTTTCAGAGAAAATCACTTTCCTTTGAAAGTGCCTTAAGCTACTTACAAGCATTCACCAGAAACTCACATGCGTTTCTCTGAAAGAGACGCAGTCGGTTCCAACACTTCAATTCACTGTGCAAAGTGAATGGAGTGTTGCTTCACTTTCTA
Source organism: Myodes glareolus (assembly GCF_982192425.1). Classification (NCBI taxonomy): domain Eukaryota; kingdom Metazoa; phylum Chordata; class Mammalia; order Rodentia; family Cricetidae; genus Myodes; species Myodes glareolus. Next base: position 188,893 of record NW_028263238.1, read on the forward strand.
AATGCTGTCCTTTCAGAGAAAATCACTTTCCTTTGAAAGTGCCTTAAGCAACTTGCGAGAATTCACAAGAAACTCACATGCGTTTCTCTGAAAGAGAAGCAGTTTGTTACAACATTTCAATTCACTGTGTGAAGTGAATGGAGTGTTGCTTCACTTTCTAAATGCTGTCCTTTCAGAGAAAATCACTTTCCTTTGAATGTGCCTTAAGCTACTTACAAGCATTGACCAGAAACTCACATGCGTTTCTCTGAAAGAGAAGCAGTCTCTTCCAATACTTCAATTCACTCTGCGAAGTGAATGGAGTGTTGCTTCACTTTCTAAATGCTGTCCTTTCAGAGAAAATCACTTTCCTTTGAAAGTGCCTTAAGCTACTTACAAGCATTCAACAGAAACTCACATGCATTTCTCTGAAAGGGAAGAAGTCTGTTCCAACACTTCAATTCACTTTGCGAAGTGAATGGAGTGTTGCTTCACTTTCTAAATGCTGTCCTTTCAGAGAAAATCACTTTCCTTTGAAAGTGCCTTAAGCTACTTACAAGCATTCACCAGAAACTCACATGCGTTTCTCTGAAAGAGAAGCAGTCTGTTCCAACACTTCAATTCACTGTGCGAAGTGAATGGAGTGTTGCTTCACTTTCTAAATGCTGTCCTTTCAGAGAAAATCACTTTCCTTTGAAAGTGCCTTAAGCTACTTACAAGCATTAGGAAGAAACTCACATGCGTTTCTCTGAAAGAGAAGCAGTCTGTTCCAACACTTCAATTCACTGTGCGAAGTGAATGGAGTGTTGCATCACTTTCTAAATTCTGTCCTTTCAGAGAAAATCACTTTCCTTTGAAAGTGCCTTAAACTACTTTCAAGCATTCACAAAAAACTCACATGCGTTTCCCTTAAAGAGAAGCAGTCTGTTCCAACACTTCAATTCACTGTGCGAAGTGAATGGAGTGTTGCTTCACTTTCTAAATGCTGTCCTTTCAGAGAAAATCACTTTCCTTTGAAAGTGCCTTAAGCAACTTGCAAGCATTCACCAGAAACTCACATGCGATTCTCTGAAAGAGAAGCAGTCTGTTCCAACATTTCAATTCACTGTGCGAAGTGAATGGAGTGTTGCTTCACTTTCTAAATGCTGTCCTTTCAGAGAAAATCACTTTCCTTTGAAAGTGCCTTAAGCTACTTGCAAGCATTAGGAAGAAACTCACATGCGTTTCTCTGAAAGAGAAGCAGTCTGTTCCAACACTTCAATTCACTGTGCAAAGTGAATGGAGTGTTGCTTCACTTTCTAAATGCTGGCCTTTCAGAGAAAATCACTTTCCTTTGAAAGTGCCTTAAGCTACTTACAAGCATTCACCAGAAACTCACATGCGTTTCTCTGAAAGAGAAGCAGTCTGTTCCAACACTTCAATTCACTGTGCGAAGTGAATGGAGTGTTGCTTCACTTTCTAAATGCTGTCCTTTCAGAGAAAATCACTTTCCTTTGAAAGTGCCTTAAGCTACTTGCAAGCATTAGGAAGAAACTCACATGCGTTTCTCTGAAAGAGAAGCAGACTGTTCCAACACTTCAATTCACTGTGCAAAGTGAATGGAGTGTTGCTTCACTTTCTAAATGCTGTCCTTTCAGAGAAAATCACTTTCCTTTGAAAGTGCCTTAAGCTACTTGCACGCATTAGGAAGTAACTCTCATGCGTTTCTCTGAAAGAGAAGCAGTCTGTTCCAACACTTCAATTCACTGTGTGAAGTGAATGGAGTGTTGCCTCACTTTCTAAATGCTGTCCTTTCAGACAAAATCACTTTCCTTTGAAAGTCCCTTAAGCTACTAACAAGCATTCAACAGAAACTCACATGCATTTCTCTGAAAGAGAAGCAGACTGTTCCAACACTTCAATTCACTGTGCGAAGTGAATGGAGTGTTGCTTCACTTTCTAAATGCTGTCCTTTCAGAGAAAATCACTTTCCTTTGAAAGTGCCTTAAGCTACTTACAAGCATTCACCAGACTCATATGCGTTTCTCTGAAAGAGAAGCAGTCTGTTCCAACACTTCAATTCACTGTGCGAAGTGAATGGAGTGTTGCTTCACTTTCTAAATGCTGTCCTTTCAGAGAAAATCACTTTCCTTTGAAAGTGCCTTAAGCTACTAACAAGCATTCAACAGAAACTCACATGCATTTCTCTGAAAGAGAAGCAGTCTGTTCCAACACTTCAATTCACTGTGCGAAGTGAATGGAGTGTTGCTTCACTTTCTAAATTCTGTCCTTTCAGAGAAAATCACTTTCCTTTGAAAGTGCCTTAAGCAACTTGCAAGCATTCACAAGAAACACTAATGCGTTTATATGAAAGAGAAGCACTCTGTTCCAACACCTCAATTCACTGCACGAAGGGAAGGGAGTGTTGCTTCACTTTCTAAATGCTGTCCTTTCAGAGAAAATCACTTTCCTTTGAAAGTGCCTTAAGCTACTTACAAGCATTCACCAGAAACTCACATGCGTTTCTCTGAAAGAGAAGCAGTCTGTTCCAACACTTCAATTCACTGTGCGAAGTGAATGGAGTGTTGCTTCACTTTCTAAATGCTGTCCTTTCAGAGAAAATCACTTTCCTTTGAAAGTGCCTTAAGCTACTTGTAAGCATTAGGAAGAAACTCACATGCGTTTCTCTGAAAGAGAAGCAGTCTGTTTCCACACTTCAATTCACTGTGCGAAGTGAATGGAGTGTTGCCTCACTTTCTAAATGCTGTCCTTTCAGAGAAAATCACTTTCCTTTGAAAGTGACTTAAACTACTTTCAAGCATTCATAAAAAACTCACATGCATTTCTCTGAAAGAGAAGCAGTCTGTTCCAACACTTCAATTCACTGTGAGAAGTGAATGGAGTGTTGCTTCACTTTCTAAATGCTGTCCTTTCAGAGAAAATCACTTTCCTTTGATAGTGCCTTAAGCTACTTGCAAGCATTAGGAAGAAACTCACATGCGATTCTCTGAAAGAGAAGCAGTCTGTTCCAACACTTCAATTCACTGTGTGAAGTGAATAGAGTGTTGCCTCACTTTCTAAATGCTGTCCTTTCAGAGAAAATCACTTTCCTTTGAAAGTGCCTTAAGCTACATGCAAGCATTAGGAAGAAACTCACATGCGTTTCTCTGAAAGAGAAGCAATCTGTTCCAACACTTCAATTCACTGTGCGAAGTGAATGGAGTGTTGCATCACTTTCTAAATGCTGTCCTTTCAGAGAAAATCACTTTCCTTTGAAAGTGCCTTAAGCTACTAACAAGCATTCAACAGAAACTCACATGCATTTCTCTGAAAGAGAAGCAGTCTGTTCCAACACTTCAATTCACTGTGCGAAGTGAATGGAGTGTTGCTTCACTTTCTAAATTCTGTCCTTTCAGAGAAAATCACTTTCCTTTGAAAGTGCCTTAAGCAACTTGCAAGCATTCACAAGAAACACTAATGCGTTTATATGAAAGAGAAGCACTCTGTTCCAACACCTCAATTCACTGCACGAAGGGAAGGGAGTGTTGCTTCACTTTCTAAATGCTGTCCTTTCAGAGAAAATCACTTTCCTTTGAAAGTGCCTTAAGCTACTTACAAGCATTCACCAGAAACTCACATGCGTTTCTCTGAAAGAGAAGCAGTCTGTTCCAACACTTCAATTCACTGTGCGAAGTGAATGGAGTGTTGCTTCACTTTCTAAATGCTGTCCTTTCAGAGAAAATCACTTTCCTTTGAAAGTGCCTTAAGCTACTTGTAAGCATTAGGAAGAAACTCACATGCGTTTCTCTGAAAGAGAAGCAGTCTGTTTCCACACTTCAATTCACTGTGCGAAGTGAATGGAGTGTTGCCTCACTTTCTAAATGCTGTCCTTTCAGAGAAAATCACTTTCCTTTGAAAGTGACTTAAACTACTTTCAAGCATTCATAAAAAACTCACATGCATTTCTCTGAAAGAGAAGCAGTCTGTTCCAACACTTCAATTCACTGTGAGAAGTGAATGGAGTGTTGCTTCACTTTCTAAATGCTGTCCTTTCAGAGAAAATCACTTTCCTTTGATAGTGCCTTAAGCTACTTGCAAGCATTAGGAAGAAACTCACATGCGATTCTCTGAAAGAGAAGCAGTCTGTTCCAACACTTCAATTCACTGTGTGAAGTGAATAGAGTGTTGCCTCACTTTCTAAATGCTGTCCTTTCAGAGAAAATCACTTTCCTTTGAAAGTGCCTTAAGCTACATGCAAGCATTAGGAAGAAACTCACATGCGTTTCTCTGAAAGAGAAGCAATCTGTTCCAACACTTCAATTCACTGTGCGAAGTGAATGGAGTGTTGCATCACTTTCTAAATGCTGTCCTTTCAGAGAAAATCACTTTCCATTGAAAGTGCCTTAAACTACTTTCAAGCATTCACAAAAAACTCACATGCGTTTCTCTTAAAGAGAAGCAGTCTGTTTCAACACTTCAATTCACTGTGCGAAGTGAATGGAGTGTTGCTTCAGTTTCTAAATGCTGTCCTTTCAGAGAAAATCACTTTCCTTTGAAAGTGCCTTAAGCTACTTACAAGCATTCAACAGAAACTCACATGCATTTCTCTGAAAGAGAAGCAGTCTGTTCCAACACTTCAATTCACTGTGTGAAGTGAATGGAGTGTTGCCTCACTTTCTAAATGCTGTCCTTTCAGACAAAATCACTTTCCTTTGAAAGTCCCTTAAGCTACTAACAAGCATTCAACAGAAACTCACATGCATTTCTCTGAAAGAGAAGCAGACTGTTCCAACACTTCAATTCACTGTGCGAAGTGAATGGAGTGTTGCTTCACTTTCTAAATGCTGTCCTTTCAGAGAAAATCACTTTCCTTTGAAAGTGCCTTAAGCTACTTACAAGCATTCACCAGACTCATATGCGTTTCTCTGAAAGAGAAGCAGTCTGTTCCAACACTTCAATTCACTGTGCGAAGTGAATGGAGTGTTGCTTCACTTTCTAAATGCTGTCCTTTCAGAGAAAATCACTTTCCTTTGAAAGTGCCTTAAGCTACTAACAAGCATTCAACAGAAACTCACATGCATTTCTCTGAAAGAGAAGCAGTCTGTTCCAACACTTCAATTCACTGTGCGAAGTGAATGGAGTGTTGCTTCACTTTCTAAATTCTGTCCTTTCAGAGAAAATCACTTTCCTTTGAAAGTGCCTTAAGCAACTTGCAAGCATTCACAAGAAACACTAATGCGTTTATATGAAAGAGAAGCACTCTGTTCCAACACCTCAATTCACTGCACGAAGGGAAGGGAGTGTTGCTTCACTTTCTAAATGCTGTCCTTTCAGAGAAAATCACTTTCCTTTGAAAGTGCCTTAAGCTACTTACAAGCATTCACCAGAAACTCACATGCGTTTCTCTGAAAGAGAAGCAGTCTGTTCCAACACTTCAATTCACTGTGCGAAGTGAATGGAGTGTTGCTTCACTTTCTAAATGCTGTCCTTTCAGAGAAAATCACTTTCCTTTGAAAGTGCCTTAAGCTACTTGTAAGCATTAGGAAGAAACTCACATGCGTTTCTCTGAAAGAGAAGCAGTCTGTTTCCACACTTCAATTCACTGTGCGAAGTGAATGGAGTGTTGCCTCACTTTCTAAATGCTGTCCTTTCAGAGAAAATCACTTTCCTTTGAAAGTGACTTAAACTACTTTCAAGCATTCATAAAAAACTCACATGCATTTCTCTGAAAGAGAAGCAGTCTGTTCCAACACTTCAATTCACTGTGAGAAGTGAATGGAGTGTTGCTTCACTTTCTAAATGCTGTCCTTTCAGAGAAAATCACTTTCCTTTGATAGTGCCTTAAGCTACTTGCAAGCATTAGGAAGAAACTCACATGCGATTCTCTGAAAGAGAAGCAGTCTGTTCCAACACTTCAATTCACTGTGTGAAGTGAATAGAGTGTTGCCTCACTTTCTAAATGCTGTCCTTTCAGAGAAAATCACTTTCCTTTGAAAGTGCCTTAAGCTACATGCAAGCATTAGGAAGAAACTCACATGCGTTTCTCTGAAAGAGAAGCAATCTGTTCCAACACTTCAATTCACTGTGCGAAGTGAATGGAGTGTTGCATCACTTTCTAAATGCTGTCCTTTCAGAGAAAATCACTTTCCTTTGAAAGTGCCTTAAGCTACTAACAAGCATTCAACAGAAACTCACATGCATTTCTCTGAAAGAGAAGCAGTCTGTTCCAACACTTCAATTCACTGTGCGAAGTGAATGGAGTGTTGCTTCACTTTCTAAATTCTGTCCTTTCAGAGAAAATCACTTTCCTTTGAAAGTGCCTTAAGCAACTTGCAAGCATTCACAAGAAACACTAATGCGTTTATATGAAAGAGAAGCACTCTGTTCCAACACCTCAATTCACTGCACGAAGGGAAGGGAGTGTTGCTTCACTTTCTAAATGCTGTCCTTTCAGAGAAAATCACTTTCCTTTGAAAGTGCCTTAAGCTACTTACAAGCATTCACCAGAAACTCACATGCGTTTCTCTGAAAGAGAAGCAGTCTGTTCCAACACTTCAATTCACTGTGCGAAGTGAATGGAGTGTTGCTTCACTTTCTAAATGCTGTCCTTTCAGAGAAAATCACTTTCCTTTGAAAGTGCCTTAAGCTACTTGTAAGCATTAGGAAGAAACTCACATGCGTTTCTCTGAAAGAGAAGCAGTCTGTTTCCACACTTCAATTCACTGTGCGAAGTGAATGGAGTGTTGCCTCACTTTCTAAATGCTGTCCTTTCAGAGAAAATCACTTTCCTTTGAAAGTGACTTAAACTACTTTCAAGCATTCATAAAAAACTCACATGCATTTCTCTGAAAGAGAAGCAGTCTGTTCCAACACTTCAATTCACTGTGAGAAGTGAATGGAGTGTTGCTTCACTTTCTAAATGCTGTCCTTTCAGAGAAAATCACTTTCCTTTGATAGTGCCTTAAGCTACTTGCAAGCATTAGGAAGAAACTCACATGCGATTCTCTGAAAGAGAAGCAGTCTGTTCCAACACTTCAATTCACTGTGTGAAGTGAATAGAGTGTTGCCTCACTTTCTAAATGCTGTCCTTTCAGAGAAAATCACTTTCCTTTGAAAGTGCCTTAAGCTACATGCAAGCATTAGGAAGAAACTCACATGCGTTTCTCTGAAAGAGAAGCAATCTGTTCCAACACTTCAATTCACTGTGCGAAGTGAATGGAGTGTTGCATCACTTTCTAAATGCTGTCCTTTCAGAGAAAATCACTTTCCATTGAAAGTGCCTTAAACTACTTTCAAGCATTCACAAAAAACTCACATGCGTTTCTCTTAAAGAGAAGCAGTCTGTTTCAACACTTCAATTCACTGTGCGAAGTGAATGGAGTGTTGCTTCAGTTTCTAAATGCTGTCCTTTCAGAGAAAATCACTTTCCTTTGAAAGTGCCTTAAGCAACTTGCAAGAATTCACAAGAAACTCACATGCGTTTCTCTGAAAGAGAAGCAGTCTGTTCCAACACTTCAATTCACTGTGTGAAGTGAATGGAGTGTTGCCTCACTTTCTAAATGCTGTCCTTTCTGACAAAATCACTTTCCTTTGAAAGTGCCTTAAGCTACTTACAAGCATTCACCAGAAACTCACATGCGTTTCTCTGAAAGAGAAGCATTCTGTTCCAATACTTCAATTCACTCTGCGAAGTGAATGGAGTGTTGCTTCACTTTCTAAATGCTGTCCTTTCAGAGAAAATCACTTTCCTTTGAAAGTGCCTTAAGCTACTTACAAGCATTCAACAGAAACTCACATGCATTTCTCTGAAAGAGAAGCAGTCTGTTCCAACACTTCAATTCACTGTGAGAAGTGAATGGAGTGTTGCTTCACTTTCTAAATGCTGTCCTTTCAGAGAAAATCACTTTCCTTTGAAAGTGCCTTAAGCTACTTACAAGCATTCACCAGAAACTCACATGCGATTCTCTGAAAGAGAAGCAGTCTGTTCCAACATTTCAATTCACTGTGCGAAGTGAATGGAGTGTTGCTTCACTTTCTAAATGCTGTCCTTTCAGAGAAAATCACTTTCCTTTGAAAGTGCCTTAAGCTACTTGCAAGCATTAGGAAGAAACTCACATGCGTTTCTCTGAAAGAGAAGCAGTCTGTTCCAACACTTCAATTCACTGTGCGAAGTGAATGGAGTGTTGCTTCACTTTCTAAATGCTGGCCTTTCAGAGAAAATCACTTTCCTTTGAAAGTGCCTTAAGCTACTTACAAGCATTCACCAGAAACTCACATGCGTTTCTCTGAAAGAGAAGCAGTCTGTTCCAACACTTCAATTCACTGTGCGAAGTGAATGGAGTGTTGCTTCACTTTCTAAATGCTGTCCTTTCAGAGAAAATCACTTTCCTTTGAAAGTGCCTTAAGCTACTTGCAAGCATTAGGAAGAAACTCACATGCGTTTCTCTGAAAGAGAAGCAGACTGTTCCAACACTTCAATTCACTGTGCGAAGTGATTGGAGTGTTGCTTCACTTTCTAAATGCTGTCCTTTCAGAGAAAATCACTTTCCTTTGAAAGTGCCTTAAGCTACTTGCAAGCATTAGGAAGAAACTCACATGCGTTTCTCTGAAAGAGAAGCAATCTGTTCCAACACTTCAATTCACTGTGCGAAGTGAATGGAGTGTTGCATCACTTTCTAAATGCTGTCCTTTCAGAGAAAATCACTTTCCATTGAAAGTGCCTTAAACTACTTTCAAGCATTCACAAAAAACTCACATGCGTTTCTCTTAAAGAGAAGCAGTCTGTTTCAACACTTCAATTCACTGTGCGAAGTGAATGGAGTGTTGCTTCAGTTTCTAAATGCTGTCCTTTCAGAGAAAATCACTTTCCTTTGAAAGTGCCTTAAGCAACTTGCAAGAATTCACAAGAAACTCACATGCGTTTCTCTGAAAGAGAAGCAGTCTGTTCCAACACTTCAATTCACTGTGTGAAGTGAATGGAGTGTTGCCTCACTTTATAAATGCTGTCCTTTCTGACAAAATCACTTTCCTTTGAAAGTGCCTTAAGCTACTTCAAAGCATTCACCAGAAACTCACATGCGTTTCTCTGAAAGAGAAGCACTCTGTTCCAATACTTCAATTCACTCTGCGAAGTGAATGGAGTGTTGCTTCACTTTCTAAATGCTGTCCTTTCAGAGAAAATCACTTTCCTTTGAAAGTGCCTTAAGCTACTTACAAGCATTCAACAGAAACTCACATGCATTTCTCTGAAAGAGAAGCAGTCTGTTCCAACACTTCAATTCACTGTGAGAAGTGAATGGAGTGTTGCTTCACTTTCTAAATGCTGTCCTTTCAGAGAAAATCACTTTCCTTTGAAAGTGCCTTAAGCTACTTACAAGCATTCACCAGAAACTCACATGCGATTCTCTGAAAGAGAAGCAGTCTGTTCCAACATTTCAATTCACTGTGCGAAGTGAATGGAGTGTTGCTTCACTTTCTAAATGCTGTCCTTTCAGAGAAAATCACTTTCCTTTGAAAGTGCCTTAAGCTACTTGCAAGCATTAGGAAGAAACTCACATGCGTTTCTCTGAAAGAGAAGCAGTCTGTTCCAACACTTCAATTCACTGTGCGAAGTGAATGGAGTGTTGCTTCACTTTCTAAATGCTGGCCTTTCAGAGAAAATCACTTTCCTTTGAAAGTGCCTTAAGCTACTTACAAGCATTCACCAGAAACTCACATGCGTTTCTCTGAAAGAGAAGCAGTCTGTTCCAACACTTCAATTCACTGTGCGAAGTGAATGGAGTGTTGCTTCACTTTCTAAATGCTGTCCTTTCAGAGAAAATCACTTTCCTTTGAAAGTGCCTTAAGCTACTTGCAAGCATTAGGAAGAAACTCACATGCGTTTCTCTGAAAGAGAAGCAGACTGTTCCAACACTTCAATTCACTGTGCGAAGTGAATGGAGTGTTGCTTCACTTTCTAAATGCTGTCCTTTCAGAGAAAATCACTTTCCTTTGAAAGTGCCTTAAGCTACTTGCAAGCATTAGGAAGAAACTCTCATGCGTTTCTCTGAAAGAGAAGCAGTCTGTTCCAACACTTCAATTCACTGTGTGAAGTGAATGGAGTGTTGTTTCACTTTCTAAATGCTGTCCTTTCAGACAAAATCACTTTCCTTTCAAAGTGCCTTAAGCTACTTACAAGCATTCACCAGAAACTCATATGCGTTTCTCTGAAAGAGAAGCAGTCTGTTCCAACACTTCAATTCACTGTGCGAAGTGAATGGAGTGTTGCTACACTTTCTAAATTCTGTCCTTTCAGAGAAAATCACTTTCCTTTGAAAGTGCCTTAAGCAACTTGCAAGCATTCACAAGAAACACTAATGCGTTTATATGAAAGAGAAGCACTCTGTTCCAACACTTCAATTCACTGCACGAAGGGAAGGGAGTGTTGCTTCACTTTCTAAATGCTGTCCTTTCAGAGAAAATCACTTTCCTTTGAAAGTGCCTTAAGCTACTTACAAGCATTCACCAGAAACTCACATGCGTTTCTCTGAAAGAGAAGCAGTCGGTTCCAACACTTCAATTCACTGTGTGAAGTGAATAGAGTGTTGCCTCACTTTCTAAATGCTGTCCTTTCAGAGAAAATCACTTTCCTTTGAAAGTGCCTTAAGCTACTTGCAAGCATTAGGAAGAAACTCTCATGCGTTTCTCTGAAAGAGAAGCAGTCTGTTCCAACACTTCAATTCACTGTGTGAAGTGAATGGAGTGTTGCCTCACTTTCTAAATGCTGTCCTTTCTGACAAAATCACTTTCCTTTGAAAGTGCCTTAAGCTACTTACAAGCATTCACCAGAAACTCATATGCGTTTCTCTGAAAGAGAAGCAGTCTGTTCCAACACTTCAATTCAATGTGCGAAGTGAATGGAGTGTTGCTTCACTTTCTAAATGCTGTCCTTTCAGAGAAAATCACTTTCCTTTGAAAGTGCCTTAAGCTACTAACAAGCATTCAACAGAAACTCACATGCATTTCTCTGAAAGAGAAGCAGTCTGTTCCAACACTTCAATTCACTGTGCGAAGTGTATGGAGTGTTGCTTCACTTTCTAAATTCTGTCCTTTCAGAGAAAATCACTTTCCTTTGAAAGTGCCTTAAGCAATTTGCAAGCATTCACAAGAAACACTAATGCGTTTATATGAAAGAGAAGCACTCTGTTCCAACACTTCAATTCACTGCACGAAGGGAAGGGAGTGTTGCTTCACTTTCTAAATGCTGTCCTTTCAGAGAAAATCACTTTCCTTTGAAAGTGCCTTAAGCTACTTGTAAGCATTAGGAAGAAACTCACATGCGTTTCTCTGAAAGAGAAGCAGACTGTTCCAACACTTCAATTCACTGTGCGAAGTGAATGGAGTGTTGCTTCACTTTCTAAATGCTGTCCTTTCAGAGAAAATCACTTTCCTATGAAAGTGCCTTCAGCTACTTGCAAGCATTAGGAAGAAACTCTCATGCGTTTCTCTGAAAGAGAAGCAGTCTGTTCCAACACTTCAATTCACTGTGTGAAGTGAATGGAGTGTTGCCTCACTTTCTAAATGCTGTCCTTTCAGAGAAAATCACTTTCCTTTGAATGTGCCTTAAGCTACTTACAAGCATTCACCAGAAACTCACATGCGTTTCTCTGAAAGAGAAGCAGTCTGTTCCAACACTTCAATTCAATGTGCGAAGTGAATGGAGTGTTGCTTCACTTTCTAAATGCTGTCCTTTCAGAGAAAATCACTTTCCTTTGAAAGTGCCTTAAGCTACTTACAAGCATTCAACAGAAACTCACATGCATTTCTCTGAAAGAGAAGCAGTCTGTTCCAACACTTCAATTCACTGTGCGAAGTGAATGGAGTGTTGCTTCAGTTTCTAAATGCTGTCCTTTCAGAGAAAATCACTTTCCTTTGAAAGTGCCTTAAGCAACTTGCAAGCATTCACAAGAAACACTAATGCGTTTCTATGAAAGAGAAGCACTCTGTTCCAACACTTCAATTCACTGCACGAAGGGAATGGAGTGTTGCTTCACTTTCTAAATGCTGTCCTTTCAGAGAAAATCACTTTCCTTTGAAAGTGCCTTAAGCTACTTACAAGCATTCACCAGAAACTCACATGCGTTTCTCTGAAAGAGAAGCAGTCTGTTCCAACACTTCAATTCACTGTGCGAAGTGAATGGAGTGTTGCTTCACTTTCTAAATGCTGTCCTTTCAGAGAAAATCACTTTCCTTTGAAAGTGCCTTAAGCTACTTACAAGCATTAGGAAGAAACTCACATGCGTTTCTCTGAAAGAGAAGCAGTCTGTTCCAACACTTCAATTCACTGTGCGAAGTGAATGGAGTGTTGCATCACTTTCTAAATTCTGTCCTTTCAGAGAAAATCACTTTCCTTTGAAAGTGCCTTAAACTACTTTCAAGCATTCACAAAAAACTCACATGCGTTTCCCTTAAAGAGAAGCAGTCTGTTCCAACACTTCAATTCACTGTGCGAAGTGAATGGAGTGTTGCTTCAGTTTCTAAATGCTGTCCTTTCAGAGAAAATCTCTTTCCTTTGAGAGTGCCTTAAGCAACTTGCAAGAATTCACAAGAAACTCACATGCGTTTCTCTGAAAGAGAAGCAGTCTCTTCCAACACTTCAATTCACTGTGTGAAGTGAATGGAGTGTTGCTTCACTTTCTAAATGCTGTTCTTTCAGAGAAAATCACTTTCCTTTGAAAGTGCCTTAAGCAACTTGCAAGCATTCACAAGAAACACTAATGCGTTTCTATGAAAGAGAAGCAGTCTGTTCCAACACTTCAATTCACTGCACGAAGGGAATGGAGTGTTGCTTCACTTTCTAAATGCTGTCCTTTCAGAGAAAATCACTTTCCTTTGAAAGTGCCTTAAGCTACTTACAAGCATTCACCAGAAACTCACATGCGTTTCTCTGAAAGAGAAGCGGTCGGTTCCAACACTTCAATTCACTGTGCAAAGTGAATGGAGTGTTGCTTCACTTTCTAAATGCTGTCCTTTCAGAGAAAATCACTTTCCTTTGAAAGTGCCTTAAGCAACTTGCAAGAATTCACAAGAAACTCACATGCGTTTCTCTGAAAGAGAAGCAGTTTGTTCCAACACTTCAATTCACTGTGTGAAGTGAATGGAGTGTTGCTTCACATTCTAAATGCTGTCCTTTCAGAGAAAATCACTTTCCTTTGAATGTGCCTTAAGCTACTTACAAGCATTGACCAGAAACTCACATGCGTTTCTCTGAAAGTGAAGCAGTCTCTTCCAATACTTCAATTCACTCTGCGAAGTGAATGGAGTGTTGCTTCACTTTCTAAATGCTGTCCTTTCAGAGAAAATCACTTTCCTTTGAAAGTGCCTTAAGCTACTTACAAGCATTCAACAGAAACTCACATGCATTTCTCTGAAAGGGAAGCAGTCTGTTCCAACACTTCAATTCACTGTGCGAAGTGAATGGAGTGTTGCTTCACTTTCTAAATGCTGTCCTTTCAGAGAAAATCACTTTCCTTTGAAAGTGCCTTAAGCTACTTACAAGCATTCACCAGAAACTCACATGCGATTCTCTGAAAGAGAAGCAGTCTGTTCCAACACTTCAATTCACTGTGCGAAGTGAATGGAGTGTTGCTTCACTTTCTAAATGCTGTCCTTTCAGAGAAAATCACTTTCCTTTGAAAGTGCCTTAAGGTACTTACAATCATTAGGAAGAAACTCACATGCATTTCTCTGAAAGAGAAGCAGTCTGTTCCAACACTTCAATTCACTGTGCGAAGTGAATGGAGTGTTGCATCACTTTCTAAATTCTGTCCTTTCAGAGAAAATCACTTTCCTTTGAAAGTGCCTTAAACTACTTTCAAGCATTCACAAAAAACTCACATGCGTTTCCCTTAAAGAGAAGCAGTCTGTTCCAACACTTCAATTCACTGTGCGAAGTGAATGGAGTGTTGCTTCAGTTTCTAAATGCTGTCCTTTCAGAGAAAATCACTTTCCTTTGAGAGTGCCTTAAGCAACTTGCAAGAATTCACAAGAAACTCACATGCGTTTCTCTGAAAGAGAAGCAGTCTCTTCCAACACTTCAATTCACTGTGTGAAGTGAATGGAGTGTTGCTTCACTTTCTAAATGCTGTTCTTTCAGAGAAAATCACTTTCCTTTGAAAGTGCCTTAAGCTACTTACAAGCATTCACCAGAAACTCACATGAGTTTCTCTGAAAGAGAAGCAGTCTGTTCCAATACTTCAATTCACTCTGCGAAGTGAATGGAGTGTTGCTTCACTTTCTAAATGCTGTCCTTTCAGAGAAAATCACTTTCCTTTGAAAGTGCCTTAAGCTACTTACAAGCATTCAACAGAAACTCACATGCATTTCTCTGAAAGAGAAGCTGTCTGTTCCAACACTTCAATTCACTGTGAGAAGTGAATGGAGTGTTGCTTCACTTTCTAAATGCTGTCCTTTCAGAGAAAATCACTTTCCTTTGAAAGTGCCTTAAGCTACTTACAAGCATTCACCAGAAACTCACATGCGATTCTCTGAAAGAGAAGCAGTCTGTTCCAACATTTCAATTCACTGTGCGAAGTGAATGGAGTGTTGCTTCACTTTCTAAATGCTGTCCTTTCAGAGAAAATCACTTTCCTTTGAAAGTGCCTTAAGCTACTTGCAAGCATTAGGAAGAAACTCACATGCGTTTCTCTGAAAGAGAAGCAGTCTGTTCCAACACTTCAATTCACTGTGCAAAGTGAATGGAGTGTTGCTTCACTTTCTAAATGCTGGCCTTTCAGAGAAAATCACTTTCCTTTGAAAGTGCCTTAAGCTACTTACAAGCATTCACCAGAAACTCACATGTGTTTCTCTGAAAGAGAAGCAGTCTGTTCCAACACTTCAATTCACTGTGCGAAGTGAATGGAGTGTTGCTTCACTTTCTAAATGCTGTCCTTTCAGAGAAAATCACTTTCCTTTGAAAGTGCATTAAGCTACTTGCAAGCATTAGGAAGAAACTCACATGCGTTTCTCTGAAAGAGAAGCAGACTGTTCCAACACTTCAATTCACTGTGCGAAGTGAATGGAGTGTTGCTTCACTTTCTAAATGCTGTCCTTTCAGAGAAAATCACTTTCCTTTGAAAGAGCCTTAAGCTACTTGCAAGCATTAGGAAGAAACTCTCATGCGTTTCTCTGAAAGAGAAGCAGTCTGTTCCAACACTTCAATTCAATGTGCGAAGTGAATGGAGTGTTGCTTCACTTTCTAAATGCTGTCCTTTCAGAGAAAATCACTTTCCTTTGAAAGTGCCTTAAGCTACTAACAAGCATTCAACAGAAACTCACATGCATTTCTCTGAAAGAGAAGCAGTCTGTTCCAACACTTCAATTCACTGTGCGAAGTGAATGGAGTGTTGCTTCACTTTCTAAATTCTGTCCTTTCAGAGAAAATCACTTTCCTTTGAAAGTGCCTTAAGCAACTTGCAAGCATTCACAAGAAACACTAATGCGTTTATATGAAAGAGAAGCACTCTGTTCCAACACCTCAATTCACTGCACGAAGGGAAGGGAGTGTTGCTTCACTTTCTAAATGCTGTCCTTTCAGAGAAAATCACTTTCCTTTGAAAGTGCCTTAAGCTACTTACAAGCATTCACCAGAAACTCACATGCGTTTCTCTGAAAGAGAAGCAGTCGGTTCCAACACTTCAATTCACGGTGCGAAGTGAATGGAGTGTTGCTTCACTTTCTAAATGCTGTCCTTTCAGAGAAAATCACTTTCCTTTGAAAGTGCCTTAAGCTACTTGTAAGCATTAGGAAGAAACTCACATGCGTTTCTCTGAAAGAGAAGCAGTCTGTTTCCAAACTTCAATTCACTGTGCGAAGTGAATGGAGTGTTGCCTCACTTTCTAAATGCTGTCCTTTCAGAGAAAATCACTTTCCTTTGAAAGTGACTTAAACTACTTTCAAGCATTCATAAAAAACTCACATGCATTTCTCTGAAAGAGAAGCAGTCTGTTCCAACACTTCAATTCACTGTGAGAAGTGAATGGAGTGTTTCTTCACTTTCTAAATGCTGTCCTTTCAGAGAAAATAACTTTCCTTTGATAGTGCCTTAAGCTACTTGCAAGCATTAGGAAGAAACTCACATGCGATTCTCTGAAAGAGAAGCAGTCTGTTCCAACACTTCAATTCACTGTGTGAAGTGAATAGAGTGTTGCCTAACTTTCTAAATGCTGTCCTTTCAGAGAAAATCACTTTCCTTTGAAAGTGCCTTAAGCTACATGCAAGCATTAGGAAGAAACTCACATGCGTTTTTCTGAAAGAGAAGCAGTCTGTTCCAATACTTCAATTCACTGTGCGAAGTGAATGGAGTGTTGCATCACTTTCTAAATGCTGTCCTTTCAGAGAAAATCACTTTCCATTGAAAGTGCCTTAAACTACTTTCAAGCATTCACAAAAAACTCACATGCGTTTCTCTTAAAGAGAAGCAGTCTGTTTCAACAATTCAATTCACTGTGCGAAGTGAATGGAGTGTTGCTTCAGTTTCTAAATGCTGTCCTTTCAGAGAAAATCACTTTCCATTGAAAGTGCCTTAAACTACTTTCAAGCATTCACAAAAAACTCACATGCGTTTCTCTTAAAGAGAAGCAGTCTGTTTCAACAATTCAATTCACTGTGCGAAGTGAATGGAGTGTTGCTTCACTTTCTAAATGCTGTCCTTTCAGAGAAAATCACTTTCCTTTGAAAGTGCCTTAAGCTACTTACAAGCATTCACCAGAAACTCACATGCGTTTCTCTGAAAGAGAAGCTGTCTGTTCCAATACTTCAATTCACTCTGCGAAGTGAATGGAGTGTTGCTTCACTTTCTAAATGCTGTCCTTTCAGAGAAAATCACTTTCCTTTGAAAGTGCCTTAAGCTACTTACAAGCATTCAACAGAAACTCACATGCATTTTTCTGAAAGAGAAGCAGTCTGTTCCAACACTTCAATTCACTGTGAGAAGTGAATGGAGTGTTGCTTCACTTTCTAAATGCTGTCCTTTCAGAGAAAATCACTTTCCTTTGAAAGTGCCTTAAGCTACTTACAAGCATTCACCAGAAACTCACATGCGATTCTCTGAAAGAGAAGCAGTCTGTTCCAACATTTCAATTCACTGTGCGAAATGAATGGAGTGTTGCTTCACTTTCTAAATGCTGTCCTTTCAGAGAAAATCACTTTCCTTTGAAAGTGCCTTAAGCTACTTGCAAGCATTAGGAAGAAACTCACATGCGTTTCTCTGAAAGAGAAGCAGTCTGTTCCAACACTTTAATTAACTGTGCGAAGTGAATGGAGTGTTGCTTCACTTTCTAAATGCTGGCCTTTCAGAGAAAATCACTTTCCTTTGAAAGTGCCTTAAGCTACTTACAAGCATTCACCAGAAACTCACATGCGTTTCTCTGAAAGAGAAGCAGTCTGTTCCAACACTTCAATTCACTGTGCGAAGTGAATGGAGTGTTGCTTCACTTTCTAAATTCTGTCCTTTCAGAGAAAATCACTTTCCTTTGAAAGTGCCTTAAGCAACTTGCAAGCATTCACAAGAAACACTAATGCGTTTATATGAAAGAGAAGCACTCTGTTCCAACACTTCAATTCACTGCACGAAGGGAAGGGAGTGTTGCTTCACTTTCTAAATGCTGTCCTTTCAGAGAAAATCACTTTCCTTTGAAAGTGCCTTAAGCTACTTACAAGCATTCACCAGAAACTCACATGCGTTTCTCTGAAAGAGAAGCAGTCGGTTCCAACACTTCAATTCACTGTGCGAAGTGAATGGAGTGTTGCTTCACTTTCTAAATGCTGTCCTTTCAGAGAAAATCACTTTCCTTTGAAAGTGCCTTAAGCTACTTGTAAGCATTAGGAAGAAACTCACATGCGTTTCTCTGAAAGAGAAGCAGTCTGTTTCAACACTTCAATTCACTGTGCGAAGTGAATGGAGTGTTGCGTCACTTTCTAAATGCTGTCCTTTCAGAGAAAATCACTTTCCTTTGAAAGTGACTTAAACTACTTTCAAGCATTCATAAAAAACTCACATGCATTTCTCTGAAACAGAAGCACTCTGTTCCAACACTTCAATTCACTGTGCGAAGTGAATGTAGTGTTGCTTCACTTTCTAAATGCTGTCCTTTCAGAGAAAATCACTTTCCTTTGATAGTGCCTTAAGCTACTTGCAAGCATTAGTAAGAAACTCACATACGATTCTCTGAAAGAGAAGCAGTCTGTTCCAACACTTCAATTCACTGTGTGAAGTGAATAGAGTGTTGCCTCACTTTCTAAATGCTGTCCTTTCAGAGAAAATCACTTTCCTTTGAAAGTGCCTTAACCTACTTGCAAGCATTAGGAAGAAACTCACATGCGTTTCTCTGAAAGAGAAGCAGTCTGTTCCAACACTTCAATTCACTGTGCGAAGTGAATGGAGTGTTGCTTCACTTTCTAAATGCTGTCCTTTCAGAGAAAATCACTTTCCTTTGAAAGTGCCTTAAACTACTTTCAAGCATTCACAAAAAACTCACATGCATTTCTCTTAAAGAGAAGCAGTCTGTTCCAACACTTCAATTCACTGTGCGAAGTGAATGGAGTGTTGCTTCACTTTCTAAATGCTGTCCTTTCAGAGAAAATCACTTTCCTTTGAAAGTGCCTTAAGCAACTTGCAAGCATTCACAAGAAACTCACATGTGTTTCTCTGAAAGAGAAGCAGTCTGTTCCAACATTTCAATTCACTGTGCGAAGTGAATGGAGTGTTGCTTCACTTTCTAAATGCTGTCCTTTCAGAGAAAATCACTTTCCTTTGAAAGTGCCTTGAGCTACTTACAAGCATTCACAAGAAACTCACATGCATTTCTCTGAAAGAGAAGCAGTCTGTTCCAACACTTCAATTCACTGTGCGAAGTGAATGGAGTGTTGCTTCACTTTCTAAATGCTGGCCTTTCAGAGAAAATCACTTTCCTTTGAAAGTGCCTTAAGCTACTTACAAGCATTCACCAGAAACTCACATGCGTTTCTCTGAAAGAGAAACAGTCTGTTCCAACATTTCAATTCAGTGTGCGAAGTGAATGGAGTGTTACTTCACTTTCTAAATGCTGTCCTTTCAGAGAAAATCACTTTCCTTTGAAAGTGACTTAAGCTACTTGCAAGCATTAGGAAGAAACTCACATGCGTTTCTCTGAAAGAGAAGCAGTCTGTTACAACACTTCAATTCACTGTGCGAAGTGAATGGAGTGTTGCTTCACTTTCTAAATGCTGGCCTTTCAGAGAAAACCACTTTCCTTTGAAAGTGCCTTAAGCTACTTACAAGCATTCAAAAGAAACTCACATGCGTTTCCCTGAAAGAGAAGCAGTCTGTTCCAACACTTCAATTCACTGTGCAAAGTGAATGGAGTGTTGCTTCACTTTCTAAATGCTGTCCTTTCAGAGAAAATCACTTTCCTTTGAAAGTGCCTTAAGCTACTTGCAAGCATTAGGAAGAAACTCTCATGCGTTTCTCTGAAAGAGAAGCAGTCTGTTCCAACACATCAATTCACTGTGTGAAGTGAATGGAGTGTTGTTTCACTTTCTAAATGCTGTCCTTTCAGACAAAATCACTTTCCTTTCAAAGTGCCTTAAGCTACTTGCAAGCATTCACCAGAAACTCATATGCGTTTCTCTGAAAGAGAAGCAGTCTGTTCCAACACTTCAATTCAATGTGCGAAGTGAATGGAGTGTTGCTTCACTTTCTAAATGCTGTCCTTTCAGAGAAAATCACTTTCCTTTGAAAGTGCCTTAAGCTACTAACAAGCATTCAACAGAAACTCACATGCATTTCTCTGAAAGAGAAGCAGTCTGTTCCAACACTTCAATTCACTGTGCGAAGTGAATGGAGTGTTGCTTCACTTTCTAAATTCTGTCCTTTCAGAGAAAATCACTTTCCTTTGAAAGTGCCTTAAGCAACTTGCAAGCATTCACAAGAAACACTAATGCGTTTATATGAAAGAGAAGCACTCTGTTCCAACACTTCAATTCACTGCACGAAGGGAAGGGAGTATTGCTTCACTTTCTAAATGCTGTCCTTTCAGAGAAAATCACTTTCCTCTGAAAGTGCCTTAAGCTACTTACAAGCATTCACCAGAAACTCACATGCGTTTCTCTGAAAGAGAAGCAGTCGGTTCCAACACTTCAATTCACTGTGCGAAGTGAATGGAGGGTTGCTTCACTTTCTAAATGCTGTCCTTTCAGAGAAAATCACTTTCCTTTGAAAGTGCCTTAAGCTACTTGTAAGCATTAGGAAGAAACTCACATGCGTTTCTCTGAAAGAGAAGCAGTCTGTTTCAACACTTCAATTCACTGTGCGAAGTGAATGGAGTGTTGCCTCACTTTCTAAATGCTGTCCTTTCAGAGAAAATCACTTTCCTTTGAAAGTGACTTAAACTACTTTGAAGCATTCATAAAAAACTCACATGCATTTCTCTGAAAGAGAAGCAGTCTGTTCCAACAATTCAATTCACTGTGCGAAGTGAATGGAGTGTTGCTTCACTTTCTAAATGCTGTCCTTTCAGAGAAAATCACTTTCCTTTGATAGTGCCTTAAGCTACTTGCAAGCATTAGGAAGAAACTCACATGCGATTCTCTGAAAGAGAAGCAGTCTGTTCCAACACTTCAATTCACTGTGTGAAGTGAATAGAGTGTTGCCTCACTTTCTAAATGCTGTCCTTTCAGAGAAAATCACTTTCCTTTGAAAGTGCCTTAAGCTACTTGCAAGCATTAGGAAGAAACTCACATGCGTTTCTCTGAAAGAGAAGCAGTCTGTTCCAACACTTCAATTCACTGTGCAAAGTGAATGGAGTGTTGCTTCACTTTCTAAATGCTGTCCTTTCAGAGAAAATCACTTTCCTTTGAAAGTGCCTTAAACTACTTTCAAGCATTCACAAAAAACTCACATGCGTTTCTCTTAAAGAGAAGCAGTCTGTTCCAACACTTCAATTCACTGTGCGAAGTGATTGGAGTGTTGCTTCACTTTCTAAATGCTGTCCTTTCAGAGAAAATCACTTTCCTTTGAAAGTGCCTTAAGCAACTTGCAAGCATTCACAAGAAACTCACATGTGTTTCTCTGAAAGAGAAGCAGTCTGTTCCAACACTTCAATTCACTGTGCGAAGTGAATGGAGTGTTGCTTCACTTTCTAAATGCTGTCCTTTCAGAGAAAATCACTTTCCTTTGATAGTGCCTTAAGCTACTTGCAAGCATTAGGAAGAAACTCACATGCGATTCTCTGAAAGAGAAGCAGTCTGTTCCAACACTTCAATTCACTGTGTGAAGTGAATAGAGTGTTGCCTCACTTTCTAAATGCTGTCCTTTCAGAGAAAATCACTTTCCTTTGAAAGTGCCTTAAGCTACTTGCAAGCATTAGGAAGAAACTCACATGCGTTTCTCTGAAAGAGAAGCAGTCTGTTCCAACACTTCAATTCACTGTGCGAAGTGAATGGAGTGTTGCATCACTTTCTAAATGCTGTCCTTTCAGAGAAAATCACTTTCCATTGAAAGTGCCTTAAACTACATTCAAGCATTCACAAAAAACTCACATGCGTTTCTCTTAAAGAGAAGCAGTCTGTTTCAACACTTCAATTCACTGTGCGAAGTGAATGGAGTGTTGCTTCACTTTCTAAATTCTGTCCTTTCAGAGAAAATCACTTTCCTTTGAAAGTGCCTTAAGCAACTTGCAAGCATTCACAAGAAACACTAATGCGTTTATATGAAAGAGAAGCACTCTGTTCCAACACCTCAATTCACTGCACGAAGGGAAGGGAGTGTTGCTTCACTTTCTAAATGCTGTCCTTTCAGAGAAAATCACTTTCCTTTGAAAGTGCCTTAAGCTACTTACAAGCATTCACCAGAAACTCACATGCGTTTCTCTGAAAGAGAAGCAGTCGGTTCCAACACTTCAATTCACGGTGCGAAGTGAATGGAGTGTTGCTTCACTTTCTAAATGCTGTCCTTTCAGAGAAAATCACTTTCCTTTGAAAGTGCCTTAAGCTACTTGTAAGCATTAGGAAGAAACTCACATGCGTTTCTCTGAAAGAGAAGCAGTCTGTTTCCAAACTTCAATTCACTGTGCGAAGTGAATGGAGTGTTGCCTCACTTTCTAAATGCTGTCCTTTCAGAGAAAATCACTTTCCTTTGAAAGTGACTTAAACTACTTTCAAGCATTCATAAAAAACTCACATGCATTTCTCTGAAAGAGAAGCAGTCTGTTCCAACACTTCAATTCACTGTGAGAAGTGAATGGAGTGTTTCTTCACTTTCTAAATGCTGTCCTTTCAGAGAAAATAACTTTCCTTTGATAGTGCCTTAAGCTACTTGCAAGCATTAGGAAGAAACTCACATGCGATTCTCTGAAAGAGAAGCAGTCTGTTCCAACACTTCAATTCACTGTGTGAAGTGAATAGAGTGTTGCCTAACTTTCTAAATGCTGTCCTTTCAGAGAAAATCACTTTCCTTTGAAAGTGCCTTAAGCTACATGCAAGCATTAGGAAGAAACTCACATGCGTTTTTCTGAAAGAGAAGCAGTCTGTTCCAATACTTCAATTCACTGTGCGAAGTGAATGGAGTGTTGCATCACTTTCTAAATGCTGTCCTTTCAGAGAAAATCACTTTCCATTGAAAGTGCCTTAAACTACTTTCAAGCATTCACAAAAAACTCACATGCGTTTCTCTTAAAGAGAAGCAGTCTGTTTCAACAATTCAATTCACTGTGCGAAGTGAATGGAGTGTTGCTTCAGTTTCTAAATGCTGTCCTTTCAGAGAAAATCACTTTCCATTGAAAGTGCCTTAAACTACTTTCAAGCATTCACAAAAAACTCACATGCGTTTCTCTTAAAGAGAAGCAGTCTGTTTCAACAATTCAATTCACTGTGCGAAGTGAATGGAGTGTTGCTTCACTTTCTAAATGCTGTCCTTTCAGAGAAAATCACTTTCCTTTGAAAGTGCCTTAAGCTACTTACAAGCATTAGGAAGAAACTCACATGCGTTTCTCTGAAAGAGAAGCAGTCTGTTCCAACACTTTAATTAACTGTGCGAAGTGAATGGAGTGTTGCTTCACTTTCTAAATGCTGGCCTTTCAGAGAAAATCACTTTCCTTTGAAAGTGCCTTAAGCTACTTACAAGCATTCACCAGAAACTCACATGCGTTTCTCTGAAAGAGAAGCAGTCTGTTCCAACACTTCAATTCACTGTGCGAAGTGAATGGAGTGTTGCTTCACTTTCTAAATTCTGTCCTTTCAGAGAAAATCACTTTCCTTTGAAAGTGCCTTAAGCAACTTGCAAGCATTCACAAGAAACACTAATGCGTTTATATGAAAGAGAAGCACTCTGTTCCAACACTTCAATTCACTGCACGAAGGGAAGGGAGTGTTGCTTCACTTTCTAAATGCTGTCCTTTCAGAGAAAATCACTTTCCTTTGAAAGTGCCTTAAGCTACTTACAAGCATTCACCAGAAACTCACATGCGTTTCTCTGAAAGAGAAGCAGTCGGTTCCAACACTTCAATTCACTGTGCGAAGTGAATGGAGTGTTGCTTCACTTTCTAAATGCTGTCCTTTCAGAGAAAATCACTTTCCTTTGAAAGTGCCTTAAGCTACTTGTAAGCATTAGGAAGAAACTCACATGCGTTTCTCTGAAAGAGAAGCAGTCTGTTTCAACACTTCAATTCACTGTGCGAAGTGAATGGAGTGTTGCGTCACTTTCTAAATGCTGTCCTTTCAGAGAAAATCACTTTCCTTTGAAAGTGACTTAAACTACTTTCAAGCATTCATAAAAAACTCACATGCATTTCTCTGAAACAGAAGCACTCTGTTCCAACACTTCAATTCACTGTGCGAAGTGAATGTAGTGTTGCTTCACTTTCTAAATGCTGTCCTTTCAGAGAAAATCACTTTCCTTTGATAGTGCCTTAAGCTACTTGCAAGCATTAGGAAGAAACTCACATACGATTCTCTGAAAGAGAAGCAGTCTGTTCCAACACTTCAATTCACTGTGTGAAGTGAATAGAGTGTTGCCTCACTTTCTAAATGCTGTCCTTTCAGAGAAAATCACTTTCCTTTGAAAGTGCCTTAACCTACTTGCAAGCATTAGGAAGAAACTCACATGCGTTTCTCTGAAAGAGAAGCAGTCTGTTCCAACACTTCAATTCACTGTGCGAAGTGAATGGAGTGTTGCTTCACTTTCTAAATGCTGTCCTTTCAGAGAAAATCACTTTCCTTTGAAAGTGCCTTAAACTACTTTCAAGCATTCACAAAAAACTCACATGCATTTCTCTTAAAGAGAAGCAGTCTGTTCCAACACTTCAATTCACTGTGCGAAGTGAATGGAGTGTTGCTTCACTTTCTAAATGCTGTCCTTTCAGAGAAAATCACTTTCCTTTGAAAGTGCCTTAAGCAACTTGCAAGCATTCACAAGAAACTCACATGTGTTTCTCTGAAAGAGAAGCAGTCTGTTCCAACATTTCAATTCACTGTGCGAAGTGAATGGAGTGTTGCTTCACTTTCTAAATGCTGTCCTTTCAGAGAAAATCACTTTCCTTTGAAAGTGCCTTGAGCTACTTACAAGCATTCACAAGAAACTCACATGCATTTCTCTGAAAGAGAAGCAGTCTGTTCCAACACTTCAATTCACTGTGCGAAGTGAATGGAGTGTTGCTTCACTTTCTAAATGCTGGCCTTTCAGAGAAAATCACTTTCCTTTGAAAGTGCCTTAAGCTACTTACAAGCATTCACCAGAAACTCACATGCGTTTCTCTGAAAGAGAAGCAGTCTGTTCCAACATTTCAATTCAGTGTGCGAAGTGAATGGAGTGTTACTTCACTTTCTAAATGCTGTCCTTTCAGAGAAAATCACTTTCCTTTGAAAGTGCCTTAAGCTACTTGCAAGCATTAGGAAGAAACTCACATGCGTTTCTCTGAAAGAGAAGCAGTCTGTTACAACACTTCAATTCACTGTGCGAAGTGAATGGAGTGTTGCTTCACTTTCTAAATGCTGGCCTTTCAGAGAAAACCACTTTCCTTTGAAAGTGCCTTAAGCTACTTACAAGCATTCAAAAGAAACTCACATGCGTTTCCCTGAAAGAGAAGCAGTCTGTTCCAACACTTCAATTCACTGTGCAAAGTGAATGGAGTGTTGCTTCACTTTCTAAATGCTGTCCTTTCAGAGAAAATCACTTTCCTTTGAAAGTGCCTTAAGCTACTTGCAAGCATTAGGAAGAAACTCTCATGCGTTTCTCTGAAAGAGAAGCAGTCTGTTCCAACACATCAATTCACTGTGTGAAGTGAATGGAGTGTTGTTTCACTTTCTAAATGCTGTCCTTTCAGACAAAATCACTTTCCTTTCAAAGTGCCTTAAGCTACTTGCAAGCATTCACCAGAAACTCATATGCGTTTCTCTGAAAGAGAAGCAGTCTGTTCCAACACTTCAATTCAATGTGCGAAGTGAATGGAGTGTTGCTTCACTTTCTAAATGCTGTCCTTTCAGAGAAAATCACTTTCCTTTGAAAGTGCCTTAAGCTACTAACAAGCATTCAACAGAAACTCACATGCATTTCTCTGAAAGAGAAGCAGTCTGTTCCAACACTTCAATTCACTGTGCGAAGTGAATGGAGTGTTGCTTCACTTTCTAAATTCTGTCCTTTCAGAGAAAATCACTTTCCTTTGAAAGTGCCTTAAGCAACTTGCAAGCATTCACAAGAAACACTAATGCGTTTATATGAAAGAGAAGCACTCTGTTCCAACACTTCAATTCACTGCACGAAGGGAAGGGAGTATTGCTTCACTTTCTAAATGCTGTCCTTTCAGAGAAAATCACTTTCCTCTGAAAGTGCCTTAAGCTACTTACAAGCATTCACCAGAAACTCACATGCGTTTCTCTGAAAGAGAAGCAGTCGGTTCCAACACTTCAATTCACTGTGCGAAGTGAATGGAGGGTTGCTTCACTTTCTAAATGCTGTCCTTTCAGAGAAAATCACTTTCCTTTGAAAGTGCCTTAAGCTACTTGTAAGCATTAGGAAGAAACTCACATGCGTTTCTCTGAAAGAGAAGCAGTCTGTTTCAACACTTCAATTCACTGTGCGAAGTGAATGGAGTGTTGCCTCACTTTCTAAATGCTGTCCTTTCAGAGAAAATCACTTTCCTTTGAAAGTGACTTAAACTACTTTGAAGCATTCATAAAAAACTCACATGCATTTCTCTGAAAGAGAAGCAGTCTGTTCCAACACTTCAATTCACTGTGCGAAGTGAATGGAGTGTTGCTTCACTTTCTAAATGCTGTCCTTTCAGAGAAAATCACTTTCCTTTGATAGTGCCTTAAGCTACTTGCAAGCATTAGGAAGAAACTCACATGCGATTCTCTGAAAGAGAAGCAGTCTGTTCCAACACTTCAATTCACTGTGTGAAGTGAATAGAGTGTTGCCTCACTTTCTAAATGCTGTCCTTTCAGAGAAAATCACTTTCCTTTGAAAGTGCCTTAAGCTACTTGCAAGCATTAGGAAGAAACTCACATGCGTTTCTCTGAAAGAGAAGCAGTCTGTTCCAACACTTCAATTCACTGTGCAAAGTGAATGGAGTGTTGCTTCACTTTCTAAATGCTGTCCTTTCAGAGAAAATCACTTTCCTTTGAAAGTGCCTTAAACTACTTTCAAGCATTCACAAAAAACTCACATGCGTTTCTCTTAAAGAGAAGCAGTCTGTTCCAACACTTCAATTCACTGTGCGAAGTGATTGGAGTGTTGCTTCACTTTCTAAATGCTGTCCTTTCAGAGAAAATCACTTTCCTTTGAAAGTGCCTTAAGCAACTTGCAAGCATTCACAAGAAACTCACATGTGTTTCTCTGAAAGAGAAGCAGTCTGTTCCAACACTTCAATTCACTGTGCGAAGTGAATGGAGTGTTGCTTCACTTTCTAAATGCTGTCCTTTCAGAGAAAATCACTTTCCTTTGATAGTGCCTTAAGCTACTTGCAAGCATTAGGAAGAAACTCACATGCGATTCTCTGAAAGAGAAGCAGTCTGTTCCAACACTTCAATTCACTGTGTGAAGTGAATAGAGTGTTGCCTCACTTTCTAAATGCTGTCCTTTCAGAGAAAATCACTTTCCTTTGAAAGTGCCTTAAGCTACTTGCAAGCATTAGGAAGAAACTCACATGCGTTTCTCTGAAAGAGAAGCAGTCTGTTCCAACACTTCAATTCACTGTGCGAAGTGAATGGAGTGTTGCATCACTTTCTAAATGCTGTCCTTTCAGAGAAAATCACTTTCCATTGAAAGTGCCTTAAACTACATTCAAGCATTCACAAAAAACTCACATGCGTTTCTCTTAAAGAGAAGCAGTCTGTTTCAACACTTCAATTCACTGTGCGAAGTGAATGGAGTGTTGCTTCAGTTTCTAAATGCTGTCCTTTCAGAGAAAATCACTTTCCTTTGAAAGTGCCTTAAGCAACTTGCAAGAATTCACAAGAAACTCACATGCGTTTCTCTGAAAGAGAAGCAGTCTGTTCCAACACTTCAATTCACTGTGTGAAGTGAATGGAGTGTTGCTTCACTTTCTAAATGCTGTCCTTTCAGAGAAAATCACTTTCCTTTGAAAGTGCCTTAAGCTACTTACAAGCATTCACCAGAAACTCACATGCGTCTCTCTGAAAGAGAAGCAGTCTGTTCCAATACTTCAATTCACTCTGCGAAGTGAATGGAGTGTTGCTTCACTTTGTAAATGCTGTCCTTTCAGAGAAAATCACTTTCCTTTGAAAGTGCCTTAAGCTACTTACAAGCATTCAACAGAAACTCACATGCATTTCTCTGAAAGAGAAGCAGTCTGTTCCAACACTTCAATTCACTGTGAGAAGTGAATGGAGTGTTGCTTCACTTTCTAAATGCTGTCCTTTCAGAGAAAATCACTTTCCTTTGAAAGTGCCTTAAGCAACTTGCAAGCATTCACAAGAAACACTAATGCGTTTATATGAAAGAGAAGCAGTCTGTTCCAACACTTCAATTCACTGCACGAAGGGAAGGGAGTGTTGCTTCACTTTCTAAATGCTGTCCTTTCAGAGAAAATCACTTTCCTTTGAAAGTGCCTTAAGCTACTTACAAGCATTTACCAGAAACTCACATGCGTTTCTCTGAAAGAGAAGCAGTCGGTTCCACACTTCAATTCACTGTGCGAAGTGAATGGAGTGTTGCTTCACTTTCTAAATGCTGTCCTTTCAGAGAAAATCACTTTCCTTTGAAAGTGCCTTAAGCTACTTGTAAGCATTAGGAAGAAACTCACATGCGTTTCTCTGAAAGAGAAGCAGTCTGTTTCCACACTTCAATTCACTGTGCGAAGTGAATGGAGTGTTGCCTCACTTTCTAAATGCTGTCCTTTCAGAGAAAATCACTTTCCTTTGAAAGTGACTTAAACTACTTTCAAGCATTCACAAAAAACTCACATGCGTTTCTCTTAAAGAGAAGCAGTCTGTTTCAACACTTCAATTCACTGTGCGAAGTGAATGGAGTGTTGCTTCAGTTTCTAAATGCTGTCCTTTCAGAGAAAATCACTTTCCTTTGAAAGTGCCTTAAGCAACTTGCAAGAATTCACAAGAAACTCACATGCGTTTCTCTGAAAGAGAAGCAGTCTGTTCCAACACTTCAATTCACTGTGTGAAGTGAATGGAGTGTTGCCTCACTTTCTAAATGCTGTCCTTTCTGACAAAATCACTTTCCTTTGAAAGTGCCTTAAGCTACTTACAAGCATTCACCAGAAACTCACATGCGTTTCTCTGAAAGAGAAGCACTCTGTTCCAATACTTCAATTCACTCTGCGAAGTGAATGGAGTGTTGCTTCACTTTCTAAATGCTGTCCTTTCAGAGAAAATCACTTTCCTTTGAAAGTGCCTTAAGCTACTTACAAGCATTCAACAGAAACTCACATGCATTTCTCTGAAAGAGAAGCAGTCTGTTCCAACACTTCAATTCACTGTGAGAAGTGAATGGAGTGTTGCTTCACTTTCTAAATGCTGTCCTTTCAGAGAAAATCACTTTCCTTTGAAAGTGCCTTAAGCTACTTACAAGCATTCACCAGAAACTCACATGCGATTCTCTGAAAGAGAAGCAGTCTGTTCCAACATTTCAATTCACTGTGCGAAGTGAATGGAGTGTTGCTTCACTTTCTAAATGCTGTCCTTTCAGAGAAAATCACTTTCCTTTGAAAATGCCTTAAGCTACTTGCAAGCATTAGGAAGAAACTCACATGCGTTTCTCTGAAAGAGAAGCAGTCTGTTCCAACACTTCAATTCACTGTGCGAAGTGAATGGAGTGTTGCTTCACTTTCTAAATGCTGGCCTTTCAGAGAAAATCACTTTCCTTTGAAAGTGCCTTAAGCTACTTACAAGCATTCACCAGAAACTCACATGCGTTTCTCTGAAAGAGAAGCAGTCTGTTCCAACACTTCAATTCACTGTGCGAAGTGAATGGAGTGTTGCTTCACTTTCTAAATGCTGTCCTTTCAGAGAAAATCACTTTCCTTTGAAAGTGCCTTAAGCTACTTGCAAGCATTAGGAAGAAACTCACATGCGTTTCTCTGAAAGAGAAGCAGACTGTTCCAACACTTCAATTCACTGTGCGAAGTGAATGGAGTGTTGCTTCACTTTCTAAATGCTGTCCTTTCAGAGAAAATCACTTTCCTTTGAAAGTGCCTTAAGCTACTTGCAAGCATTAGGAAGAAACTCTCATGCGTTTCTCTGAAAGAGAAGCAGTCTGTTCCAACACTTCAATTCACTGTGTGAAGTGAATGGAGTGTTGTTTCACTTTCTAAATGCTGTCCTTTCAGACAAAATCACTTTCCTTTCAAAGTGCCTTAAGCTACTTACAAGCATTCACCAGAAACTCACATGCGTTTCTCTGAAAGAGAAGCAGTCTGTTCCAACACTTCAATTCACTGTGCGAAGTGAATGGAGTGTTGCTACACTTTCTAAATTCTGTCCTTTCAGAGAAAATCACTTTCCTTTGAAAGTGCCTTAAGCAACTTGCAAGCATTCACAAGAAACACTAATGCGTTTATATGAAAGAGAAGCAGTCTGTTCCAACACTTCAATTCACTGCACGAAGGGAAGGGAGTGTTGCTTCACTTTCTAAATGCTGTCCTTTCAGAGAAAATCACTTTCCTTTGAAAGTGCCTTAAGCTACTTACAAGCATTCACCAGAAACTCACATGCGTTTCTCTGAAAGAGAAGCAGTCGGTTCCAACACTTCAATTCACTGTGTGAAGTGAATAGAGTGTTGCCTCACTTTCTAAATGCTGTCCTTTCAGAGAAAATCACTTTCCTTTGAAAGTGCCTTAAGCTACTTGCAAGCATTAGGAAGAAACTCTCATGCGTTTCTCTGAAAGAGAAGCAGTCTGTTCCAACACTTCAATTCACTGTGTGAAGTGAATGGAGTGTTGCCTCACTTTCTAAATGCTGTCCTTTCTGACAAAATCACTTTCCTTTGAAAGTGCCTTAAGCTACTTACAAGCATTCACCAGAAACTCATATGCGTTTCTCTGAAAGAGAAGCAGTCTGTTCCAACACTTCAATTCAATGTGCGAAGTGAATGGAGTGTTGCTTCACTTTCTAAATGCTGTCCTTTCAGAGAAAATCACTTTCCTTTGAAAGTGCCTTAAGCTACTAACAAGCATTCAACAGAAACTCACATGCATTTCTCTGAAAGAGAAGCAGTCTGTTCCAACACTTCAATTCACTGTGCGAAGTGTATGGAGTGTTGCTTCACTTTCTAAATTCTGTCCTTTCAGAGAAAATCACTTTCCTTTGAAAGTGCCTTAAGCAACTTGCAAGCATTCACAAGAAACACTAATGCGTTTATATGAAAGAGAAGCACTCTGTTCCAACACTTCAATTCACTGCACGAAGGGAAGGGAGTGTTGCTTCACTTTCTAAATGCTGTCCTTTCAGAGAAAATCACTTTCCTTTGAAAGTGCCTTAAGCTACTTGTAAGCATTAGGAAGAAACTCACATGCGTTTCTCTGAAAGAGAAGCAGACTGTTCCAACACTTCAATTCACTGTGCGAAGTGAATGGAGTGTTGCTTCACTTTCTAAATGCTGTCCTTTCAGAGAAAATCACTTTCCTATGAAAGTGCCTTCAGCTACTTGCAAGCATTAGGAAGAAACTCTCATGCGTTTCTCTGAAAGAGAAGCAGTCTGTTCCAACACTTCAATTCACTGTGTGAAGTGAATGGAGTGTTGCCTCACTTTCTAAATGCTGTCCTTTCAGAGAAAATCACTTTCCTTTGAATGTGCCTTAAGCTACTTACAAGCATTCACCAGAAACTCACATGCGTTTCTCTGAAAGAGAAGCAGTCTGTTCCAACACTTCAATTCAATGTGCGAAGTGAATGGAGTGTTGCTTCACTTTCTAAATGCTGTCCTTTCAGAGAAAATCACTTTCCTTTGAAAGTGCCTTAAGCTACTTACAAGCATTCAACAGAAACTCACATGCATTTCTCTGAAAGAGAAGCAGTCTGTTCCAACACTTCAATTCACTGTGCGAAGTGAATGGAGTGTTGCTTCAGTTTCTAAATGCTGTCCTTTCAGAGAAAATCACTTTCCTTTGAAAGTGCCTTAAGCAACTTGCAAGCATTCACAAGAAACACTAATGCGTTTCTATGAAAGAGAAGCACTCTGTTCCAACACTTCAATTCACTGCACGAAGGGAATGGAGTGTTGCTTCACTTTCTAAATGCTGTCCTTTCAGAGAAAATCACTTTCCTTTGAAAGTGCCTTAAGCTACTTACAAGCATTCACCAGAAACTCACATGCGTTTCTCTGAAAGAGAAGCAGTCTGTTCCAACACTTCAATTCACTGTGCGAAGTGAATGGAGTGTTGCTTCACTTTCTAAATGCTGTCCTTTCAGAGAAAATCACTTTCCTTTGAAAGTGCCTTAAGCTACTTACAAGCATTAGGAAGAAACTCACATGCGTTTCTCTGAAAGAGAAGCAGTCTGTTCCAACACTTCAATTCACTGTGCGAAGTGAATGGAGTGTTGCATCACTTTCTAAATTCTGTCCTTTCAGAGAAAATCACTTTCCTTTGAAAGTGCCTTAAACTACTTTCAAGCATTCACAAAAAACTCACATGCGTTTCCCTTAAAGAGAAGCAGTCTGTTCCAACACTTCAATTCACTGTGCGAAGTGAATGGAGTGTTGCTTCAGTTTCTAAATGCTGTCCTTTCAGAGAAAATCTCTTTCCTTTGAGAGTGCCTTAAGCAACTTGCAAGAATTCACAAGAAACTCACATGCGTTTCTCTGAAAGAGAAGCAGTCTCTTCCAACACTTCAATTCACTGTGTGAAGTGAATGGAGTGTTGCTTCACTTTCTAAATGCTGTTCTTTCAGAGAAAATCACTTTCCTTTGAAAGTGCCTTAAGCAACTTGCAAGCATTCACAAGAAACACTAATGCGTTTCTATGAAAGAGAAGCAGTCTGTTCCAACACTTCAATTCACTGCACGAAGGGAATGGAGTGTTGCTTCACTTTCTAAATGCTGTCCTTTCAGAGAAAATCACTTTCCTTTGAAAGTGCCTTAAGCTACTTACAAGCATTCACCAGAAACTCACATGCGTTTCTCTGAAAGAGAAGCGGTCGGTTCCAACACTTCAATTCACTATGCAAAGTGAATGGAGTGTTGCTTCACTTTCTAAATGCTGTCCTTTCAGAGAAAATCACTTTCCTTTGAAAGTGCCTTAAGCAACTTGCAAGAATTCACAAGAAACTCACATGCGTTTCTCTGAAAGAGAAGCAGTTTGTTCCAACACTTCAATTCACTGTGTGAAGTGAATGGAGTGTTGCTTCACATTCTAAATGCTGTCCTTTCAGAGAAAATCACTTTCCTTTGAATGTGCCTTAAGCTACTTACAAGCATTGACCAGAAACTCACATGCGTTTCTCTGAAAGTGAAGCAGTCTCTTCCAATACTTCAATTCACTCTGCGAAGTGAATGGAGTGTTGCTTCACTTTCTAAATGCTGTCCTTTCAGAGAAAATCACTTTCCTTTGAAAGTGCCTTAAGCTACTTACAAGCATTCAACAGAAACTCACATGCATTTCTCTGAAAGGGAAGCAGTCTGTTCCAACACTTCAATTCACTGTGCGAAGTGAATGGAGTGTTGCTTCACTTTCTAAATGCTGTCCTTTCAGAGAAAATCACTTTCCTTTGAAAGTGCCTTAAGCTACTTACAAGCATTCACCAGAAACTCACATGCGATTCTCTGAAAGAGAAGCAGTCTGTTCCAACACTTCAATTCACTGTGCGAAGTGAATGGAGTGTTGCTTCACTTTCTAAATGCTGTCCTTTCAGAGAAAATCACTTTCCTTTGAAAGTGCCTTAAGCTACTTACAAGCATTAGGAAGAAACTCACATGCATTTCTCTGAAAGAGAAGCAGTCTGTTCCAACACTTCAATTCACTCTGCGAAGTGAATGGAGTGTTGCATCACTTTCTAAATTCTGTCCTTTCAGAGAAAATCACTTTCCTTTGAAAGTGCCTTAAACTACTTTCAAGCATTCACAAAAAACTCACATGCGTTTCCCTTAAAGAGAAGCAGTCTGTTCCAACACTTCAATTCACTGTGCGAAGTGAATGGAGTGTTGCTTCAGTTTCTAAATGCTGTCCTTTCAGAGAAAATCACTTTCCTTTGAGAGTGCCTTAAGCAACTTGCAAGAATTCACAAGAAACTCACATGCGTTTCTCTGAAAGAGAAGCAGTCTCTTCCAACACTTCAATTCACTGTGTGAAGTGAATGGAGTGTTGCTTCACTTTCTAAATGCTGTTCTTTCAGAGAAAATCACTTTCCTTTGAAAGTGCCTTAAGCTACTTACAAGCATTCACCAGAAACTCACATGAGTTTCTCTGAAAGAGAAGCAGTCTGTTCCAATACTTCAATTCACTCTGCGAAGTGAATGGAGTGTTGCTTCACTTTCTAAATGCTGTCCTTTCAGAGAAAATCACTTTCCTTTGAAAGTGCCTTAAGCTACTTACAAGCATTCAACAGAAACTCACATGCATTTCTCTGAAAGAGAAGCTGTCTGTTCCAACACTTCAATTCACTGTGAGAAGTGAATGGAGTGTTGCTTCACTTTCTAAATGCTGTCCTTTCAGAGAAAATCACTTTCCTTTGAAAGTGCCTTAAGCTACTTACAAGCATTCACCAGAAACTCACATGCGATTCTCTGAAAGAGAAGCAGTCTGTTCCAACATTTCAATTCACTGTGCGAAGTGAATGGAGTGTTGCTTCACTTTCTAAATGCTGTCCTTTCAGAGAAAATCACTTTCCTTTGAAAGTGCCTTAAGCTACTTGCAAGCATTAGGAAGAAACTCACATGCGTTGCTCTGAAAGAGAAGCAGTCTGTTCCAACACTTCAATTCACTGTGCAAAGTGAATGGAGTGTTGCTTCACTTTCTAAATGCTGGCCTTTCAGAGAAAATCACTTTCCTTTGAAAGTGCCTTAAGCTACTTACAAGCATTCACCAGAAACTCACATGTGTTTCTCTGAAAGAGAAGCAGTCTGTTCCAACACTTCAATTCACTGTGCGAAGTGAATGGAGTGTTGCTTCACTTTCTAAATGCTGTCCTTTCAGAGAAAATCACTTTCCTTTGAAAGTGCATTAAGCTACTTGCAAGCATTAGGAAGAAACTCACATGCGTTTCTCTGAAAGAGAAGCAGACTGTTCCAACACTTCAATTCACTGTGCGAAGTGAATGGAGTGTTGCTTCACTTTCTAAATGCTGTCCTTTCAGAGAAAATCACTTTCCTTTGAAAGTGCCTTAAGCTACTTGCAAGCATTAGGAAGAAACTCTCATGCGTTTCTCTGAAAGAGAAGCAGTCTGTTCCAACAATTCAATTCACTGTGTGAAGTGAATGGAGTGTTGCCTCACTTTCTAAATGCTGTCCTTTCAGACAAAATTACTTTCCTTTGAAAGTGCCTTAAGCTACTTACAAGCATTCACCAGAAACTCATATGCGTTTCTCTGAAAGAGAAGCAGTCTGTTCCAACACTTCAATTCAATGTGCGAAGTGAATGGAGTGTTGCTTCACTTTCTAAATGCTGTCCTTTCAGAGAAAATCACTTTCCTTTGAAAGTGCCTTAAGCTACTTACAAGCATTCAACAGAAACTCACATGCATTTCTCTGAAAGAGAAGCAGTCTGTTCCAACACTTCAATTCACTGTGCGAAGTGAATGGAGTGTTGCTTCACTTTCTAAATTCTGTCCTTTCAGAGAAAATCACTTTCCTTTGAAAGTGCCTTAAGCAACTTGCAAGCATTCACAAGAAACACTAATGCGTTTATATGAAAGAGAAGCACTCTGTTCCAACACCTCAATTCACTGCACGAAGGGAAGGGAGTGTTGCTTCACTTTCTAAATGCTGTCCTTTCAGAGAAAATCACTTTCCTTTGAAAGTGCCTTAAGCTACTTACAAGCATTCACCAGAAACTCACATGCGTTTCTCTGAAAGAGAAGCAGTCGGTTCCAACACTTCAATTCACGGTGCGAAGTGAATGGAGTGTTGCTTCACTTTCTAAATGCTGTCCTTTCAGAGAAAATCACTTTCCTTTGAAAGTGCCTTAAGCTACTTGTAAGCATTAGGAAGAAACTCACATGCGTTTCTCTGAAAGAGAAGCAGTCTGTTCCAACACTTCAATTCACTGTGCGAAGTGAATGGAGTGTTGCCTCACTTTCTAAATGATGTCCTTTCAGAGAAAATCACTTTCCTTTGAAAGTGACTTAAACTACTTTCAAGCATTCATAAAAAACTCACATGCATTTCTCTGAAAGAGAAGCAGTCTGTTCCAACACTTCAATTCACTGTGAGAAGTGAATGGAGTGTTTCTTCACTTTCTAAATGCTGTCCTTTCAGAGAAAATAACTTTCCTTTGATAGTGCCTTAAGCTACTTGCAAGCATTAGGAAGAAACTCACATGCGATTCTCTGAAAGAGAAGCAGTCTGTTCCAACACTTCAATTCACTGTGTGAAGTGAATAGAGTGTTGCCTAACTTTCTAAATGCTGTCCTTTCAGAGAAAATCACTTTCCTTTGAAAGTGCCTTAAGCTACATGCAAGCATTAGGAAGAAACTCACATGCGTTTTTCTGAAAGAGAAGCAGTCTGTTCCAATACTTCAATTCACTGTGCGAAGTGAATGGAGTGTTGCATCACTTTCTAAATGCTGTCCTTTCAGAGAAAATCACTTTCCATTGAAAGTGCCTTAAACTACTTTCAAGCATTCACAAAAAACTCACATGCGTTTCTCTTAAAGAGAAGCAGTCTGTTTCAACAATTCAATTCACTGTGCGAAGTGAATGGAGTGTTGCTTCAGTTTCTAAATGCTGTCCTTTCAGAGAAAATCACTTTCCATTGAAAGTGCCTTAAACTACTTTCAAGCATTCACAAAAAACTCACATGCGTTTCTCTTAAAGAGAAGCAGTCTGTTTCAACAATTCAATTCACTGTGCGAAGTGAATGGAGTGTTGCTTCACTTTCTAAATGCTGTCCTTTCAGAGAAAATCACTTTCCTTTGAAAGTGCCTTAAGCTACTTACAAGCATTCACCAGAAACTCACATGCGTTTCTCTGAAAGAGAAGCTGTCTGTTCCAATACTTCAATTCACTCTGCGAAGTGAATGGAGTGTTGCCTCACTTTCTAAATGCTGTCCTTTCAGAGAAAATCACTTTCCTTTGAAAGTGCCTTAAGCTACTTACAAGCATTCAACAGAAACTCACATGCATTTTTCTGAAAGAGAAGCAGTCTGTTCCAACACTTCAATTCACTGTGAGAAGTGAATGGAGTGTTGCTTCACTTTCTAAATGCTGTCCTTTCAGAGAAAATCACTTTCCTTTGAAAGTGCCTTAAGCTACTTACAAGCATTCACCAGAAACTCACATGCGATTCTCTGAAAGAGAAGCAGTCTGTTCCAACATTTCAATTCACTGTGCGAAATGAATGGAGTGTTGCTTCACTTTCTAAATGCTGTCCTTTCAGAGAAAATCACTTTCCTTTGAAAGTGCCTTAAGCTACTTGCAAGCATTAGGAAGAAACTCACATGCGTTTCTCTGAAAGAGAAGCAGTCTGTTCCAACACTTTAATTAACTGTGCGAAGTGAATGGAGTGTTGCTTCACTTTCTAAATGCTGGCCTTTCAGAGAAAATCACTTTCCTTTGAAAGTGCCTTAAGCTACTTACAAGCATTCACCAGAAACTCACATGCGTTTCTCTGAAAGAGAAGCAGTCTGTTCCAACACTTCAATTCACTGTGCGAAGTGAATGGAGTGTTGCTTCACTTTCTAAATTCTGTCCTTTCAGAGAAAATCACTTTCCTTTGAAAGTGCCTTAAGCAACTTGCAAGCAATCACAAGAAACACTAATGCGTTTATATGAAAGAGAAGCACTCTGTTCCAACACTTCAATTCACTGCACGAAGGGAAGGGAGTGTTGCTTCACTTTCTAAATGCTGTCCTTTCAGAGAAAATCACTTTCCTTTGAAAGTGCCTTAAGCTACTTACAAGCATTCACCAGAAACTCACATGCGTTTCTCTGAAAGAGAAGCAGTCGGTTCCAACACTTCAATTCACTGTGCGAAGTGAATGGAGTGTTGCTTCACTTTCTAAATGCTGTCCTTTCAGAGAAAATCACTTTCCTTTGAAAGTGCCTTAAGCTACTTGTAAGCATTAGGAAGAAACTCACATGCGTTTCTCTGAAAGAGAAGCAGTCTGTTTCAACACTTCAATTCACTGTGCGAAGTGAATGGAGTGTTGCGTCACTTTCTAAATGCTGTCCTTTCAGAGAAAATCACTTTCCTTTGAAAGTGACTTAAACTACTTTCAAGCATTCATAAAAAACTCACATGCATTTCTCTGAAACAGAAGCACTCTGTTCCAACACTTCAATTCACTGTGCGAAGTGAATGTAGTGTTGCTTCACTTTCTAAATGCTGTCCTTTCAGAGAAAATCACTTTCCTTTGAAAGTGCCTTAAGCAACTTGCAAGCATTCACAAGAAACTCACATGTGTTTCTCTGAAAGAGAAGCAGTCTGTTCCAACATTTCAATTCACTGTGCGAAGTGAATGGAGTGTTGCTTCACTTTCTAAATGCTGGCCTTTCAGAGAAAATCACTTTCCTTTGAAAGTGCCTTAAGCTACTTACAAGCATTCACCAGAAACTCACATGCGTTTCTCTGAAAGAGAAGCAGTCTGTTCCAACATTTCAATTCAGTGTGCGAAGTGAATGGAGTGTTACTTCACTTTCTAAATGCTGTCCTTTCAGAGAAAATCACTTTCCTTTGAAAGTGCCTTAAGCTACTTGCAAGCATTAGGAAGAAACTCACATGCGTTTCTCTGAAAGAGAAGCAGTCTGTTACAACACTTCAATTCACTGTGCGAAGTGAATGGAGTGTTGCTTCACTTTCTAAATGCTGGCCTTTCAGAGAAAACCACTTTCCTTTGAAAGTGCCTTAAGCTACTTACAAGCATTCAAAAGAAACTCACATGCGTTTCCCTGAAAGAGAAGCAGTCTGTTCCAACACTTCAATTCACTGTGCAAAGTGAATGGAGTGTTGCTTCACTTTCTAAATGCTGTCCTTTCAGAGAAAATCACTTTCCTTTGAAAGTGCCTTAAGCTACTTGCAAGCATTAGGAAGAAACTCTCATGCGTTTCTCTGAAAGAGAAGCAGTCTGTTCCAACACATCAATTCACTGTGTGAAGTGAATGGAGTGTTGTTTCACTTTCTAAATGCTGTCCTTTCAGACAAAATCACTTTCCTTTCAAAGTGCCTTAAGCTACTTGCAAGCATTCACCAGAAACTCATATGCGTTTCTCTGAAAGAGAAGCAGTCTGTTCCAACACTTCAATTCAATGTGCGAAGTGAATGGAGTGTTGCTTCACTTTCTAAATGCTGTCCTTTCAGAGAAAATCACTTTCCTTTGAAAGTGCCTTAAGCTACTAACAAGCATTCAACAGAAACTCACATGCATTTCTCTGAAAGAGAAGCAGTCTGTTCCAACACTTCAATTCACTGTGCGAAGTGAATGGAGTGTTGCTTCACTTTCTAAATTCTGTCCTTTCAGAGAAAATCACTTTCCTTTGAAAGTGCCTTAAGCAACTTGCAAGCATTCACAAGAAACACTAATGCGTTTATATGAAAGAGAAGCACTCTGTTCCAACACTTCAATTCACTGCACGAAGGGAAGGGAGTATTGCTTCACTTTCTAAATGCTGTCCTTTCAGAGAAAATCACTTTCCTCTGAAAGTGCCTTAAGCTACTTACAAGCATTCACCAGAAACTCACATGCGTTTCTCTGAAAGAGAAGCAGTCGGTTCCAACACTTCAATTCACTGTGCGAAGTGAATGGAGGGTTGCTTCACTTTCTAAATGCTGTCCTTTCAGAGAAAATCACTTTCCTTTGAAAGTGCCTTAAGCTACTTGTAAGCATTAGGAAGAAACTCACATGCGTTTCTCTGAAAGAGAAGCAGTCTGTTTCAACACTTCAATTCACTGTGCGAAGTGAATGGAGTGTTGCCTCACTTTCTAAATGCTGTCCTTTCAGAGAAAATCACTTTCCTTTGAAAGTGACTTAAACTACTTTGAAGCATTCATAAAAAACTCACATGCATTTCTCTGAAAGAGAAGCAGTCTGTTCCAACACTTCAATTCACTGTGCGAAGTGAATGGAGTGTTGCTTCACTTTCTAAATGCTGTCCTTTCAGAGAAAATCACTTTCCTTTGATAGTGCCTTAAGCTACTTGCAAGCATTAGGAAGAAACTCACATGCGATTCTCTGAAAGAGAAGCAGTCTGTTCCAACACTTCAATTCACTGTGTGAAGTGAATAGAGTGTTGCCTCACTTTCTAAAT
The DNA here is from genome assembly GCF_982192425.1 of Myodes glareolus. NCBI lineage: Eukaryota > Metazoa > Chordata > Mammalia > Rodentia > Cricetidae > Myodes > Myodes glareolus. Next base: position 228,731 of record NW_028263238.1, read on the forward strand.
GCTGTCCTTTCAGAGAAAATCACTTTCCTTTGAAAGTGCCTTAAGCTACTTGCAAGCATTAGGAAGAAACTCACATGCGTTTCTCTGAAAGAGAAGCAGTCTGTTCCAACACTTCAATTCACTGTGCAAAGTGAATGGAGTGTTGCTTCACTTTCTAAATGCTGTCCTTTCAGAGAAAATCACTTTCCTTTGAAAGTGCCTTAAACTACTTTCAAGCATTCACAAAAAACTCACATGCGTTTCTCTTAAAGAGAAGCAGTCTGTTCCAACACTTCAATTCACTGTGCGAAGTGAATGGAGTGTTGCTTCACTTTCTAAATGCTGTCCTTTCAGAGAAAATCACTTTCCTTTGAAAGTGCCTTAAGCAACTTGCAAGCATTCACAAGAAACTCACATGTGTTTCTCTGAAAGAGAAGCAGTCTGTTCCAACACTTCAATTCACTGTGCGAAGTGAATGGAGTGTTGCTTCACTTTCTAAATGCTGTCCTTTCAGAGAAAATCACTTTCCTTTGATAGTGCCTTAAGCTACTTGCAAGCATTAGGAAGAAACTCACATGCGATTCTCTGAAAGAGAAGCAGTCTGTTCCAACACTTCAATTCACTGTGTGAAGTGAATAGAGTGTTGCCTCACTTTCGAAATGCTGTCCTTTCAGAGAAAATCACTTTCCTTTGAAAGTGCCTTAAGCTACTTGCAAGCATTAGGAAGAAACTCACATGCGTTTCTCTGAAAGAGAAGCAGTCTGTTCCAACACTTCAATTCACTGTGCGAAGTGAATGGAGTGTTGCATCACTTTCTAAATGCTGTCCTTTCAGAGAAAATCACTTTCCATTGAAAGTGCCTTAAACTACATTCAAGCATTCACAAAAAACTCACATGCGTTTCTCTTAAAGAGAAGCAGTCTGTTTCAACACTTCAATTCACTGTGCGAAGTGAATGGAGTGTTGCTTCAGTTTCTAAATGCTGTCCTTTCAGAGAAAATCACTTTCCTTTGAAAGTGCCTTAAGCAACTTGCAAGAATTCACAAGAAACTCACATGCGTTTCTCTGAAAGAGAAGCAGTCTGTTCCAACACTTCAATTCACTGTGTGAAGTGAATGGAGTGTTGCTTCACTTTCTAAATGCTGTCCTTTCAGAGAAAATCACTTTCCTTTGAAAGTGCCTTAAGCTACTTACAAGCATTCACCAGAAACTCACATGCGTCTCTCTGAAAGAGAAGCAGTCTGTTCCAATACTACAATTCACTCTGCGAAGTGAATGGAGTGTTGCTTCACTTTCTAAATGCTGTCCTTTCAGAGAAAATCACTTTCCTTTGAAAGTGCCTTAAGCTACTTACAAGCATTCAACAGAAACTCACATGCATTTCTCTGAAAGAGAAGCAGTCTGTTCCAACACTTCAATTCACTGTGAGAAGTGAATGGAGTGTTGCTTCACTTTCTAAATGCTGTCCTTTCAGAGAAAATCACTTTCCTTTGAAAGTGCCTTAAGCAACTTGCAAGCATTCACAAGAAACACTAATGCGTTTATATGAAAGAGAAGCAGTCTGTTCCAACACTTCAATTCACTGCACGAAGGGAAGGGAGTGTTGCTTCACTTTCTAAATGCTGTCCTTTCAGAGAAAATCACTTTCCTTTGAAAGTGCCTTAAGCTACTTACAAGCATTTACCAGAAACTCACATGCGTTTCCCTGAAAGAGAAGCAGTCGGTTCCACACTTCAATTCACTGTGCGAAGTGAATGGAGTGTTGCTTCACTTTCTAAATGCTGTCCTTTCAGAGAAAATCACTTTCCTTTGAAAGTGCCTTAAGCTACTTGTAAGCATTAGGAAGAAACTCACATGCGTTTCTCTGAAAGAGAAGCAGTCTGTTTCCACACTTCAATTCACTGTGCGAAGTGAATGGAGTGTTGCCTCACTTTCTAAATGCTGTCCTTTCAGAGAAAATCACTTTCCTTTGAAAGTGACTTAAACTACTTTCAAGCATTCATAAAAAACTCACATGCATTTCTCTGAAAGAGAAGCAGTCGGTTCCACACTTCAATTCACTGTGCGAAGTGAATGGAGTGTTGCTTCACTTTCTAAATGCTGTCCTTTCAGAGAAAATCACTTTCCTTTGAAAGTGCCTTAAGCTACTTACAAGCATTTACCAGAAACTCACATGCGTTTCTCTGAAAGAGAAGCAGTCTGTTCCAACACTTCAATTCACTGTGCGAAGTGAATGGAGTGTTGCTTCACTTTCTAAATGCTGTCCTTTCAGAGAAAATCACTTTCCTTTGAAAGTGCCTTAAGCTACTTGTAAGCATTAGGAAGAAACTCACATGCGTTTCTCTGAAAGAGAAGCAGTCTGTTTCAACACTTCAATTCACTGTGCGAAGTGAATGGAGTGTTTCCTCACTTTCTAAATGCTGTTCTTTCAGAGATAATCACTTTCCTTTGAAAGTGACTTAAACTACTTTCAAGCATTCATAAAAAACTCACATGCATTTCTCTGAAAGAGAAGCAGTCTGTTCCAACACTTCAATTCACTGTGCGAAGTGAATGTAGTGTTGCTTCACTTTCTAAATGCTGTCCTTTCAGAGAAAATCACTTTCCTTTGATAGTGCCTTAAGCTACTTGCAAGCATTAGGAAGAAACTCACATGCGATTCTCTGAAAGAGAAGCAGTCTGTTCCAACACTTCAATTCACTTTGTGAAGTGAATAGAGTGTTGCCTCACTTTCTAAATGCTGTCCTTTCAGAGAAAATCACTTTCTTTTGAAAGTGCCTTAAGCTACTTGCAAGCATTAGGAAGAAAACCACATGCGTTTCTCTGAAAGAGAAGCAGTCTGTTCCAACACTTCAATTCACTGTGCTAAGTGAATGGAGTGTTGCTTCACTTTCTAAATGCTGTCCTTTCAGAGAAAATCACTTTCCTTTGAAAGTGCCTTAAGCAACTTGCAAGCATTCACAAGAAACTCACATGTGTTTCTCTGAAAGAGAAGCAGTCTGTTCCAACACTTCAATTCACTGTGCGAAGTGAATGGAGTGTTGCTTCACTTTCTAAATGCTGTCCTTTCAGAGAAAATCACTTTCCTTTGAAAGTGCCTTGAGCTACTTACAAGCATTCACAAGAAACTCACATGCCTTTCTCTGAAAGAGAAGCAGTCTGTTCCAACACTTCAATTCACTGTGCGAAGTGAATGGAGTGTTGCTTCACTTTCTAAATGCTGGCCTTTCAGAGAAAATCACTTTCCTTTGAAAGTGCCTTAAGCTACTTACAAGCATTCACCAGAAACTCACATGCGTTTCTCTGAAAGAGAAGCAGTCTGTTCCAACATTTTAATTCAGTGTGCGAAGTGAATGGAGTGTTGCTTCACTTTCTAAATGCTGTCCTTTCAGAGAAAATCACTTTCCTTTGAAAGTGCCTTAAGCTACTTGCAAGCATTCACCAGAAACTCACATGCGTTTCTCTGAAAGAGAAGCAGTCTGTTACAACACTTCAATTCACTGTGCGAAGTGAATGGAGTGTTGCTTCACTTTCTAAATGCTGGCCTTTCAGTGAAAACCACTTTCCTTTGAAAGTGCCTTAAGCTACTTACAAGCATTCAAAAGAAATTCACATGCGTTTCTCTGAAAGAGAAGCAGTCTGTTCCAACACTTTAATTCACTGTGCAAAGTGAATGGAATGTTGCTTCACTTTCTAAATGCTGTCCTTTCAGAGAAAATCACTTTCCTTTGAAAGTGCCTTAAGCTACTTGCAAGCATTAGGAAGAAACTCTCATGCGTTTCTCTGAAAGAGAAGCAGTCTGTTCCAACACTTCAATTCACTGTGTGAAGTGAATGGAGTGTTGCCTCACTCTCTAAATGCTGTCCTTTCTGACAAAATCACTTTCCTTTGAAAGTGCCTTAAGCTACTTACAAGCATTCACCAGAAACTCATATGCGTTTCTCTGAAAGAGAAGCAGTCTGTTCCAACACTTCAATTCAATGTGCGAAGTGAATGGAGTGTTGCTTCACTTTCTAAATGCTGTCCTTTCAGAGAAAATCACTTTCCTTTGAAAGTGCCTTAAGCTACTAACAAGCATTCAACAGAAACTCACATGCATTTCTCTGAAAGAGAAGCAGTCTGTTCCAACACTTCAATTCACTGTGCGAAGTGAATGGAGTGTTGCTTCACTTTCTAAATTCTGTCCTTTCAGAGAAAATCACTTTCCTTTGAAAGTGCCTTAAGCAACTTGCAAGCATTCACAAGAAACACTAATGCGTTTATATGAAAGAGAAGCACTCTGTTCCAACACTTCAATTCACTGCACGAAGGGAAGGGAGTGTTGCTTCACTTTCTAAATGCTGTCCTTTCAGAGAAAATCACTTTCCTTTGAAATTGCCTTAAGCTACTTACAAGCATTCACCAGAAACTCACATGCGTTTCTCTGAAAGAGAAGCAGTCGGTTCCAACACTTCAATTCACTGTGCGAAGTGAATGGAGTGTTGCTTCACTTTCTAAATGCTGTCCTTTCAGAGAAAATCACTTTCCTTTGAAAGTGCCTTAAGCTACTTGTAAGCATTAGGAAGAAACTCACATGCGTTTCTCTGAAAGAGAAGCAGTCTGTTTCAACACTTCAATTCACTGTGCGAAGTGAATGGAGTGTTGCCTCACTTTCTAAATGCTGTCCTTTCAGAGAAAATCACTTTCCTTTGAAAGTGACTTAAACTACTTTCAAGCATTCATAAAAAACTCACATGCATTTCTCTGAAAGAGATGCAGTCTGTTCCAACACTTCAATTCACTGTGCGAAGTGAATGGAGTGTTGCTTCACTTTCTAAATGCTGTCCTTTCAGAGAAAATCACTTTCCTTTGATAGTGCCTTAAGCTACATGCAAGCATTAGGAAGAAACTCACATGCGATTCTCTGAAAGAGAAGCAGTCTGTTCCAACACTTCAATTCACTGTGTGAAGTGAATAGAGTGTTGCCTCACTTTCTAAATGCTGTCCTTTCAGAGAAAATCACTTTCCATTGAAAGTGCCTTAAGCTACTTGCAAGCATTAGGAAGAAACTCACATGCGTTTCTCTGAAAGAGAAGCAGTCTGTTCCAACACTTCAATTCACTGTGCGAAGTGAATGGAGTGTTGCTTCACTTTCTAAATGCTGTCCTTTCAGAGAAAATCACTTTCCTTTGAAAGTGCCTTAAGCTACTTAAAAGCATTCACCAGAAACTCACATGCGTTTCTCTGAAAGAGAAGCAGTCTGTTCCAACACTTCAATTCACTGTGCGAAGTGAATGGAGTGTTGCCTCACTTTCTAAATGCTGTCCTTTCAGAGAAAATCACTTTCCTTTGAAAGTGCCTTAAGCAACTTGCAAGCATTCACAAGAAACACTAATGCGTTTATATGAAAGAGAAGCAGTCTGTTCCAACACTTCAATTCACTGCACGAAGGGAAGGGAGTGTTGCTTCACTTTCTAAATGCTGTCCTTTCAGAGAAAATCACTTTCCTTTGAAAGTGCCTTAAGCTACTTACAAGCATTTACCAGAAACTCACATGCGTTTCTCTGAAAGAGAAGCAGTCGGTTCCACACTTCAATTCACTGTGCGAAGTGAATGGAGTGTTGCTTCACTTTCTAAATGCTGTCCTTTCAGAGAAAATCACTTTCCTTTGAAAGTGCCTTAAGCTACTTGTAAGCATTAGGAAGAAACTCACATGCGATTCTCTGAAAGAGAAGCAGTCTGTTCCAACACTTCAATTCACTTTGTGAAGTGAATAGAGTGTTGCCTCACTTTCTAAATGCTGTCCTTTCAGAGAAAATCACTTTCTTTTGAAAGTGCCTTAAGCTACTTGCAAGCATTAGGAAGAAACCCACATGCGTTTCTCTGAAAGAGAAGCAGTCTGTTCCAACACTTCAATTCACTGTGCGAAGTGAATGGAGTGTTGCTTCACTTTCTAAATGCTGTCCTTTCAGAGAAAATCACTTTCCTTTGAAAGTGCCTTAAACGACTTTCAAGCATTCACAAAAAACTCACATGCGTTTCTCTTAAAGAGAAGCAGTCTGTTCCAACACTTCAATTCACTGTGCGAAGTGAATGGAGTGTTGCTTCACTTTCTAAATGCTGTCCTTTCAGAGAAAATCACTTTCCTTTGAAAGTGCCTTAAGCAACTTGCAAGCATTCACAAGAAACTCACATGTGTTTCTCTGAAAGAGAAGCAGTCTGTTCCAACACTTCAATTCACTGTGCGAAGTGAATGGAGTGTTGCTTCACTTTCTAAATGCTGTCCTTTCAGAGAAAATCACTTTCCTTTGAAAGTGCCTTGAGCTACTTACAAGCATTCACAAGAAACTCACATGCCTTTCTCTGAAAGAGAAGCAGTCTGTTCCAACACTTCAATTCACTGTGCGAAGTGAATGGAGTGTTGCTTCACTTTCTAAATGCTGGCCTTTCAGAGAAAATCACTTTCCTTTGAAAGTGCCTTAAGCTACTTACAAGCATTCACCAGAAACTCACATGCGTTTCTCTGAAAGAGAAGCAGTCTGTTCCAACATTTTAATTCAGTGTGCGAAGTGAATGGAGTGTTGCTTCACTTTCTAAATGCTGTCCTTTCAGAGAAAATCACTTTCCTTTGAAAGTGCCTTAAGCTACTTGCAAGCATTCACCAGAAACTCACATGCGTTTCTCTGAAAGAGAAGCAGTCTGTTACAACACTTCAATTCACTGTGCGAAGTGAATGGAGTGTTGCTTCACTTTCTAAATGCTGGCCTTTCAGAGAAAACCACTTTCCTTTGAAAGTGCCTTAAGCTACTTACAAGCATTCAAAAGAAACTCACATGCGTTTCTCTGAAAGAGAAGCAGTCTGTTCCAACACTTTAATTCACTGTGCAAAGTGAATGGAATGTTGCTTCACTTTCTAAATGCTGTCCTTTCAGAGAAAATCACTTTCCTTTGAAAGTGCCTTAAGCTACTTGCAAGCATTAGGAAGAAACTCTCATGCGTTTCTCTGAAAGAGAAGCAGTCTGTTCCAACACTTCAATTCACTGTGTGAAGTGAATGGAGTGTTGCCTCACTCTCTAAATGCTGTCCTTTCTGACAAAATCACTTTCCTTTGAAAGTGCCTTAAGCTACTTACAAGCATTCACCAGAAACTCATATGCGTTTCTCTGAAAGAGAAGCAGTCTGTTCCAACACTTCAATTCACTGTGCGAAGTGAATGGAGTGTTGCTTCACTTTCTAAATGCTGTCCTTTCAGAGAAAATCACTTTCCTTTGAAAGTGCCTTAAGCTACTAACAAGCATTCAACAGAAACTCACATGCATTTCTCTGAAAGAGAAGCAGTCTGTTCCAACACTTCAATTCACTGTGCGAAGTGAATGGAGTGTTGCTTCACTTTCTAAATTCTGTCCTTTCAGAGAAAATCACTTTCCTTTGAAAGTGCCTTAAGCAACTTGCAAGCATTCACAAGAAACACTAATGCGTTTATATGAAAGAGAAGCACTCTGTTCCTACACTTCAATTCACTGCACGAAGGGAAGGGAGTGTTGCTTCACTTTCTAAATGCTGTCCTTTCAGAGAAAATCACTTTCCTTTGAAATTGCCTTAAGCTACTTACAAGCATTCACCAGAAACTCACATGCGTTTCTCTGAAAGAGAAGCAGTCGGTTCCAACACTTCAATTCACTGTGCGAAGTGAATGGAGTGTTGCTTCACTTTCTAAATGCTGTCCTTTCAGAGAAAATCACTTTCCTTTGAAAGTGCCTTAAGCTACTTGTAAGCATTAGGAAGAAACTCACATGCGTTTCTCTGAAAGAGAAGCAGTCGGTTCCAACACTTCAATTCACTGTGCGAAGTGAATGGAGTGTTGCCTCACTTTCTAAATGCTGTCCTTTCAGAGAAAATCACTTTCCTTTGAAAGTGACTTAAACTACTTTCAAGCATTCATAAAAAACTCACATGCATTTCTCTGAAAGAGAAGCAGTCTGTTCCAACACTTCAATTCACTGTGCGAAGTGAATGGAGTGTTGCTTCACTTTCTAAATGCTGTCCTTTCAGAGAAAATCACTTTCCTTTGATAGTGCCTTAAGCTACTTGCAAGCATTAGGAAGAAACTCACATGCGATTCTCTGAAAGAGAAGCAGTCTGTTCCAACACTTCAATTCACTGTGTGAAGTGAATAGAGTGTTGCCTCACTTTCTAAATGCTGTCCTTTCAGAGAAAATCACTTTCCTTTGAAAGTGCCTTAAGCTACTTGCAAGCATTAGGAAGAAACTCACATGCGTTTCTCTGAAAGAGAAGCAGTCTGTTCCAACACTTCAATTCACTGTGCGAAGTGAATGGAGTGTTGCTTCACTTTCTAAATGCTGTCCTTTCAGAGAAAATCACTTTCCTTTGAAAGTGCCTTAAGCTACTTACAAGCATTTACCAGAAACTCACATGCGTTTCTCTGAAAGAGAAGCAGTCGGTTCCACACTTCAATTCACTGTGCGAAGTGAATGGAGTGTTGCTTCACTTTCTAAATGCTGTCCTTTCAGAGAAAATCACTTTCCTTTGAAAGTGCCTTAAGCTACTTGTAAGCATTAGGAAGAAACTCACATGCGTTTCTCTGAAAGAGAAGCAGTCTGTTTCAACACTTCAATTCACTGTGCGAAGTGAATGGAGTGTTTCCTCACTTTCTAAATGCTGTTCTTTCAGAGATAATCACTTTCCTTTGAAAGTGACTTAAACTACTTTCAAGCATTCATAAAAAACTCACATGCATTTCTCTGAAAGTGAAGCAGTCTGTTCCAACACTTCAATTCACTGTGCGAAGTGAATGTAGTGTTGCTTCACTTTCTAACTGCTGTCCTTTCAGAGAAAATCACTTTCCTTTGATAGTGCCTTAAGCTACTTGCAAGCATTAGGAAGAAACTCACATGCGATTCTCTGAAAGAGAAGCAGTCTGTTCCAACACTTCAATTCACTTTGTGAAGTGAATAGAGTGTTGCCTCACTTTCTAAATGCTGTCCTTTCAGAGAAAATCACTTTCTTTTGAAAGTGCCTTAAGCTACTTGCAAGCATTAGGAAGAAACCCACATGCGTTTCTCTGAAAGAGAAGCAGTCTGTTCCAACACTTCAATTCACTGTGCGAAGTGAATGGAGTGTTGCTTCACTTTCTAAATGCTGTCCTTTCAGAGAAAATCACTTTCCTTTGAAAGTGCCTTAAACGACTTTCAAGCATTCACAAAAAACTCACATGCGTTTCTCTTAAAGAGAAGCAGTCTGTTCCAACACTTCAATTCACTGTGCGAAGTGAATGGAGTGTTGCTTCACTTTCTAAATGCTGTCCTTTCAGAGAAAATCACTTTCCTTTGAAAGTGCCTTAAGCAACTTGCAAGCATTCACAAGAAACTCACCTGTGTTTCTCTGAAAGAGAAGCAGTCTGTTCCAACACTTCAATTCACTGTGCGAAGTGAATGGAGTGTTGCTTCACTTTCTAAATGCTGTCCTTTCAGAGAAAATCACTTTCCTTTGAAAGTGCCTTGAGCTACTTACAAGCATTCACAAGAAACTCACATGCCTTTATCTGAAAGAGAAGCAGTCTGTTCCAACACTTCAATTCACTGTGCGAAGTGAATGGAGTGTTGCTTCACTTTCTAAATGCTGGCCTTTCAGAGAAAATCACTTTCCTTTGAAAGTGCCTTAAGCTACTTACAAGCATTCACCAGAAACTCACATGCGTTTCTCTGAAAGAGAAGCAGTCTGTTCCAACATTTTAATTCAGTGTGCGAAGTGAATGGAGTGTTGCTTCACTTTCTAAATGCTGTCCTTTCAGAGAAAATCACTTTCCTTTGAAAGTGCCTTAAGCTACTTGCAAGCATTCACCAGAAACTCACATGCGTTTCTCTGAAAGAGAAGCAGTCTGTTACAACACTTCAATTCACTGTGCGAAGTGAATGGAGTGTTGCTTCACTTTCTAAATGCTGGCCTTTCAGAGAAAACCACTTTCCTTTGAAAGTGCCTTAAGCTACTTACAAGCATTCAAAAGAAACTCACATGCGTTTCTCTGAAAGAGAAGCAGTCTGTTCCAACACTTTAATTCACTGTGCAAAGTGAATGGAATGTTGCTTCACTTTCTAAATGCTGTCCTTTCAGAGAAAATCACTTTCCTTTGAAAGTGCCTTAAGCTACTTGCAAGCATTAGGAAGAAACTCTCATGCGTTTCTCTGAAAGAGAAGCAGTCTGTTCCAACACTTCAATTCACTGTGTGAAGTGAATGGAGTGTTGCCTCACTTTCTAAATGCTGTCCTTTCTGACAAAATCACTTTCCTTTGAAAGTGCCTTAAGCTACTTACAAGCATTCACCAGAAACTCATATGCGTTTCTCTGAAAGAGAAGCAGTCTGTTCCAACACTTCAATTCAATGTGCGAAGTGAATGGAGTGTTGCTTCACTTTCTAAATGCTGTCCTTTCAGAGAAAATCACTTTCCTTTGAAAGTGCCTTAAGCTACTAACAAGCATTCAACAGAAACTCACATGCATTTCTCTGAAAGAGAAGCAGTCTGTTCCAACACTTCAATTCACTGTGCGAAGTGAATGGAGTGTTGCTTCACTTTCTAAATTCTGTCCTTTCAGAGAAAATCACTTTCCTTTGAAAGTGCCTTAAGCAACTTGCAAGCATTCACAAGAAACACTAATGCGTTTATATGAAAGAGAAGCACTCTGTTCCAACACTTCAATTCACTGCATGAAGGGAAGGGAGTGTTGCTTCACTTTCTAAATGCTGTCCTTTCAGAGAAAATCACTTTCCTTTGAAATTGCCTTAAGCTACTTACAAGCATTCACCAGAAACTCACATGCGTTTCTCTGAAAGAGAAGCAGTCGGTTCCAACACTTCAATTCACTGTGCGAAGTGAATGGAGTGTTGCTTCACTTTCTAAATGCTGTCCTTTCAGAGAAAATCACTTTCCTTTGAAAGTGCCTTAAGCTACTTGTAAGCATTAGGAAGAAACTCACATGCGTTTCTCTGAAAGAGAAGCAGTCTGTTTCAACACTTCAATTCACTGTGCGAAGTGAATGGAGTGTTGCCTCTCTTTCTACATGCTGTCCTTTCAGAGAAAATCACTTTCCTTTGAAAGTGACTTAAACTACTTTCAAGCATTCATAAAAAACTCACATGCATTTCTCTGAAAGAGAAGCAGTCTGTTCCAACACTTCAATTCACTGTGCGAAGTGAATGGAGTGTTGCTTCACTTTCTAAATGCTGTCCTTTCAGAGAAAATCACTTTCCTTTGATAGTGCCTTAAGCTACTTGCAAGCATTAGGAAGAAACTCACATGCGATTCTCTGAAAGAGAAGCAGTCTGTTCCAACACTTCAATTCACTGTGTGAAGTGAAGAGAGTGTTGCCTCACTTTCTAAATGCTGTCCTTTCAGAGAAAATCACTTTCCTTTGAAAGTGCCTTAAGCTACTTGCAAGCATTAGGAAGAAACTCACATGCGTTTCTCTGAAAGAGAAGCAGTCTGTTCCAACACTTCAATTCACTGTGCGAAGTGAATGGAGTGTTGCTTCACTTTCTAAATGCTGTCCTTTCAGAGAAAATCACTTTCCTTTGAAAGTGCCTTAAGCTACTTAAAAGCATTCACCAGAAACTCACATGCGTTTCTCTGAAAGAGAAGCAGTCTGTTCCAACACTTCAATTCACTGTGCGAAGTGAATGGAGTGTTGCCTCACTTTCTAAATGCTGTCCTTTCAGAGAAAATCACTTTCCTTTGAAAGTGCCTTAAGCAACTTGCAAGCATTCACAAGAAACACTAATGCGTTTATATGAAAGAGAAGCAGTCTGTTCCAACACTTCAATTCACTGCACGAAGGGAAGGGAGTGTTGCTTTACTTTCTAAATGCTGTCCTTTCAGAGAAAATCACTTTCCTTTGAAAGTGCCTTAAGCTACTTACAAGCATTTACCAGAAACTCACATGCGTTTCTCTGAAAGAGAAGCAGTCGGTTCCACACTTCAATTCACTGTGCGAAGTGAATGGAGTGTTGCTTCACTTTCTAAATGCTGTCCTTTCAGAGAAAATCACTTTCCTTTGAAAGTGCCTTAAGCTACTTGTAAGCATTAGGAAGAAACTCACATGCGTTTCTCTGAAAGAGAAGCAGTCTGTTTCAACACTTCAATTCACTGTGCGAAGTGAATGGAGTGTTTCCTCACTTTCTAAATGCTGTTCTTTCAGAGATAATCACTTTCCTTTGAAAGTGACTTAAACTACTTTCAAGCATTCATAAAAAACTCACATGCATTTCTCTGAAAGAGAAGCAGTCTGTTCCAACACTTCAATTCACTGTGCGAAGTGAATGTAGTGTTGCTTCACTTTCTAAATGCTGTCCTTTCAGAGAAAATCACTTTCCTTTGATAGTGCCTTAAGCTACTTGCAAGCATTAGGAAGAAACTCACATGCGATTCTCTGAAAGAGAAGCAGTCTGTTCCAACACTTCAATTCACTTTGTGAAGTGAATAGAGTGTTGCCTCACTTTCTAAATGCTGTCCTTTCAGAGAAAATCACTTTCCTTTGATAGTGCCTTAAGCTACTTGCAAGCATTAGGAAGAAACTCACATGCGATTCTCTGAAAGAGAAGCAGTCTGTTCCAACACTTCAATTCACTTTGTGAAGTGAATAGAGTGTTGCCTCACTTTCTAAATGCTGTCCTTTCAGAGAAAATCACTTTCTTTTGAAAGTGCCTTAAGCTACTTGCAAGCATTCACAAGAAACTCACATGCCTTTCTCTGAAAGAGAAGCAGTCTGTTCCAACACTTCAATTCACTGTGCGAAGTGAATGGAGTGTTGCTTCACTTTCTAAATGCTGGCCTTTCAGAGAAAATCACTTTCCTTTGAAAGTGCCTTAAGCTACTTACAAGCATTCACCAGAAACTCACATGCGTTTCTCTGAAAGAGAAGCAGTCTGTTCCAACATTTTAATTCAGTGTGCGAAGTGAATGGAGTGTTGCTTCACTTTCTAAATGCTGTCCTTTCAGAGAAAATCACTTTCCTTTGAAAGTGCCTTAAGCTACTTGCAAGCATTCACCAGAAACTCACATGCGTTTCTCTGAAAGAGAAGCAGTCTGTTACAACACTTCAATTCACTGTGCGAAGTGAATGGAGTGTTGCTTCACTTTCTAAATGCTGGCCTTTCAGAGAAAACCACTTTCCTTTGAAAGTGCCTTAAGCTACTTACAAGCATTCAAAAGAAACTCACATGCGTTTCTCTGAAAGAGAAGCAGTCTGTTCCAACACTTTAATTCACTGTGCAAAGTGAATGGAATGTTGCTTCACTTTCTAAATGCTGTCCTTTCAGAGAAAATCACTTTCCTTTGAAAGTGCCTTAAGCTACTTGCAAGCATTAGGAAGAAACTCTCATGCGTTTCTCTGAAAGAGAAGCAGTCTGTTCCAACACTTCAATTCACTGTGTGAAGTGAATGGAGTGTTGCCTCACTTTCTAAATGCTGTCCTTTCTGACAAAATCACTTTCCTTTGAAAGTGCCTTAAGCTACTTACAAGCATTCACCAGAAACTCATATGCGTTTCTCTGAAAGAGAAGCAGTCTGTTCCAACACTTCAATTCAATGTGCGAAGTGAATGGAGTGTTGCTTCACTTTCTAAATGCTGTCCTTTCAGAGAAAATCACTTTCCTTTGAAAGTGCCTTAAGCTACTAACAAGCATTCAACAGAAACTCACATGCATTTCTCTGAAAGAGAAGCAGTCTGTTCCAACACTTCAATTCACTGTGCGAAGTGAATGGAGTGTTGCTTCACTTTCTAAATTCTGTCCTTTCAGAGAAAATCACTTTCCTTTGAAAGTGCCTTAAGCAACTTGCAAGCATTCACAAGAAACACTAATGCGTTTATATGAAAGAGAAGCACTCTGTTCCAACACTTCAATTCACTGCACGAAGGGAAGGGAGTGTTGCTTCACTTTCTAAATGCTGTCCTTTCAGAGAAAATCACTTTCCTTTGAAAGTGCCTTAAGCTACTTGTAAGCATTAGGAAGAAACTCACATGCGTTTCTCTGAAAGAGAAGCAGTCTATTTCAACACTTCAATTCACTGTGCGAAGTGAATGGAGTGTTTCCTCACTTTCTAAATGCTGTTCTTTCAGAGATAATCACTTTCCTTTGAAAGTGACTTAAACTACTTCCAAGCATTCATAAAAAACTCACATGCATTTCTCTGAAAGAGAAGCAGTCTGTTCCAACACTTCAATTCACTGTGCGAAGTGAATGTAGTGTTGCTTCACTTTCTAAATGCTGTCCTTTCAGAGAAAATCACTTTCCTTTGATAGTGCCTTAAGCTACTTGCAAGCATTAGGAAGAAACTCACATGCGATTCTCTGAAAGAGAAGCAGTCTGTTCCAACACTTCAATTCACTTTGTGAAGTGAATAGAGTGTTGCCTCACTTTCTAAATGCTGTCCTTTCAGAGAAAATCACTTTCTTTTGAAAGTGCCTTAAGCTACTTGCAAGCATTAGGAAGAAACCCACATGCGTTTCTCTGAAAGAGAAGCAGTCTGTTCCAACACTTCAATTCACTGTGCGAAGTGAATGGAGTGTTGCTTCACTTTCTAAATGCTGTCCTTTCAGAGAAAATCACTTTCCTTTGAAAGTGCCTTAAACGACTTTCAAGCATTCACAAAAAACTCACATGCGTTTCTCTTAAAGAGAAGCAGTCTGTTCCAACACTTCAATTCACTGTGCGAAGTGAATGGAGTGTTGCTTCACTTTCTAAATGCTGTCCTTTCAGAGAAAATCACTTTCCTTTGAAAGTGCCTTAAGCAACTTGCAAGCATTCACAAGAAACTCACATGTGTTTCTCTGAAAGAGAAGCAGTCTGTTCCAACACTTCAATTCACTGTGCGAAGTGAATGGAGTGTTGCTTCACTTTCTAAATGCTGTCCTTTCAGAGAAAATCACTTTCCTTTGAAAGTGCCTTGAGCTACTTACAAGCATTCACAAGAAACTCACATGCCTTTCTCTGAAAGAGAAGCAGTCTGTTCCAACACTTCAATTCACTGTGCGAAGTGAATGGAGTGTTGCTTCACTTTCTAAATGCTGGCCTTTCAGAGAAAATCACTTTCCTTTGAAAGTGCCTTAAGCTACTTACAAGCATTCACCAGAAACTCACATGCGTTTCTCTGAAAGAGAAGCAGTCTGTTCCAACATTTTAATTCAGTGTGCGAAGTGAATGGAGTGTTGCTTCACTTTCTAAATGCTGTCCTTTCAGAGAAAATCACTTTCCTTTGAAAGTGCCTTAAGCTACTTGCAAGCATTCACCAGAAACTCACATGCGTTTCTCTGAAAGAGAAGCAGTCTGTTACAACACTTCAATTCACTGTGCGAAGTGAATGGAGTGTTGCTTCACTTTCTAAATGCTGGCCTTTCAGAGAAAACCACTTTCCTTTGAAAGTGCCTTAAGCTACTTACAAGCATTCAAAAGAAACTCACATGCGTTTCTCTGAAAGAGAAGCAGTCTGTTCCAACACTTTAATTCACTGTGCAAAGTGAATGGAATGTTGCTTCACTTTCTAAATGCTGTCCTTTCAGAGAAAATCACTTTCCTTTGAAAGTGCCTTAAGCTACTTGCAAGCATTAGGAAGAAACTCTCATGCGTTTCTCTGAAAGAGAAGCAGTCTGTTCCAACACTTCAATTCACTGTGTGAAGTGAATGGAGTGTTGCCTCACTTTCTAAATGCTGTCCTTTCTGACAAAATCACTTTCCTTTGAAAGTGCCTTAAGCTACTTACAAGCATTCACCAGAAACTCATATGCGTTTCTCTGAAAGAGAAGCAGTCTGTTCCAACACTTCAATTCAATGTGCGAAGTGAATGGAGTGTTGCTTCACTTTCTAAATGCTGTCCTTTCAGAGAAAATCACTTTCCTTTGAAAGTGCCTTAAGCTACTAACAAGCATTCAACAGAAACTCACATGCATTTCTCTTAAAGAGAAGCAGTATGTTCCAACACTTCAATTCACTGTGCGAAGTGAATGGAGTGTTGCTTCACTTTCTAAATTCTGTCCTTTCAGAGAAAATCACTTTCCTTTGAAAGTGCCTTAAGCAACTTGCAAGCATTCACAAGAAACACTAATGCGTTTATATGAAAGAGAAGCACTCTGTTCCAACACTTCAATTCACTGCACGAAGGGAAGGGAGTGTTGCTTCACTTTCTAAATGCTGTCCTTTCAGAGAAAATCACTTTCCTTTGAAATTGCCTTAAGCTACTTACAAGCATTCACCAGAAACTCACATGCGTTTCTCTGAAAGAGAAGCAGTCGGTTCCAACACTTCAATTCACTGTGCGAAGTGAATGGAGTGTTGCTTCACTTTCTAAATGCTGTCCTTTCAGAGAAAATCACTTTCCTTTGAAAGTGCCTTAAGCTACTTGTAAGCATTAGGAAGAAACTCACATGCGTTTCTCTGAAAGAGAAGCAGTCTGTTTCAACACTTCAATTCACTGTGCGAAGTGAATGGAGTGTTGCCTCACTTTCTAAATGCTGTCCTTTCAGAGAAAATCACTTTCCTTTGAAAGTGACTTAAACTACTTTCAAGCATTCATAAAAAACTCACATGCATTTCTCTGAAAGAGAAGCAGTCTGTTCCAACACTTCAATTCACTGTGCGAAGTGAATGGAGTGTTGCTTCACTTTCTAAATGCTGTCCTTTCAGAGAAAATCACTTTCCTTTGATAGTGCCTTAAGCTACTTGCAAGCATTAGGAAGAAACTCACATGCGATTCTCTGAAAGAGAAGCAGTCTGTTCCAACACTTCAATTCACTGTGTGAAGTGAATAGAGTGTTGCCTCACTTTCTAAATGCTGTCCTTTCAGAGAAAATCACTTTCCTTTGAAAGTGCCTTAAGCTACTTGCAAGCATTAGGAAGAAACTCACATGCGTTTCTCTGAAAGAGAAGCAGTCTGTTCCAACACTTCAATTCACTGTGCGAAGTGAATGGAGTGTTGCTTCACTTTCTAAATGCTGTCCTTTCAGAGAAAATCACTTTCCTTTGAAAGTGCCTTAAACTACTTTCAAGCATTCACAAAAAACTCACATGCGTTTCTCTGAAAGAGAAGCAGTCTGTTCCAACACTTCAATTCACTGTGCGAAGTGAATGGAGTGTTGCTTCACTTTCTAAATGCTGTCCTTTCAGAGAAAATCACTTTCCTTTGAAAGTGCCTTAAGCAACTTGCAAGCATTCACAAGAAACTCACATGTGTTTTTCTGAAAGAGAAGCAGTCTGTTCCAACACTTCAATTCACTGTGCGAAGGGAATGGAGTGTTGCTTCACTTTCTAAATGCTGTCCTTTCAGAGAAAATCACTTTCCTTTGAAAGTGCCTTAAGCTACTTACAAGCATTCAACAGAAACTCACATGCGTTTCTCTGAAAGAGAAGCAGTCTGTTCCAATACTTCAATTCACTCTGCGAAGTGAATGGAGTGTTGCTTCACTTTCTAAATGCTGTCCTTTCAGAGAAAATCACTTTCCTTTGAAAGTGCCTTAAGCTACTTACAAGCATTCAACAGAAACTCACATGCATTTCTCTGAAAGAGAAGCAGTCTGTTCCAACACTTCAATTCACTCTGCGAAGTGAATGGAGTGTTGCTTCACTTTCTAAATGCTATCCTTTCAGAGAAAATCACTTTCCTTTGAAAGTGCCTTAAGCTACTTACAAGCATTCACCAGAAACTCACAGGCGTTTCTCTGAAAGAGAAGCAGTCTGTTCCAACACTTCAATTCACTGTGCGAAGTGAATGTAGTGTTGCTTCACTTTCTAAATGCTGTCCTTTCAGAGAAAATCACTTTCCTTTGAAAGTGCCTTAAGCTACTTGCAAGCATTAGGAAGAAACTCACATGCGTTTCTCTGAAAGAGAAGCAGTCTGTTCCAACACTTCAATTCACTGTGCGAAGTGAATGGAGTGTTGCTTCACTTTCTAAATGCTGTCCTTTCAGAGAAAATCACTTTCCTTTGAAAGTGCCTTAAGCTACTTGCAAGCATTAGGAAGAAACTCACATGCGTTTCTCTGAAAGAGAAGCAGTCTGTTCCAACATTTCAATTCACTGTGCGAAGTGAATGGAGTGTTGCCTCACTATCTAAATGCTGTCCTTTCAGAGAAAATCACTTTCCTTTGAAAGTGCCTTAAGCTACTTACAAGCATTCAACTGAAACTCACATGCGTTTCTCTGAAAGAGAAGCAGTCTGTTCCAACACTTCAATTCTCTGTGCGAAGTGAATGGAGTGTTGCTTCACTTTCTAAATGCTGTCCTTTCAGAGAAAATCACTTTCCTTTGAAAGTGCCTTAAGCTACTTACAAGCATTCAACAGAAACTCACATGCATTTCTCTGAAAGAGAAGCAGTCTGTTCCAACACTTCAATTCTCTGTGCGAAGTGAATGGAGTGTTGCTTCACTTTCTAAATGCTGTCCTTTCAGAGAAAATCACTTTCCTTTGAAAATGCCTTAAGCTACATACAAGCATTCACCAGAAACTCACATGCGTTTCTCTGAAAGAGAAGCAGTCTGTTCCAACACTTCAATTCACTGTGCGAAGTGAATGGAGTGTTGCTTCACTTTCTAAATGCTGTCCTTTCAGAGAAAATCACTTTCCTTTGAAAGTGCCTTAAGCTACTTGTAAGCATTAGGAAGAAACTCACATGCGTTTCTCTGAAAGAGAAGCAGTCTGTTTCAACACTTCAATTCACTGTGCGAAGTGAATGGAGTGTTGCCTCACTTTCTAAATGCTGTCCTTTCAGAGAAAATCACTTTCCTTTGAAAGTGACTTAAACTACTTTCAAGCATTCATAAAAAACTCACATGCATTTCTCTGAAAGAGAAGCAGTCTGTTCCAACACTTCAATTCACTGTGCGAAGTGAATGGAGTGTTGCTTCACTTTCTAAATGCTGTCCTTTCAGAGAAAATCACTTTCCTTTGATAGTGCCTTAAGCTACTTGCAAGCATTAGGAAGAAACTCACATGCGATTCTCTGAAAGAGAAGCAGTCTGTTCCAACACTTCAATTCACTGTGTGAAGTGAATAGAGTGTTGCCTCACTTTCTAAATGCTGTCCTTTCAGAGAAAATCACTTTCCTTTGAAAGTGCCTTAAGCTACTTGCAAGCATTAGGAAGAAACTCACATGCGTTTCTCTGAAAGAGAAGCAGTCTGTTCCAACACTTCAATTCACTGTGCGAAGTGAATGGAGTGTTGCTTCACTTTCTAAATGCTGTCCTTTCAGAGAAAATCACTTTCCTTTGAAAGTGCCTTAAACTACTTTCAAGCATTCACAAAAAACTCACATGCGTTTCTCTTAAAGAGAAGCAGTCTGTTCCAACACTTCAATTCACTGTGCGAAGTGAATGGAGTGTTGCTTCACTTTCTAAATGCTGTCCTTTCAGAGAAAATCACTTTCCTTTGAAAGTGCCTTAAGCAACTTGCAAGCATTCACAAGAAACTCACATGTGTTTCTCTGAAAGAGAAGCAGTCTGTTCCAACACTTCAATTCACTGTGCGAAGTGAATGGAGTGTTGCTTCACTTTCTAAATGCTGTCCTTTCAGAGAAAATCACTTTCCTTTGAAAGTGCCTTAAGCTACTTACAAGCATTCAACAGAAACTCACATGCGTTTCTCTGAAAGAGAAGCAGTCTGTTCCAATACTTCAATTCACTCTGCGAAGTGAATGGAGTGTTGCTTCACTTTCTAAATGCTGTCCTTTCAGAGAAAATCACTTTCCTTTGAAAGTGCCTTAAGCTACTTACAAGCATTCAACAGAAACTCACATGCATTTCTCTGAAAGAGAAGCAGTCTGTTCCAACACTTCAATTCACTCTGCGAAGTGAATGGAGTGTTGCTTCACTTTCTAAATGCTATCCTTTCAGAGAAAATCACTTTCCTTTGAAAGTGCCTTAAGCTACTTACAAGCATTCACCAGAAACTCACAGGCGTTTCTCTGAAAGAGAAGCAGTCTGTTCCAACACTTCAATTCACTGTGCGAAGTGAATGTAGTGTTGCTTCACTTTCTAAATGCTGTCCTTTCAGAGAAAATCACTTTCCTTTGAAAGTGCCTTAAGCTACTTGCAAGCATTAGGAAGAAACTCACATGCGTTTCTCTGAAAGAGAAGCAGTCTGTTCCAACACTTCAATTCACTGTGCGAAGTGAATGGAGTGTTGCTTCACTTTCTAAATGCTGTCCTTTCAGAGAAAATCACTTTCCTTTGAAAGTGCCTTAAGCTACTTGCAAGCATTAGGAAGAAACTCACATGCGTTTCTCTGAAAGAGAAGCAGTCTGTTCCAACATTTCAATTCACTGTGCGAAGTGAATGGAGTGTTGCCTCACTATCTAAATGCTGTCCTTTCAGAGAAAATCACTTTCCTTTGAAAGTGCCTTAAGCTACTTACAAGCATTCAACAGAAACTCACATGCGTTTCTCTGAAAGAGAAGCAGTCTGTTCCAACACTTCAATTCACTGTGCGAAGTGAATGGAGTGTTGCTTCACTTTCTAAATGCTGTCCTTTCAGAGAAAATCACTTTCCTTTGAAAGTGCCTTAAGCTACTTACAAGCATTCAACAGAAACTCACATGCATTTCTCTGAAAGAGAAGCAGTCTGTTCCAACACTTCAATTCTCTGTGCGAAGTGAATGGAGTGTTGCTTCACTTTCTAAATGCTGTCCTTTCAGAGAAAATCACTTTCCTTTGAAAATGCCTTAAGCTACATACAAGCATTCACCAGAAACTCACATGCGTTTCTCTGAAAGAGATGCAGTCTGTTCCAACACTTCAATTCACTGTGCGAAGTGAAGGGAGTGTTGCTTCACTTTCTAAATGCTGTCCTTTCAGAGAAAATCACTTTCTTTGAAAGTGCCTTAAGCTACTTGTAAGCATTAGGAAGAAACTCACATGCATTTCTCTGAAAGAGAAGCAGTCTGTTTCAACACTTCAATTCACTGTGCAAAGTGAATGGAGTGTTGCCTCACTTTCTAAATGCTGTCCTTTCAGAGAAAATCACTTTCCTTTGAAAGTGACTTAAACTACTTTCAAGCATTCATAAAAAACTCACATGCATTTCTCTGAAAGAGAAGCAGTCTGTTCCAACACTTCAATTCACTGTGTGAAGTGAATAGAGTGTTGCCTCACTTTCTAAATGCTGTCCTTTCAGAGAAAATCACTTTCCTTTGAAAGTGCCTTAAGCTACTTGCAAGCATTAGGAAGAAACTCACATGCGTTTCTCTGAAAGAGAAGCAGTCTGTTCCAACACTTCAATTCACTGTGCGAAGTGAATGGAGTGTTGCTTCACTTTCTAAATGCTGTCCTTTCAGAGAAAATCACTTTCCATTGAAAGTGCCTAAAGCTACTTACAAGCATTCACCAGAAACTCACATGCGTTTCTCTGAAAGAGAAGCAGTCTGTTCCAACACTTCAATTCACTGTGCGAAGTGAATGGAGTGTTGCTTCACTTTCTAAATGCTGTCCTTTCAGAGAAAATCACTTTCCTTTGAAAGTGCCTTAAGCTACTTACATGCATTCAACAGAAACTCACATGCATTTCTCTGAAAGAGAAGCAGTCTGTTCCAACACTTCAATTCACTCTGCGAAGTGAATGGAGTGTTGCTTCACTTTCTAAATGCTATCCTTTCAGAGAAAATCACTTTCCTTTGAAAGTGCCTTAAGCTACTTACAAGCATTCACCAGAAACTAACAGGCGTTTCTCTGAAAGAGAAGCAGTCTGTTCCAACACTTCAATTCACTGTGCGAAGTGAATGTAGTGTTGCTTCACTTTCTAAATGCTGTCCTTTCAGAGAAAATCACTTTCCTTTGAAAGTGCCTTAAGCTACTTGCAAGCATTAGGAAGAAACTCACATGCGTTTCTCTGAAAGAGAAGCAGTCTGTTCCAACACTTCAATTCACTGTGCGAAGTGAATGGAGTGTTGCTTCACTTTCTAAATGCTGTCCTTTCAGAGAACATCTCTTTCCTTTGAAAGTGCCTTAAGCTACTTGCAAGCATTAGGAAGAAACTCACATGCGTTTCTCTGAAAGAGAAGCAGTCTGTTCCAACACTTCAATTCACTGTGTGAAGTGAATGGAGTGTTGCCTCACTATCTAAATGCTGTCCTTTCAGAGAAAATCACTTTCCTTTGAAAGTGCCTTAAGCTACTTACAAGCATTCAACAGAAACTCACATGCGTTTCTCTGAAAGAGAAGCAGTCTGTTCTAACACTTGAATTCACTGTGCGAAGTGAATGGAGGGTTGCTTCACTTTCTAAATGCTGTCCTTTCAGAGAAAATCACTTTCCTTTGAAAGTGCCTTAAGCTACTTACAAGCATTCAACAGAAACTCACATGCATTTCTCTGAAAGAGAAGCAGTCTGTTCCAACACTTCAATTCTCTGTGCGAAGTGAATGGAGTGTTGCTTCACTTTCTAAATGCTGTCCTTTCAGAGGAAATCACTTTCCTTTGAAAATGCCTTAAGCTACTTACAAGCATTCACCAGAAACTCACATGCGTTTCTCTGAAAGAGATGCAGTCTGTTCCAACACTTCAATTCACTGTGCGAAGTGAATGGAGTGTTGCTTCACTTTCTAAATGCTGTCCTTTCAGAGAAAATCACTTTCCATTGAAAGTGCCTTAAGCTACTTGCAAGCATTAGGAAGAAACTCACATGCGTTTCTCTGAAAGAGAAGCAGTCTGTTCCAACACTTCAATTCACTGTGCGAAGTGAATGGAGTGTTGCTTCACTTTCTAAATGCTGTCCTTTCAGAGAAAATCACTTTCCTTTGAAAGTGCCTTAAGCTACTTGCAAGCATTAGGAAGAAACTCACATGCGTTTCTCTGAAAGAGAAGCAGTCTGTTCCAACACTTCAATTCACTGTGTGAAGTGAATGGAGTGTTGCCTCACTTTTTAAATGCTGTCCTTTCAGAGAAAATCACTTTCCTTTGAAAGTGCCTTAAGCTACTTACAAGCATTCAACAGAAACTCACATGCGTTTCTCTGAAAGAGAAGCAGTCTGTTCCAACACTTCAATTCAACGTGCGAAGTGAATGGAGTGTTGCTTCACTTTCTAAATGCTGTCCTTTCAGAGAAAATTACTTTCCTTTGAAAGTGCCTTAAGCTACTTACAAGCATTCAACAGAAACTCACATGCATTTCTCTGAAAGAGAAGCAGTCTGTTCCAACACTTCAATTCACTGTGCGAAGTGAATGGAGTGTTGCTTCACTTTCTAAATTATGTCCTTTCAGAGAAAATCACTTTCCTTTGAAAGTGCCTTAAGCAACTTGCAAGCATTCTCAAGAAACACTAATGCGTTTATCTGAAAGAGAAGCACTCTGTTCCTACACTTCAATTCACTGCACGAAGGGAATGGAGTGTTGCTTCACTTTCTAAATGCTGTTATTTCAGAGAAAATCACTTTCCTTTGAAAGTGCCTTAAGCTACTTACAAGCATTCACCAGAAACTCACATGCGTTTCTCTGAAAGAGAAGCAGTCTGTTCCAACACTTCAATTCACTGTGCGAAGTGAATGGAGTATTGCTTCACTTTCTAAATGCTGTCCTTTCAGAGAAAATCACTTTCCTTTGAAAGTCCCTTAAGCTACTTGCAAGCATTAGGAAGAAACTCACATGCGTTTCTCTGAAAGAGAAGCAGTCTGTTCCAACACTTCAATTCACTGTGCGAAGTGAATGGAGTGTTGCTTCACTTTCTAAATGCTGTCCTTTCAGAGAAAATCACTTTCCTTTGAAGGTGCCTTAAACTACTTTCAAGCATTCTCAAAAAATTCACATGCGTTTCTCTTATAGAGAAGCAGTCTGATCCAACACTTCAAATTTACTGTGCGAAGTGAATGGAGTGTTGCTTCACTTTCTAAATGCTGTCCTTTCAGAGAAAATCACTTTCCTTTGAAAGTGCCTTGAGCAACTTGCAAGCATTCACAAGAAACTCACATGTGTTTCTCTGAAAGAGAAGCAGTCTGTTCCAACACTTCAATTCACTGTGCGAAGTGAATGGAGTGTTGCTTCACTTTCTAAATGCTGTCCTTTCAGAGAAAATCACTTTTCATTGAAAGTGCCTTAAGCTACTTACATGCATTCACCAGAAACTCACATGCGTTTCTCTGAAAGAGAAGCAGTCTGTTCCAACATTTCTATTCACTGTGCGAAGTGAATGGAGTGTTGCCTCACTATCTAAATGCTGTCCTTTCAGAGAAAATCACTTTCCTTTGAAAGTGCCTTAAGCTACTTACAAGCATTCACCAGAAACTCACATGCGTTTCTCTGAAAGAGAAGCAGTCTGTTCCAACACTTCAATTCACTGTGCGAAGTGAATGGAGTGTTGCTTCACTTTCTAAATGCTGTCCTTTCAGAGAAAATCACTTTCCTTTGAAAGTGCCTTAAGCTACTTACAAGCATTCAACAGAAACTCACATGCATTTCTCTGAAAGAGAAGCAGTCTGTTCCAACACTTCAATTTTCTGTGCGAAGTGAATGGAGTGTTGCTTCACTTTCTAAATGCTGTCCTTTCAGAGAAAATCACTTTCCTTTGAAAATGCCTTAAGCTACATACAAGCATTCACCAGAAACTCACATGCGTTTCTCTGAAAGAGATGCAGTCTGTTCCAACACTTCAATTCACTGTGCGAAGTGAAGGGAGTGTTGCTTCACTTTCTAAATGCTGTCCTTTCAGAGAAAATCGCTTTCCTTTGAAAGTGCCTTAAGCTACTTGTAAGCATTAGGAAGAAACTCACATGCGTTTCTCTGAAAGAGAAGCAGTCTGTTTCAACACTTCAATTCACTGTGCGAAGTGAATGGAGTGTTGCCTCACTTTCTAAATTCTGTCCTTTCAGAGAAAATCACTTTCCTTTGAAAGTGACTTAAACTACTTTCAAGCATTCATAAAAAACTCACATGCATTTCTCTGAAAGAGAAGCAGTCTGTTCCAACACTTCAATTCACTGTGCGAAGTGAATGGAGTGTTGCTTCACTTTCTAAATGCTGTCCTTTCAGAGAAAATCACTTTCCTTTGATAGTGCCTTAAGCTACTTACAAGCATTCACCAGAAACTCACAGGCGTTTCTCTGAAAGAGAAGCAGTCTGTTCCAACACTTCAATTCACTGTGCGAAGTGAATGTAGTGTTGCTTCACTTTCTAAATGCTGTCCTTTCAGAGAAAATCACTTTCCTTTGAAAGTGCCTTAAGCTACTTGCAAGCATTAGGAAGAAACTCACATGCGTTTCTCTGAAAGAGAAGCAGTCTGTTCCAACACTTCAATTCACTGTGCGAAGTGAATGGAGTGTTGCTTCACTTTCTAAATGCTGTCCTTTCAGAGAAAATCACTTTCCTTTGAAAGTGCCTTAAGCTACTTGCAAGCATTAGGAAGAAACTCACATGCGTTTCTCTGAAAGAGAAGCAGTCTGTTCCAACACTTCAATTCACTGTGTGAAGTGAATGGAGTGTTGCCTCACTATCTAAATGCTGTCCTTTCAGAGAAAATCACTTTCCTTTGAAAGTGCCTTAAGCTACTTACAAGCATTCAACAGAAACTCACATGCGTTTCTCTGAAAGAGAAGCAGTCTGTTCTAACACTTCAATTCACTGTGCGAAGTGAATGGAGTGTTGCTTCACTTTCTAAATGCTGTCCTTTCAGAGAAAATCACTTTCCTTTGAAAGTGCCTTAAGCTACTTACAAGCATTCAACAGAAACTCACATGCATTTCTCTGAAAGAGAAGCAGTCTGTTCCAACACTTCAATTCTCTGTGCGAAGTGAATGGAGTGTTGCTTCACTTTGTAAATGCTGTCCTTTCAGAGAAAATCACTTTCCTTTGAAAATGCCTTAAGCTACTTACAAGCATTCACCAGAAACTCACATGCGTTTCTCTGAAAGAGATGCAGTCTGTTCCAACACTTCAATTCACTGTGCGAAGTGAATGGAGTGTTGCTTCACTTTCTAAATGCTGTCCTTTCAGAGAAAATCACTTTCCATTGAAAGTGCCTTAAGCTACTTGCAAGCATTAGGAAGAAACTCACATGCGTTTCTCTGAAAGAGAAGCAGTCTGTTCCAACACTTCAATTCACTGTGCGAAGTGAATGGAGTGTTGCTTCACTTTCTAAATGCTGTCCTTTCAGAGAAAATCACTTTCCTTTGAAAGTGCCTTAAGCTACTGGCAAGCATTAGGAAGAAACTCACATGCGTTTCTCTGAAAGAGAAGCAGTCTGTTCCAACACTTCAATTCACTGTGTGAAGTGAATGGAGTGTTGCCTCACTTTTTAAATGCTGTCCTTTCAGAGAAAATCACTTTCCTTTGAAAGTGCCTTAAGCTACTTACAAGCATTCAACAGAAACTCACATGCGTTTCTCTGAAAGAGAAGCAGTCTGTTCCAACACTTCAATTCAACGTGCGAAGTGAATGGAGTGTTGCTTCACTTTCTAAATGCTGTCCTTTCAGAGAAAATTACTTTCCTTTGAAAGTGCCTTAAGCTACTTACAAGCATTCAACAGAAACTCACATGCATTTCTCTGAAAGAGAAGCAGTCTGTTCCAACACTTCAATTCACTGTGCGAAGTGAATGGAGTGTTGCTTCACTTTCTAAATGCTGTCCTTTCAGAGAAAATCACTTTCCTTTGAAAGTGCCTTAAGCTACTTGCAAGCATTCACAAGAAACACTAATGCGTTTCTATGAAAGAGAAGCAGTCTGCTCCAACACTTCACTTCATTGCACGAAGGGAATGGAGTGTTGCTTTACTTTCTAAATGCTGTCCTTTCAGAGAAAATCACTTTCCTTTGAAAGAGCCTTGAGCTACTTAAAAGCATTCAACAGAAACTCACATGCATTTCTCTGAAAGAGAAGCAGTCTGTTCCAACACTTCAATTCACTGTGCGAAGTGAATGGAATGTTACTTCACTTTCTAAATGCTGTCCTTTCAGAGAAAATCACTTTCCTTTGAAAGTGAATTAAGCTACTTTCAAGCATTCACAGGAAACACACATGCGTTTCTCTGAAATAGAAGCAGTCTGTTCCAACACTTCAATTCACTGTGCGAAGGGAATGGAGTGTTGCTTCACTTTCTAAATGCTGTCCTTTCAGAGAAAATCACTTTCCTTTGAAAGAGCCATAAGCTACTTAAAAGCATTCAACAGAAACTCACATGCATTTCTCTGAAAGAGAAGAAGTCTGTTCCAACACTTCAATTCACTGTACAAAGTGAATGGAGTGTTGCTTCACTTTCTAAATGCTGTCCTTTCAGAGAAAATCACTTTCCTTTGCAAGTGCCTTAAGCAACTTGCAAGCATTCACAAGAAACACTAATGCGTTTCTATGAAAGAGAAGCACTCTGTTCCAACACTTCAATTCACTGCACGAAGGGAATGGAATGTTGCTTCACTTTCTAAATGCTGTCCTTTCAGAGAAAATCACTTTCCTTTGAAAGTGCCTTAAGCTACTTACAAGCATTCACCAGAAACTCACATGCATTTCTCTGAAAGAGAAGCAGTCTGTTCCAATACTTCAATTCACTGTGCGAAGTGAATGGAGTGGTGCTTCCCTTTCTAAATGCTGTCCTTTCAGAGAAAATCACTTTCCTTTGAAAGTGCCTTTAACTACTTTCAAGCATTCACAAAAAATTCACATGAGTTTCTCTTAAAGAGAAGCACTCTGTTCCAACACTTCAATTCACAGTGCGAAGTGAATGGAGTGTTGCTTCAGTTTGTAAATGCTGTCCTTTCAGAGAAAATCACTTTCCTTTGAAAGTGCCTTAAGCAACTTGCAAGCATTAGGAAGAAACTCACATGCGTTTCTCTGAAAGAGAAGCAGTCTGTTCCAACACTTCAATTCACTGTGCGAAGTGAATGGAGTGTTGCTTCACTTTCTAAATGCTGTCCTTTCAGAGAAAATCACTTTCCTTTGAAAGTGCCTTAAGCTACTTGCAAGCATTAGGAAGAAACTCACATGCGTTTCTCTGAAAGAGAAGCAGTCTGTTCCAACACTTCAATTCACTGTGTGAAGTGAATTGAGTGTTGCCTCACTTTCTAAATGCTGTCCTTTCAGAGAAAATTACTTTATTTTGAAAGTGCCTTAAGCTACTTAAAAGCATTCAACAGAAACTCACATGCGTTTCTCTGAAAGAGAAGCAGTCTGTTCCAACACTTCCATTCACTGCACGAAGGTAATGGAGTGTTGTTTCACTTTCTAAATGCTGTCCTTTCAGAGAAAACCACTTTCCTTTGAAATTGCATTAAGCTACTTTCAAGCATTCACCAGAAACTCACATGTGTTTCTCTGAAAGAGAAGCAATCGTTTCCAACACTTCAATTCACTGTGCAAAGTGAATGGAGTGTTGCCTCACTTTCTAAATGCTGTCCTTTCAGAGAAAATCACTTTCCTTTGAAAGTGCCTTAAGCTACTTGCAAGCATTCACAAGAAATACTAATGCGTTTCTATGAAAGACAAGCAGTCTGTTCCAACACTTCAATTCACTGCACGAAGGGAATGGAGTGTTGCTTCACTTTCTAAATGCTGTCCTTTCAGAGAAAATCACTTTCCTTTGAAAGTGCCTTAAGCTACTTGCAAGCATTAGGAAGAAACTCACATGCGTTTCTCTGAAAGAGAAGCAGTCTGTTCCAACACTTCAATTCACGGTGCGAAGTGAATGGAGTGTTGCTTCACTTTCTAAATGCTGTCCTTTCAGAGAAAATCACTTTCCTTTGAAAGTGCCTTAAGCTACTTGCAAGCATTAGGAAGAAACTCACATGCGTTTCTCTGAAAGAGAAGCAGTCTGTTCCAACACTTCAATTCACTGTGCGAAGTGAATGGAGTGCTGTTTCACTTTCTAAATGCTGTCCTTTCAGAGAAAATCACTTTCCTTTGAAAGTTCCTTAAGCTACTTGCAAGCATTAGGAAGAAACTACATGCGTTTCTCTGAAAGAGAAGCAGTCTGTTCCAACACTTCAATTCACTGTGTGAAGTGAATGGAGTGTTGCCTCACATTCTAAATGCTGTCATTTCAGAGAAAATCACTTTCCTTTGAAAGTGCCTTAAGCTACTTACAAGCATTCAACAGAAACTCACATGCGTTTCTCCGAAAGAGAAGCAGTCTCTTCCAACACTTCAATTCACTGTGCGAAGTGAATGGAGTGTTGCTTCACTTTCTAAATGCTGTCCTTTCAGAGAAAATCACTTTCCTTTGAAAGTGCCTTAAGCTACTTACAAGCATTCAACAGAAACTCACATGCGTTTCTCTGAAAGAGAAGCAGTCTGTTCCAACACTTCAATTCAACGTGCGAAGTGAATGGAGTGTTGCTTCACTTTCTAAATGCTGTCCTTTCAGAGAAAATTACTTTCCTTTGAAAGTGCCTTAAGCTACTTACAAGCATTCAACAGAAACTCACATGCATTTCTCTGAAAGAGAAGCAGTCTGTTCCAACACTTCAATTCACTGTGCGAAGTGAATGGAGTGTTGCTTCACTTTCTAAATGCTGTCCTTTCAGAGAAAATCACTTTCCTTTGAAAGTGCCTTAAGCTACTTGCAAGCATTCACAAGAAACACTAATGCGTTTCTATGAAAGAGAAGCAGTCTGCTCCAACACTTCACTTCATTGCACGAAGGGAATGGAGTGTTGCTTTACTTTCTAAATGCTGTCCTTTCAGAGAAAATCACTTTCCTTTGAAAGAGCCTTGAGCTACTTAAAAGCATTCAACAGAAACTCACATGCATTTCTCTGAAAGAGAAGCAGTCTGTTCCAACACTTTAATTCACTGTGCGAAGTGAATGGAATGTTACTTCACTTTCTA
This sequence comes from Myodes glareolus, assembly GCF_982192425.1. NCBI lineage: Eukaryota > Metazoa > Chordata > Mammalia > Rodentia > Cricetidae > Myodes > Myodes glareolus. Next base: position 258,482 of record NW_028263238.1, read on the forward strand.
AATGCTGTCCTTTCAGAGAAAATCACTTTCCTTTGAAAGTGAATTAAGCTACTTTCAAGCATTCACAGGAAACACACATGCGTTTCTCTGAAATAGAAGCAGTCTGTTCCAACACTTCAATTCACTGTGCGAAGGGAATGGAGTGTTGCTTCACTTTCTAAATGCTGTCCTTTCAGAGAAAATCACTTTCCTTTGAAAGTGCCTTAAGCTACTTACAAGCATTCACCAGAAACTCACATGCATTTCTCTGAAAGAGAAGCAGTCTGTTCCAATACTTCAATTCACTGTGCGAAGTGAATGGAGTGGTGCTTCCCTTTCTAAATGCTGTCCTTTCAGAGAAAATCACTTTCCTTTGAAAGTGCCTTTAACTACTTTCAAGCATTCACAAAAAATTCACATGCGTTTCTCTTAAAGAGAAGCAGTCTGTTCCAACACTTCAATTCACTGTGCGAAGTGAATGGAGTGTTGCTTCAGTTTGTAAATGCTGTCCTTTCAGAGAAAATCACTTTCCTTTGAAAGTGCCTTAAGCAACTTGCAAGCATTAGGAAGAAACTCACATGCGTTTCTCTGAAAGAGAAGCAGTCTGTTCCAACACTTCAATTCACTGTGCGAAGTGAATGGAGTGTTGCTTCACTTTCTAAATGCTGTCCTTTCAGAGAAAATCACTTTCCTTTGAAAGTGCCTTAAGCTACTTGCAAGCATTAGGAAGAAACTCACATGCGTTTCTCTGAAAGAGAAGCAGTCTGTTCCAACACTTCAATTCACTGTGTGAAGTGAATTGAGTGTTGCCTCACTTTCTAAATGCTGTCCTTTCAGAGAAAATTACTTTATTTTGAAAGTGCCTTAAGCTACTTAAAAGCATTCAACAGAAACTCACATGCGTTTCTCTGAAAGAGAAGCAGTCTGTTCCAACACTTCAATTCACTGCACGAAGGTAATGGAGTGTTGTTTCACTTTCTAAATGCTGTCCTTTCAGAGAAAACCACTTTCCTTTGAAATTGCATTAAGCTACTTACAAGCATTCACCAGAAACTCACATGTGTTTCTCTGAGAAGAAGCAATCGTTTCCAACACTTCAATTCACTGTGCAAAGTGAATGGAGTGTTGCCTCACTTTCTAAATGCTGTCCTTTCAGAGAAAATCACTTTCCTTTGAAAGTGCCTTAAGCTACTTGCAAGCATTCACAAGAAATACTAATGCGTTTCTATGAAAGACAAGCAGTCTGTTCCAACACTTCAATTCACTGCACAAAGGGAATGGAGTGTTGCTTCACTTTCTAAATGCTGTCCTTTCAGAGAAAATCACTTTCCTTTGAAAGTGCCTTAAGCTACTTGCAAGCATTAGGAAGAAACTCACATGCGTTTCTCTGAAAGAGAAGCAGTCTGTTCCAACACTTCAATTCACGGTGCGAAGTGAATGGAGTGTTGCTTCACTTTCTAAATGCTGTCCTTTCAGAGAAAATCACTTTCCTTTGAAAGTGCCTTAAGCTACTTGCAAGCATTAGGAAGAAACTCACATGCGTTTCTCTGAAAGAGAAGCAGTCTGTTCCAACACTTCAATTCACTGTGCGAAGTGAATGGAGTGCTGTTTCACTTTCTAAATGCTGTCCTTTCAGAGAAAATCACTTTCCTTTGAAAGTTCCTTAAGCTACTTGCAAGCATTAGGAAGAAACTCACATGCGTTTCTCTGAAAGAGAAGCAGTCTGTTCCAACACTTCAATTCACTGTGTGAAGTGAATGGAGTGTTGCCTCACATTCTAAATGCTGTCATTTCAGAGAAAATCACTTTCCTTTGAAAGTGCCTTAAGCTACTTACAAGCATTCAACAGAAACTCACATGCGTTTCTATGAAAGAGAAGCAGTCTCTTCCAACACTTCAATTCACTGTGCGAAGTGAATGGAGTGTTGCTTCACTTTCTAAATGCTGTCCTTTCAGAGAAAATCACTTTCATTTGAAAGTGCCTTAAACTAATTTCCAGCATTCACAAAAAACTCACATGCGTTTCTCTTAAAGAGAAGCAGTCTGTTCCAACACTTCAATTCACTGTGCGAAGTGAATGGAGTGTTGCTTCACTTTCTAAATGCTGTCCTTTCAGAGAAAATCACTTTCCTTTGAAAGTGCCTTAAGCTACTTGCAAGCATTAGTAAGAAACTCACATGCGTTTATCTGAAAGAGAAGCAGTCTGTTCCAACACTTCAATTCACTGTGCGAAGTGAATGGAGTGTTGCTTCACTTTCTAAATGCTGTCCTTTCAGAGAAAATCACTTTCCTTTGAAAGTGCCTTAAGCTACTTGCAAGCATTAGGAAGAAACTCACATGAGTTTCTCTGAAAGAGATGCAGTCTGTTCCAACACTTCAATTCACTGTGTGAAGTGAATAGAGTGTTGCCTCACTTTCTAAATGCTGTCCTTTCAGAGAAAATCACTTTCCTTTGAAAGTGCATTAAGCTACTTACAAGCATTTAACAGAAACTCACATGCGTTTCTCTGAAAGAGAAGCAGGCTGTTCCAACACTTCAATTCACTGTGCGAAGTGAATGGAGTGTTGCTTCACTTTCTAAATGCTGTTCTTTCAGAGAAAATCAGTTTCCTTTGATAGTGCCTTAAGCTACTTGCAAGCATTAGGAAGAAACTCACATGCATTTCTCTGAAAGAGAAGCAGTCTGTTTGAACACTTCAATTCACAGTGCGAAGTGAATGGAGTGTTGCTTCAGTTTCTACATGCTGTCCTTTCAGAGAAAATCACTTTCCTTTGAAAGTGCCTTAAACTACTTACAAGCATTTAACAGAAACTCACATGCGTTTCTCTGAAAGAGAAGCAATCTGTTCCAACACTTCAATTCACTGGGCGAAGTGAATGGAGTGTTGCTTCACTTTCTAAATGCTGTTCTTTCAGAGAAAATCACTTTCCTTTGAAAGTGCCTTAAGCTACTTGCAAGCATTAGGAAGAAACTCACATGCGTTTCTCTGAAAGAGAAGCAGTCCGTTCCAACACTTCAATTCACTGTGCGAAGTGAATGGAGTGTTGCTTCACTTTCTATATGCAGTCCGTTCAGAGAAAATCACTTTCCTTTGAAAGTGCCTTAGGCTACTTGCAAGCATTAGGAAGAAACTCACATGCGTTTCCTGAAAGAGAAGCAGTCTGTTCCAACACTTCAATTCACTGTACGAAGTGAATGGAGTGTTGCCTCACTTTCTAAATGCTGTCCTTTCAGAGAAAATCACTTTCCATTGAAAGTGCCTTAAACTACTTTCAAGCATTCACAAAAAACTCGCATGCGTTTCTCTGAAAGAGAAGCAGACTGTTCCAACACTTCAATTCACTGTGCGAAGTGAATGGAGTGTTGCTTCACTTTCTAAATGCTGTCCTTTCAGAGAAAATCCCTTTCCTTTGAGTGTGCCTTAAGCTACTTACAAGCATTCAACAGAAGCTCACATGCATTTCTCTGAAAGAGAAGCAATCTGTTCCAACACTTCAATTCTCTGTGCGAAGTGAATGGAGTGTTGCTTCACTTTCTAAATGCTGTCCTTTCAGAGAAAATCACTTTCCTTTGAAAGTGCCTTAAGCAACTTGCAAGCATTCACAAGAAACCCTAATGCGTTTCTATGAAAGAGAAGCACTCTGTTCCAACACTTCAATTCACTCCACGAAGGGAATGGAGTGTTGCTTCACTTTCTAAATGCTGTCCTTTCAGAGAAAATCACTTTCCTTTGCAAGTGCCTTAAGCTACTTAAAAGCATTCACCAGAAACTCACATGCGTTTCTCTGAAAGAGAAGCAGTCTGTTCCAACACTTCAATTCACTGTGCGAAGTGAATGGAGTGTTGCTTCACTTTCTAAATGCTGTCCTTTCAGAGAAAATCACTTTCCTTTGAAAGTGCATTAAGCTACTTACAAGCATTCACCAGAAACTCACATGCGTTTCTCTGAAAGAGAAGCAGTCTGTTCCAACACTTCAATTCACTGTGCGAAGTGAATGGAGTGTTGCTTCACTTTCTAAATGCTGTCCTTTCAGAGAAAATCACTTTCCTTTGAAAGTGCCTTAAGCTACTTGCAAGCATTAGGAAGAAACACACATGCGTTTCTCTGAAAGAGAAGCAGTCTGTTCCAACACTTCAATTCACTGTGCGAAGTGAATGGAGTGTTGCTTCACTTTCTAAATGCTGTCCTTTCAGAGAAAATCACTTTCCTTTGATAGTGCCTTAAGCTACTTGCAAGCATTAGGAAGAAACTCACATGCGTTTCTGTGAAAGAGAAGCATCTGTTCCAACACTTCAATTCACTGTGCGAAGTGAATGGAGTGTTGCTTCACTTTCTAAATTCTGTCCTTTCAGAGAAAATCACTTTCCTTTGAAAGTGCCTTAAACTACTTTCAAGCATTCACAAAAAACTCACATGCGTTTCTCTGAAAGATAAGCAGTCTGTTCCAACACTTCAATTCACAGTGCGAAGTGAATGGAGTGTTGCTTCAGTTTCTAAATGCTGTCCTTTCAGAGAAAATCACTTTCCTTTGAAAGTGCCTTAAGCTACTTACAAGCATTCAACAGAAATTCACATGCACTTCTCTGAAAGAGAAGCAGTCTGTTCCAACACTTCAATTCACTGTGCGAAGTGAATGGAGTGTTGCTTCACTTTCTAAATGCTGTCCTTTCAGAGAAAATCACTTTCCTTTGAAAGTGCCTTAAGCTACTTGCAAGCATTCACAAGAAACACTAATGCGTTTCTATGAAAGAGAAGCACTATGTTCCAACACTTCAATTCACTGCACGAAGGGAATGGAGTGTTGTTTCACTTTCTAAATGCTGTCCTTTCAGAGAAAATCACTTTCCTTTGAAAGTGCCTTAAGCTACTTACAAGCATTAGGAAGAAACTCACATGCGTTTCTCTGAAAGAGAAGCAGTCTGTTCCAACACTTCAATTCACTGTGCGAAGTGAATGGAGTGTTGCATCACTTTCTAAATTCTGTCCTTTCAGAGAAAATCACTTTCCTTTGAAAGTGCCTTAAACTACTTTCAAGCATTCACAGAAACCTCACATACGTTTCTCTTAAAGAGAAGCAGTCTGTTCCAACACTTCAATTCACTGTGCGAAGTGAATGGAGTGTTGCTTCAGTTTCTAAATGCTGTCCTTTCAGAGAAAATCACTTTCCTTTGAAAGTGCCTTAAGCAACTTGCAAGAATTCACAAGAAACTCACATGCGTTTCTCTGAAAGAGAAGCAGTCTGTTCCAACACTTCAATTCACTGTGTGAAGTGAATGGAGTGTTGCTTCACTTTCTAAATGCTGTCCTTTCAGAGAAAATCACTTTCTTTTGAAAGTGCCTTAAGCTACTAACAAGCATTCACCAGAAACTCACATGCGTTTCTCTGAAAGAGAAGCAGTTGTTCCAATACTTCAATTCACTCTGCGAAGTGAATGGAGTGTTGCTTCACTTTCTAAGTGCTGTCCTTTCAGAGAAAATCACTTTCCTTTGAAAGTGCCTTAAGCTACTTACAAGCATTCAACAGAAACTCACATGCATTTCTCTGAAAGAGAAGCAGTCTGTTCCAACACTTCAATTCACTGTGCGAAGTGAATGGAGTGTTGCTTCACTTTCTAAATACTGTCCTTTCAGAGAAAATCACTTTCCTTTGAAAGTGCCTTAAGCTACTTACAAGCATTCACCAGAAACTCACATGCATTTCTCGGAAAGAGAAGAGGTCTGTTCCAACACTTCAATTCACTGTGTGAAGTGAATGGAGTGTTGCTTCACTTTCTAAATGCTGTCCTTTCAGAGAAAATCACTTTCCTTTGAAAGTGCCTTAAGCTACTTGCAAGCATTATGAAGAAACTCACATGCGTTTCTCTGAAAGAGAAGCAGACTGTTCCAACACTTCAATTCACTGTGCGAAGTGAATGGAGTGTTGCTTCACTTTCTAAATGCTGTCCTTTCAGAGAAAATCACTTTCCTTTGAAAGTGCCTTAAGCTACTTTCTAGCATTCACAGGAAACACACATGCGTTTCTCTGAAAGAGAAGCACTCTGTTCCAACACTTCAATTCACTGTGTGAAGTGAATGGAGTGTTGCCTCACTTTCTAAATGCTGTCCTTTCAGAGAAAATCACTTTCCTTTGAAAGTGCCTTAAGCTACTTACAAGCATTCAACAGAAGCTCACATGCATTTCTCTGAAAGAGAAGCAATCTGTTCCAACACTTCAATTCTCTGTGCGAAGTGAATGGAGTGTTGCTTCACTTTCTAAATGCTGTCCTTTCAGAGAAAATCACTTTCCTTTGAAAGTGCCTTAAGCAACTTGCAAGCATTCACAAGAAACCCTAATGCGTTTCTATGAAAGAGAAGCACTCTGTTCCAACACTTCAATTCACTCCACGAAGGGAATGGAGTGTTGCTTCACTTTCTAAATGCTGTCCTTTCAGAGAAAATCACTTTCCTTTGCAAGTGCCTTAAGCTACTTAAAAGCATTCACCAGAAACTCACATGCGTTTCTCTGAAAGAGAAGCAGTCTGTTCCAACACTTCAATTCACTGTGCGAAGTGAATGGAGTGTTGCTTCACTTTCTAAATGCTGTCCTTTCAGAGAAAATCACTTTCCTTTGAAAGTGCCTTAAGCTACTTGCAAGCATTAGGAAGAAACACACATGCGTTTCTCTGAAAGAGAAGCAGTCTGTTCCAACACTTCAATTCACTGTGCGAAGTGAATGGAGTGTTGCTTCACTTTCTAAATGCTGTCCTTTCAGAGAAAATCACTTTCCTTTGATAGTGCCTTAAGCTACTTGCAAGCATTAGGAAGAAACTCACATGCGTTTCTGTGAAAGAGAAGCATCTGTTCCAACACTTCAATTCACTGTGCGAAGTGAATGGAGTGTTGCTTCACTTTCTAAATTCTGTCCTTTCAGAGAAAATCACTTTCCTTTGAAAGTGCCTTAAGCAACTTACAAGCATTCACCAGAAACTCACATGCGTTTCTCTGAAAGAGAAGCAGTCTGTTCCAACACTTCAATTCACTGTGCGAAGTGAATGGAGTGTTGCTTCACTTTCTAAATGCTATCCTTTCAGAGAAAATCACTTTCCTTTGAAAGTGCCTTAAGCAACTTACAAGCATTCACCAGAAACTCACATGCGTTTCTCTGAAAGAGAAGCAGTCTGTTCCAACACTTCAATTCACTGTGCGAAGTGAATGGAGTGTTGCTTCACTTTCTAAATGCTGTCCTTTCAGAGAAAATCACTTTCCTTTGAAAGTGCCTTAAGCTACTTGCAAGCATTAGGAAGAAACACACATGCGTTTCTCTGAAAGAGAAGCAGTCTGTTCCAACACTTCAATTCACTGTGCGAAGTGAATGGAGTGTTGCTTCACTTTCTAAATGCTGTCCTTTCAGAGAAAATCACTTTCCTTTGATAGTGCCTTAAGCTACTTGCAAGCATTAGGAAGAAACTCACATGCGTTTCTGTGAAAGAGAAGCATCTGTTCCAACACTTCAATTCACTGTGCGAAGTGAATGGAGTGTTGCTTCACTTTCTAAATTCTGTCCTTTCAGAGAAAATCACTTTCCTTTGAAAGTGCCTTAAACTACTTTCAAGCATTCACAAAAAACTCACATGCGTTTCTCTGAAAGATAAGCAGTCTGTTCCAACACTTCAATTCACAGTGCGAAGTGAATGGAGTGTTGCTTCAGTTTCTAAATGCTGTCCTTTCAGAGAAAATCACTTTCCTTTGAAAGTGCCTTAAGCTACTTACAAGCATTCAACAGAAATTCACATGCACTTCTCTGAAAGAGAAGCAGTCTGTTCCAACACTTCAATTCACTGTGCGAAGTGAATGGAGTGTTGCTTCACTTTCTAAATGCTGTCCTTTCAGAGAAAATCACTTTCCTTTGAAAGTGCCTTAAGCTACTTGCAAGCATTCACAAGAAACACTAATGCGTTTCTATGAAAGAGAAGCACTATGTTCCAGCACTTCAATTCACTGCACGAAGGGAATGGAGTGTTGTTTCACTTTCTAAATGCTGTCCTTTCAGAGAAAATCACTTTCCTTTGAAAGTGCCTTAAGCTACTTACAAGCATTAGGAAGAAACTCACATGCGTTTCTCTGAAAGAGAAGCAGTCTGTTCCAACACTTCAATTCACTGTGCGAAGTGAATGGAGTGTTGCATCACTTTCTAAATTCTGTCCTTTCAGAGAAAATCACTTTCCTTTGAAAGTGCCTTAAACTACTTTCAAGCATTCACAGAAAACTCACATACGTTTCTCTTAAAGAGAAGCAGTCTGTTCCAACACTTCAATTCACTGTGCGAAGTGAATGGAGTGTTGCTTCAGTTTCTAAATGCTGTCCTTTCAGAGAAAATCACTTTCCTTTGAAAGTGCCTTAAGCAACTTGCAAGAATTCACAAGAAACTCACATGCGTTTCTCTGAAAGAGAAGCAGTCTGTTCCAACACTTCAATTCACTGTGTGAAGTGAATGGAGTGTTGCTTCACTTTCTAAATGCTGTCCTTTCAGAGAAAATCACTTTCTTTTGAAAGTGCCTTAAGCTACTAACAAGCATTCACCAGAAACTCACATGCGTTTCTCTGAAAGAGAAGCAGTTGTTCCAATACTTCAATTCACTCTGCGAAGTGAATGGAGTGTTGCTTCACTTTCTAAGTGCTGTCCTTTCAGAGAAAATCACTTTCCTTTGAAAGTGCCTTAAGCTACTTACAAGCATTCAACAGAAACTCACATGCATTTCTCTGAAAGAGAAGCAGTCTGTTCCAACACTTCAATTCACTGTGCGAAGTGAATGGAGTGTTGCTTCACTTTCTAAATGCTGTCCTTTCAGAGAAAATCACTTTCCTTTGAAAGTGCCTTAAGCTACTTACAAGCATTCACCAGAAACTCACATGCATTTCTCGGAAAGAGAAGAGGTCTGTTCCAACACTTCAATTCACTGTGTGAAGTGAATGGAGTGTTGCTTAACTTTCTAAATGCTGTCCTTTCAGAGAAAATCACTTTCCTTTGAAAGTGCCTTAAGCTACTTGCAAGCATTAGGAAGAAACTCACATGCGTTTCTCTGAAAGAGAAGCAGACTGTTCCAACACTTCAATTCACTGTGCGAAGTAAATGGAGTGTTGCTTCACTTTCTAAATGCTGTCCTTTCAGAGAAAATCACTTTCCTTTGAAAGTGCCTTAAGCTACTTTCTAGCATTCACAGGAAACACACATGCGTTTCTCTGAAAGAGAAGCACTCTGTTCCAACACTTCAATTCACTGTGTGAAGTGAATGGAGTGTTGCCTCACTTTCTAAATGCTGTCCTTTCAGAGAAAATCACTTTCCTTTGAAAGTGCCTTAAGCTACTTACAAGCATTCACCAGAAACTCACATGCGTTTCTCTGAAAGAGTAGCTGTCTGTTCCAACACTTCAATTCACTGTGCGAAGTGAAAGGAGTGTTGCTTCACTTTCTAAATGCTATCCTTTCAGAGAAAATCACTTTCCTTTGAAAGTGCCTTAAGCTACTTACAAGCATTCAACAGAAACTCACATGCATTTCTCTGAAAGAGAAGCAGTCTGTTCCAACACTTCAATTCACTGTGCGAAGTGAATGGAGTGTTGCTTCACTTTCTAAATTATGTCCTTTCAGAGAAAATCACTTTCCTTTGAAAGTGCCTTAAGCAACTTGCAAGCATTCACAAGAAAGACTAATGCGTTTATATGAAAGAGAAGCACTCTGTTCCAACACTTCAATTCACTGCACGAAGGGAATGGAGAGTTGCTTCACTTTCTAAATGCTGTCCTTTCAGAGAAAATCACTTTCCTTTGAAAGTGCCTTAAGCTACTTACAAGCATTCACGAGAAACTCACATGCGTTTCGCTGAAAGAGAAGCAGTCGGTTCCAACACTTCAATTCACTGTGCGAAGTGAATGGAGTGTTGCTTCACTTACTAAATGCTGTCCTTTCAGAGAAAATCACTTTCCTTTGAAAGTGCCTTAAGCAACTTGCAAGCATTCACAAGAAACCCTAATGCGTTTCTATGAAAGAGAAGCACTCTGTTCCAACACTTCAATTCACTCCACGAAGGGAATGGAGTGTTGCTTCACTTTCTAAATGCTGTCCTTTCAGAGAAAATCACTTTCCTTTGCAAGTGCCTTAAGCTACTTAAAAGCATTCACCAGAAACTCACATGCGTTTCTCTGAAAGAGAAGCAATCTGTTCCAACACTTCAATTCTCTGTGCGAAGTGAATGGAGTGTTGCTTCACTTTCTAAATGCTGTCCTTTCAGAGAAAATCACTTTCCTTTGAAAGTGCCTTAAGCAACTTGCAAGCATTCACAAGAAACCCTAATGCGTTTCTATGAAAGAGAAGCACTCTGTTCCAACACTTCAATTCACTCCACGAAGGGAATGGAGTGTTGCTTCACTTTCTAAATGCTGTCCTTTCAGAGAAAATCACTTTCCTTTGCAAGTGCCTTAAGCTACTTAAAAGCATTCACCAGAAACTCACATGCGTTTCTCTGAAAGAGAAGCAGTCTGTTCCAACACTTCAATTCACTGTGCGAAGTGAATGGAGTGTTGCTTCACTTTCTAAATGCTGTCCTTTCAGAGAAAATCACTTTCCTTTGAAAGTGCCTTAAGCTACTTGCAAGCATTAGGAAGAAACACACATGCGTTTCTCTGAAAGAGAAGCAGTCTGTTCCAACACTTCAATTCACTGTGCGAAGTGAATGGAGTGTTGCTTCACTTTCTAAATGCTGTCTTTTCAGAGAAAATCACTTTCCTTTGATAGTGCCTTAAGCTACTTGCAAGCATTAGGAAGAAACTCACATGCGTTTCTGTGAAAGAGAAGCATCTGTTCCAACACTTCAATTCACTGTGCGAAGTGAATGGAGTGTTGCTTCACTTTCTAAATTCTGTCCTTTCAGAGAAAATCACTTTCCTTTGAAAGTGCCTTAAGCAACTTACAAGCATTCACCAGAAACTCACATGCGTTTCTCTGAAAGAGAAGCAGTCTGTTCCAACACTTCAATTCACTGTGCGAAGTGAATGGAGTGTTGCTTCACTTTCTAAATGCTATCCTTTCAGAGAAAATCACTTTCCTTTGAAAGTGCCTTAAGCAACTTACAAGCATTCACCAGAAACTCACATGCGTTTCTCTGAAAGAGAAGCAGTCTGTTCCAACACTTCAATTCACTGTGCGAAGTGAATGGAGTGTTGCTTCACTTTCTAAATGCTGTCCTTTCAGAGAAAATCACTTTCCTTTGAAAGTGCCTTAAGCTACTTGCAAGCATTAGGAAGAAACACACATGCGTTTCTCTGAAAGAGAAGCAGTCTGTTCCAACACTTCAATTCACTGTGCGAAGTGAATGGAGTGTTGCTTCACTTTCTAAATGCTGTCCTTTCAGAGAAAATCACTTTCCTTTGATAGTGCCTTAAGCTACTTGCAAGCATTAGGAAGAAACTCACATGCGTTTCTGTGAAAGAGAAGCATCTGTTCCAACACTTCAATTCACTGTGCGAAGTGAATGGAGTGTTGCTTCACTTTCTAAATTCTGTCCTTTCAGAGAAAATCACTTTCCTTTGAAAGTGCCTTAAACTACTTTCAAGCATTCACAAAAAACTCACATGCGTTTCTCTGAAAGATAAGCAGTCTGTTCCAACACTTCAATTCACAGTGCGAAGTGAATGGAGTGTTGCTTCAGTTTCTAAATGCTGTCCTTTCAGAGAAAATCACTTTCCTTTGAAAGTGCCTTAAGCTACTTACAAGCATTCAACAGAAATTCACATGCACTTCTCTGAAAGAGAAGCAGTCTATTCCAACACTTCAATTCACTGTGCGAAGTGAATGGAGTGTTTCTTCACTTTCTAAATGCTGTCCTTTCAGAGAAAATCACTTTCCTTTGAAAGTGCCTTAAGCTACTTGCAAGCATTCACAAGAAACACTAATGCGTTTCTATGAAAGAGAAGCACTATGTTCCAGCACTTCAATTCACTGCACGAAGGGAATGGAGTGTTGTTTCACTTTCTAAATGCTGTCCTTTCAGAGAAAATCACTTTCCTTTGAAAGTGCCTTAAGCTACTTACAAGCATTAGGAAGAAACTCACATGCGTTTCTCTGAAAGAGAAGCAGTCTGTTCCAACACTTCAATTCACTGTGCGAAGTGAATGGAGTGTTGCATCACTTTCTAAATTCTGTCCTTTCAGAGAAAATCACTTTCCTTTGAAAGTGCCTTAAACTACTTTCAAGCATTCACAGAAAACTCACATACGTTTCTCTTAAAGAGAAGCAGTCTGTTCCAACACTTCAATTCACTGTGCGAAGTGAATGGAGTGTTGCTTCAGTTTCTAAATGCTGTCCTTTCAGAGAAAATCACTTTCCTTTGAAAGTGCCTTAAGCAACTTGCAAGAATTCACAAGAAACTCACATGCGTTTCTCTGAAAGAGAAGCAGTCTGTTCCAACACTTCAATTCACTGTGTGAAGTGAATGGAGTGTTGCTTCACTTTCTAAATGCTGTCCTTTCAGAGAAAATCACTTTCTTTTGAAAGTGCCTTAAGCTACTAACAAGCATTCACCAGAAACTCACATGCGTTTCTCTGAAAGAGAAGCAGTTGTTCCAATACTTCAATTCACTCTGCGAAGTGAATGGAGTGTTGCTTCACTTTCTAAGTGCTGTCCTTTCAGAGAAAATCACTTTCCTTTGAAAGTGCCTTAAGCTACTTACAAGCATTCAACAGAAACTCACATGCATTTCTCTGAAAGAGAAGCAGTCTGTTCCAACACTTCAATTCACTGTGCGAAGTGAATGGAGTGTTGCTTCACTTTCTAAATGCTGTCCTTTCAGAGAAAATCACTTTCCTTTGAAAGTGCCTTAAGCTACTTACAAGCATTCACCAGAAACTCACATGCATTTCTCGGAAAGAGAAGAGGTCTGTTCCAACACTTCAATTCACTGTGTGAAGTGAATGGAGTGTTGCTTCACTTTCTAAATGCTGTCCTTTCAGAGAAAATCACTTTCCTTTGAAAGTGCCTTAAGCTACTTGCAAGCATTAGGAAGAAACTCACATGCGTTTCTCTGAAAGAGAAGCAGACTGTTCCAACACTTCAATTCACTGTGCGAAGTGAATGGAGTGTTGCTTCACTTTCTAAATGCTGTCCTTTCAGAGAAAATCACTTTCCTTTGAAAGTGCCTTAAGCTACTTTCTAGCATTCACAGGAAACACACATGCGTTTCTCTGAAAGAGAAGCACTCTGTTCCAACACTTCAATTCACTGTGTGAAGTGAATGGAGTGTTGCCTCACTTTCTAAATGCTGTCCTTTCAGAGAAAATCACTTTCCTTTGAAAGTGCCTTAAGCTACTTACAAGCATTCACCAGAAACTCACTTGCGTTTCTCTGAAAGAGTAGCAGTCTGTTCCAACACTTCAATTCACTGTGCGAAGTGAAAGGAGTGTTGCTTCACTTTCTAAATGCTATCCTTTCAGAGAAAATCACTTTCCTTTGAAAGTGCCTTAAGCTACTTACAAGCATTCAACAGAAACTCACATGCATTTCTCTGAAAGAGAAGCAGTCTGTTCCAACACTTCAATTCACTGTGCGAAGTGAATGGAGTGTTGCTTCACTTTCTAAATTATGTCCTTTCAGAGAAAATCACTTTCCTTTGAAAGTGCCTTAAGCAACTTGCAAGCATTCACAAGAAAGACTAATGCGTTTATATGAAAGAGAAGCACTCTGTTCCAACACTTCAATTCACTGCACGAAGGGAATGGAGAGTTGCTTCACTTTCTAAATGCTGTCCTTTCAGAGAAAATCACTTTCCTTTGAAAGTGCCTTAAGCTACTTACAAGCATTCACGAGAAACTCACATGCGTTTCGCTGAAAGAGAAGCAGTCGGTTCCAACACTTCAATTCACTGTGCGAAGTGAATGGAGTGTTGCTTCACTTACTAAATGCTGTCCTTTCAGAGAAAATCACTTTCCTTTGAAAGTGCCTTAAGCTACTTGCAAGCATTAGGAAGAAACTCACATGCGTTTCTCTGAAAGAGAAGCAGTCCGTTCCAACACTTCAATTCACTGTGCGAAGTGAATGGAGTGTTGCTTCACTTTCTATATGCAGTCCTTTCAGAGAAAATCACTTTCCTTTGAAAGTGCCTTAGGCTACTTGCAAGCATTAGGAAGAAACTCACATGCGTTTCTCTGAAAGAGAAGCAGTCTGTTCCAACACTTCAATTCACTGTACGAAGTGAATGGAGTGTTGCCTCACTTTCTAAATGCTGTCCTTTCAGAGAAAATCACTTTCCATTGAAAGTGCCTTAAACTACTTTCAAGCATTCACAAAAAACTCGCATGCGTTTCTCTGAAAGAGAAGCAGACTGTTCCAACACTTCAATTCACTGTGCGAAGTGAATGGAGTGTTGCTTCACTTTCTAAATGCTGTCCTTTCAGAGAAAATCCCTTTCCTTTGAGTGTGCCTTAAGCTACTTACAAGCATTCAACAGAAGCTCACATGCATTTCTCTGAAAGAGAAGCAATCTGTTCCAACACTTCAATTCTCTGTGCGAAGTGAATGGAGTGTTGCTTCACTTTCTAAATGCTGTCCTTTCAGAGAAAATCACTTTCCTTTGAAAGTGCCTTAAGCAACATGCAAGCATTCACAAGAAACCCTAATGCGTTTCTATGAAAGAGAAGCACTCTGTTCCAACACTTCAATTCACTGTGCGAAGTGAATGGAGTGTTGCTTCACTTTCTAAATGCTGTCCTTTCAGAGAAAATCACTTTCCTTTGCAAGTGCCTTAAGCTACTTAAAAGCATTCACCAGAAACTCACATGCGTTTCTCTGAAAGAGAAGCAGTCTGTTCCAACACTTCAATTCACTGTGCGAAGTGAATGGAGTGTTGCTTCACTTTCTAAATGCTGTCCTTTCAGAGAAAATCACTTTCCTTTGAAAGTGCATTAAGCTACTTACAAGCATTCACCAAAAACTCACATGCGTTTCTCTGAAAGAGAAGCAGTCTGTTCCAACACTTCAATTCACTGTGCGAAGTGAATGGAGTGTTGCTTCACTTTCTAAATGCTGTCCTTTCAGAGAAAATCACTTTCCTTTGAAAGTGCCTTAAGCTACTTGCAAGCATTAGGAAGAAACTCACATGCGTTTCTCTGAAAAAGAAGCAGTCTGTTCCAACACTTCAATTCACTGTGCGAAGTGAATGGAGTGTTGCTTCACTTTCTAAATGCTGTCCTTTCAGAGAAAATCACTTTCCTTTGATAGTGCCTTAAGCTACTTGCAAGCATTAGGAAGAAACTCACATGCGTTTCTGTGAAAGAGAAGCATCTGTTCCAACACTTCAATTCACTGTGCGAAGTGAATGGAGTGTTGCTTCACTTTCTAAATTCTGTCCTTTCAGAGAAAATCACTTTCCTTTGAAAGTGCCTTAAACTACTTTCAAGCATTCACAAAAAACTCACATGCGTTTCTCTGAAAGAGAAGCAGTCTGTTCCAACACTTCAATTCACAGTGCGAAGTGAATGGAGTGTTGCTTCAGTTTCTAAATGCTGTCCTTTCAGAGAAAATCACTTTCCTTTGAAAGTGCCTTAAGCTACTTACAAGCATTCAACAGAAACTCACATGTACTTCTCTGAAAGAGAAGCACTATGTTCCAACACTTCAATTCACTGTGCGAAGTGAATGGAGTGTTGCTTCACTTTCTAAATGCTGTCCTTTCAGAGAAAATCACTTTCCTTTGAAAGTGCCTTAAGCAACTTGCAAGCATTCACAAGAAACCCTAATGCGTTTCTATGAAAGAGAAGCACTCTGTTCCAACACTTCAATTCACTGTGCGAAGTGAATGGAGTGTTGCTTCACTTTCTAAATGCTGTCCTTTCAGAGAAAATCACTTTCCTTTGCAAGTGCCTTTAGCTACTTAAAAGCATTCACCAGAAACTCACATGCGTTTCTCTGAAAGAGAAGCAGTCTGTTCCAACACTTCAATTCACTGTGCGAAGTGAATGGAGTGTTGCTTCACTTTCTAAATGCTGTCCTTTCAGAGAAAATCACTTTCCTTTGAAAGTGCATTAAGCTACTTACAAGCATTCACCAGAAACTCACATGCGTTTCTCTGAAAGAGAAGCAGTCTGTTCCAACACTTCAATTCACTGTGCGAAGTGAATGGAGTGTTGCTTCACTTTCTAAATGCTGTCCTTTCAGAGAAAATCACTTTCCTTTGAAAGTGCCTTAAGCTACTTGCAAGCATTAGGAAGAAACTCACATGCGTTTCTCTGAAAGAGAAGCAGTCTGTTCCAACACTTCAATTCACTGTGCGAAGTGAATGGAGTGTTGCTTCACTTTCTAAATGCTGTCCTTTCAGAGAAAATCACTTTCCTTTGATAGTGCCTTAAGCTACTTGCAAGCATTAGGAAGAAACTCACATGCGTTTCTGTGAAAGAGAAGCATCTGTTCCAACACTTCAATTCACTGTGCGAAGTGAATGGAGTGTTGCTTCAGTTTCTAAATGCTGTCCTTTCAGAGAAAATCACTTTCCTTTGAAAGTGCCTTAAGCTACTTACAAGCATTCAACAGAAACTCACATGCACTTCTCTGAAAGAGAAGCAGTCTGTTCCAACACTTCAATTCACTGTGCGAAGTGAATGGAGTGTTGCTTCACTTTCTAAATGCTGTCCTTTCAGAGAAAATCACTTTCCTTTGAAAGTGCCTTAAGCTACGTGCAAGCATTCACAAGAAACACTAATGCGTTTCTATGAAAGAGAAGCACTATGTTCCAACACTTCAATTCACTGCACGAAGGGAATGGAGTGTTGTTTCACTTTCTAAATGCTGTCCTTTCAGAGAAAATCACTTTCCTTTGAAAGTGCCTTAAGCTACTTACAAGCATTAGGAAGAAACTCACATGCGTTTCTCTAAAAGAGAAGCAGTCTGTTCCAACACTTCAATTCACTGTGCGAAGTGAATGGAGTGTTGCATCACTTTCTAAATTCTGTCCTTTCAGAGAAAATCACTTTCCTTTGAAAGTGCCTTAAACTACTTTCAAGCATTCACAAAAAACTCACATACGTTTCTCTTAAAGAGAAGCAGTCTGTTCCAACACTTCAATTCACTGTGCGAAGTGAATGGAGTGTTGCTTCAGTTTCTAAATGCTGTCCTTTCAGAGAAAATCACTTTCTTTGAAAGTGCCTTAAGCAACTTGCAAGAATTCACAAGAAACTCACATGCGTTTCTCTGAAAGAGAAGCCGTCTGTTCCAACACTTCAATTAACTGTGTGAAGTGAATGGAGTGTTGCTTCACTTTCTAAATGCTGTCCTTTCAGAGAAAATCACTTTCCTTTGAAAGTGCCTTAAGCTACTAACAAGCATTCACCAGAAACTCACATGCGTTTCTCTGAAAGAGAAGCAGTCTGTTCCAATACTTCAATTCACTCTGCGAAGTGAATGGAGTGTTGCTTCACTTTCTAAGTGCTGTCCTTTCAGAGAAAATCACTTTCCTTTGAAAGTGCCTTAAGCTACTTACAAGCATTCAACAGAAACTCACATGCATTTCTCTGAAAGAGAAGCAGTCTGTTCCAACACTTCAATTCACTGTGCGAAGTGAATGGAGTGTTGCTTCACTTTCTAAAAGCTGTCCTTTCAGAGAAAATCACTTTCCTTTGAAAGTGCCTTAAGCTACTTACAAGCATTCACCAGAAACTCACATGCATTTCTCGGAAAGAGAAGAGGTCTGTTCCAACACTTCAATTCACTGTGTGAAGTGAATGGAGTGTTGCTTCACTTTCTAAATGCTGTCCTTTCAGAGAAAATCACTTTCCTTTGAAAGTGCCTTAAGCTACTTGCAAGCATTAGGAAGAAACTCACATGCGTTTCTCTGAAAGAGAAGCAGACTGTTCCAACACTTCAATTCACTGTGCGAAGTGAATGGAGTGTTGCTTCACTTTCTAAATGCTGTCCTTTCAGAGAAAATCACTTTCCTTTGAAAGTGCCTTAAGCTACTTTCTAGCATTCACAGGAAACACACATGCGTTTCTCTGAAAGAGAAGCACTCTGTTCCAACACTTCAATTCACTGTGTGAAGTGAATGGAGTGTTGCCTCACTTTCTAAATGCTGTCCTTTCAGAGAAAATCACTTTCCTTTGAAAGTGCCTTAAGCAACTTACAAGCATTCACCAGAAACTCACATGCGTTTCTCTGAAAGAGAAGCAGTCTGTTCCAACACTTCAATTCACTGTGCGAAGTGAATGGAGTGTTGCTTCACTTTCTAAATGCTATCCTTTCAGAGAAAATCACTTTCCTTTGAAAGTGCCTTAAGCTACTTACAAGCATTCAACAGAAACTCACATGCATTTTTCTGAAAGAGAAGCAGTCTGTTCCAACACTTCAATTCACTGTGCGAAGTGAATGGAGTGTTGCTTCACTTTCTAAATGCTGTCCTTTCAGAGAAAATCACTTTCCTTTGAAAGTGCCTTAAGCTACTTACAAGCATTCAACAGAAACTCACATGCATTTCACTGAAAGAGAAGCAGTCTGTTCCAACACTTCAATTCACTGTGCGAAGTGAATGGAGTGTTGCTTCACTTTCTAAATGCTGTCCTTTCAGAGAAAATCACTTTCTTTGAAAGTGCCTTAAGCTAATTACAAGCATTCACGAGAAACTCACATGCGTTTCTCTGAAAGAGAAGCAGTCGGTTCCAACACTTCAATTCACTGTGCGAAGTGAATGGAGTGTTGCTTCACTTACTAAATGCTGTCCTTTCAGAGAAAATCACTTTCCTTTGAAAGTGCCTTAAGCTACTTGCAAGCATTAGGAAGAAACTCACATGCGTTTCTCTGAAAGAGAAGCAGTCTGTTCCAAAACTTCAATTCACTGTGTGAAGTGAATAGAGTGTTGCCTCACTTTCTAAATGCTGTCCTTTCAGAGAATATCACTTTCCTTTGAAAGTACCTTAAGCTACTTACAAGCATTCACCAGAAACTGACATGCGTTTCTCTGAAAGAGAAGCAATCTGTTCCAACACTTCAATTCACGGTGCGAAGTGAATGGATTGTTGCCTCACTTTCTAAATGCTGTCCTTTCAGAGAAAATCACTTTCCTTTGAAAGTGCCTTAAACTACTTTCAGGCATTCACAAAAAACTCACATGCGTTTCTCTTAAAGAGAAGCAGTCTGTTCCAACACTTCAATTCACTGTGCGAAGTGAATGGAGTGTTGCTTCAGCTTCTAAATGCTGTCCTTTCAGAGAAAATCACTTTCCTTTGAAAGTGCCTTAAGAAACTTGCAAGCATTCACAAGAAACTCACATGCGTTTCTCTGAAAGAGAGGCAGTCTGTTCCAACACTTCAATTCACTGTGCGAAGTGAATGGAGTGTTGCTTCACTTTCTAAATGCTGTCCTTTCAGAGAAAATCACTTTCCTTTGAAAGTGCCTTAAGCTACTTACATGCATTCACCAGAAACTCACATGCGTTTCTCTGAAAGAGAAGCAGTCTGTTCCAATACTTCAATTCACTATGCGAATTGAATGGAGTGTTGCTTCACTTTCTAAATGAAGTCCTTTCAGAGAAAATCACTTTCCTTTGATAGTGCCTTAAGCTACTTACAAGCATTCAACAGAAACTCACATGCATTTCTCTGAAAGAGAAGCAATCTGTTCCAACACTTCAATTAACTGTGCAAAGTGAATGGAGTGTTGCTTCACTTTCTAAATGCTGTCCTTTCAGAGAAAATCACTTTCCTTTGAAAGTGCATTAAGCTACTTACAAGCATTCACCAGAAACTCACATGCGTTTCTCTGAAAGAGAAGCAGTCTGTTCCAACACTTCAATTCACTGTGCGAAGTGAATGGAGTGTTGCTTCCCTTCCTAAATGCTGTCCTTTCAGAGAAAATCCCTTTCCTTTGAATGTGCCTTAAGCTACTTACAAGCATTAAACAGAAACTCACATGCATTTCTCTGAAAGAGAAGCAATCTGTTCCAAAACTTCAATTCTCTGTGCGAAGTGAATGGAGTGTTGCTTCACTTTCTAAATGCTGTCCTTTCAGAGAAAATCACTTTCCTTTGAAAGTGCCTTAAGCTACTTACAAGCATTCAACAGAAACTCACATGCACTTCTCTGAAAGAGAAGCAGTCTGTTCCAACACTTCAATTCACTGTGCGAAGTGAATGGAGTGTTGCTTCACTTTCTAAATGCTGTCCTTTCAGAGAAAATCACTTTCCTTTGAAAGTGCCTTAAGCTACTTGCAAGCATTGACAAGAAACACTAATGCGTTTCTATGAAAGAGAAGCACTATGTTCCAACACTTCAATTCACTGCACGAAGGGAATGGAGTGTTGTTTCACTTTCTAAATGCTGTCCTTTCAGAGAAAATCACTTTCCTTTGAAAGTGCCTTAAGCTACTTACAAGCATTAGGAAGAAACTCACATGCGTTTCTCTGAAAGAGAAGCAGTCTGTTCCAACACTTCAATTCACTGTGCGAAGTGAATGGAGTGTTGCATCACTTTCTAAATTCTGTCCTTTCAGAGAAAATCACTTTCCTTTGAAAGTGCCTTAAACTACTTTCAAGCATTCACAAAAAACTCACATACGTTTCTCTTAAAGAGAAGCAGTCTGTTCCAACACTTCAATTCACTGTGCGAAGTGAATGGAGTGTTGCTTCAGTTTCTAAATGCTGTCCTTTCAGAGAAAATCACTTTCTTTGAAAGTGCCTTAAGCAACTTGCAAGAATTCACAAGAAACTCACATGCGTTTCTCTGAAAGAGAAGCCGTCTGTTCCAACACTTCAATTCACTGTGTGAAGTGAATGGAGTGTTGCTTCACTTTCTAAATGCTGTCCTTTCAGAGAAAATCACTTTCCTTTGAAAGTGCCTTAAGCTACTAACAAGCATTCACCAGAAACTCACATGCGTTTCTCTGAAAGAGAAGCAGTCTGTTCCAATACTTCAATTCACTCTGCGAAGTGAATGGAGTGTTGCTTCACTTTCTAAGTGCTGTCCTTTCAGAGAAAATCACTTTCCTTTGAAAGTGCCTTAAGCTACTTACAAGCATTCAACAGAAACTCACATGCATTTCTCTGAAAGAGAAGCAGTCTGTTCCAACACTTCAATTCACTGTGCGAAGTGAATGGAGTGTTGCTTCACTTTCTAAAAGCTGTCCTTTCAGAGAAAATCACTTTCCTTTGAAAGTGCCTTAAGCTACTTACAAGCATTCACCAGAAACTCACATGCATTTCTCGGAAAGAGAAGATGTCTGTTCCAACACTTCAATTCACTGTGTGAAGTGAATGGAGTGTTGCTTCACTTTCTAAATGCTGTCCTTTCAGAGAAAATCACTTTCCTTTGAAAGTGCCTTAAGCTACTTGCAAGCATTAGGAAGAAACTCACATGCGTTTCTCTGAAAGAGAAGCAGACTGTTCAAACACTTCAATTCACTGTGCGAAGTGAATGGAGTGTTGCTTCACTTTCTAAATGCTGTCCTTTCAGAGAAAATCACTTTCCTTTGAAAGTGCCTTAAGCTACTTTCTAGCATTCACAGGAAACACACATGCGTTTCTCTGAAAGAGAAGCACTCTGTTCCAACACTTCAATTCACTGTGTGAAGTGAATGGAGTGTTGCCTCACTTTCTAAATGCTGTCCTTTCAGAGAAAATCACTTTCCTTTGAAAGTGCCTTAAGCAACTTACAAGCATTCACCAGAAACTCACATGCGTTTCTCTGAAAGAGAAGCAGTCTGTTCCAACACTTCAATTCACTGTGCGAAGTGAATGGAGTGTTGCTTCACTTTCTAAATGCTATCCTTTCAGAGAAAATCACTTTCCTTTGAAAGTGCCTTAAGCTACTTACAAGCATTCAACAGAAACTCACATGCATTTCTCTGAAAGAGAAGCAGTCTGTTCCAACACTTCAATTCACTGTGCGAAGTGAATGGAGTGTTGCTTCACTTTCTAAATGCTGTCTTTTCAGAGAAAATCACTTTCCTTTGAAAGTGCCTTAAGCTACTTACAAGCATTCAACAGAAACTCACATGCATTTCACTGAAAGAGAAGCAGTCTGTTCCAACACTTCAATTCACTGTGCGAAGTGAATGGAGTGTTGCTTCACTTTCTAAATGCTGTCCTTTCAGAGAAAATCACTTTCCTTTGAAAGTGCCTTAAGCTACTTGCAAGCATTCACGAGAAACTCACATGCGTTTCTCTGAAAGAGAAGCAGTCGGTTCCAACACTTCAATTCACTGTGCGAAGTGAATGGAGTGTTGCTTCACTTACTAAATGCTGTCCTTTCAGAGAAAATCACTTTCCTTTGAAAGTGCCTTAAGCTACTTGCAAGCATTAGGAAGAAACTCACATGCGTTTCTCTGAAAGAGAAGCAGTCTGTTCCAACACTTCAATTCACTGTGTGAAGTGAATAGAGTGTTGCCTCACTTTCTAAATGCTGTCCTTTCAGAGAATATCACTTTCCTTTGAAAGTACCTTAAGCTACTTACAAGCATTCACCAGAAACTGACATGCGTTTCTCTGAAAGAGAAGCAATCTGTTCCAACACTTCAATTCACGGTGCGAAGTGAATGGAGTGTTGCCTCACTTTCTAAATGCTGTCCTTTCAGAGAAAATCACTTTCCTTTGAAAGTGCCTTAAACTACTTTCAAGCATTCACAAAAAACTCACATGCGTTTCTCTTAAAGAGAAGCAGTCTGTTCCAACACTTCAATTCACTGTGCGAAGTGAATGGAGTGTTGCTTCAGCTTCTAAATGCTGTCCTTTCAGAGAAAATCACTTTCCTTTGAAAGTGCCTTAAGAAACTTGCAAGCATTCACAAGAAACTCACATGCGTTTCTCTGAAAGAGAGGCAGTCTGTTCCAACACTTCAATTCACTGTGCGAAGTGAATGGAGTGTTGCTTCACTTTCTAAATGCTGTCCTTTCAGAGAAAATCACTTTCCTTTGAAAGTGCCTTAAGCTACTTACATGCATTCACCAGAAACTCACATGCGTTTCTCTGAAAGAGAAGCAGTCTGTTCCAATACTTCAATTCACTATGCGAATTGAATGGAGTGTTGCTTCACTTTCTAAATGCAGTCCTTTCAGAGAAAATCACTTTCCTTTGATAGTGCCTTAAGCTACTTACAAGCATTCAACAGAAACTCACATGCATTTCTCTGAAAGAGAAGCAATCTGTTCCAACACTTCAATTAACTGTGCAAAGTGAATGGAGTGTTGCTTCACTTTCTAAATGCTGTCCTTTCAGAGAAAATCACTTTCCTTTGAAAGTGCATTAAGCTACTTACAAGCATTCACCAGAAACTCACATGCGTTTCTCTGAAAGAGAAGCAGTCTGTTCCAACACTTCAATTCACTGTGCGAAGTGAATGGAGTGTTGCTTCCCTTCCTAAATGCTGTCCTTTCAGAGAAAATCCCTTTCCTTTGAATGTGCCTTAAGCTACTTACAAGCATTAAACAGAAACTCACATGCATTTCTCTGAAAGAGAAGCAATCTGTTCCAAAACTTCAATTCTCTGTGCGAAGTGAATGGAGTGTTGCTTCACTTTCTAAATGCTGTCCTTTCAGAGAAAATCACTTTCCTTTGAAAGTGCCTTAAGCAACTTCAAAGCATTCACAAGAAACCCTAATGCGTTTCTATGAAAGAGAAGCACTCTGTTCCAACACTTCAATTCACTGTGCGAAGTGAATGGAGTGTTGCTTCACTTTCTAAATGCTGTCCTTTCAGAGAAAATCACTTTCCTTTGCAAGTGCCTTAAGCTACTTAAAAGCATTCACCAGAAACTCACATGCGTTTCTCTGAAAGAGAAGCAGTCTGTTCCAACACTTCAATTCACTGTGCGAAGTGAATGGAGTGTTGCTTCACTTTCTAAATGCTGTCCTTTCAGAGAAAATCACTTTCCTTTGATAGTGCCTTAAGCTACTTGCAAGCATTAGGAAGAAACTCACATGCGTTTCTGTGAAAGAGAAGCATCTGTTCCAACACTTCAATTCACTGTGCGAAGTGAATGGAGTGTTGCTTCACTTTCTAAATTCTGTCCTTTCAGAGAAAATCACTTTCCTTTGAAAGTGCCTTAAACTACTTTGAAGCATTCACAAAAAACTCACATGCGTTTCTCTGAAAGAGAAGCAGTCTGTTCCAACACTTCAATTCACAGTGCGAAGTGAATGGAGCGTTGCTTCAGTTTCTAAATGCTGTCCTTTCAGAGAAAATCACTTTCCTTTGAAAGTGCCTTAAGCTACTTACAAGCATTCAACAGAAACTCACATGTACTTCTCTGAAAGAGAAGCAGTCTGTTCCAACACTTCAATTCACTGTGCGAAGTGAATGGAGTGTTGCTTCACTTTCTAAATGCTGTCCTTTCAGAGAAAATCACTTTCCTTTGAAAGTGCCTTAAGCAACTTGCAAGCATTCACAAGAAACCCTAATGCGTTTCTATGAAAGAGAAGCACTCTGTTCCAACACTTCAATTCACTGTGCGAAGTGAATGGAGTGTTGCTTCACTTTCTAAATGCTGTCCTTTCAGAGAAAATCACTTTCCTTTGCAAGTGCCTTTAGCTACTTAAAAGCATTCACCAGAAACTCACATGCGTTTCTCTGAAAGAGAAGCAGTCTGTTCCAACACTTCAATTCACTGTGCGAAGTGAATGGAGTGTTGCTTCACTTTCTAAATGCTGTCCTTTCAGAGAAAATCACTTTCCTTTGAAAGTGCATTAAGCTACTTACAAGCATTCACCAGAAACTCACATGCGTTTCTCTGAAAGAGAAGTCTGTTCCAACACTTCAATTCACTGTGCGAAGTGAATGGAGTGTTGCTTCACTTTCTAAATGCTGTCCTTTCAGAGAAAATCACTTTCCTTTGAAAGTGCCTTAAGCTACTTGCAAGCATTAGGAAGAAACTCACATGCGTTACTCTGAAAGAGAAGCAGTCTGTTCCAACACTTCAATTCACTGTGCGAAGTGAATGGAGTGTTGCTTCACTTTCTAAATGCTGTCCTTTCAGAGAAAATCACTTTCCTTTGATAGTGCCTTAAGCTACTTGCAAGCATTAGGAAGAAACTCACATGCGTTTCTGTGAAAGAGAAGCATCTGTTCCAACACTTCAATTCACTGTGCGAAGTGAATGGAGTGTTGCTTCACTTTCTAAATTCTGTCCTTTCAGAGAAAATCACTTTCCTTTGAAAGTGCCTTAAACTCCTTTCAAGCATTCACAAAAAACTCACATGCGTTTCTCTGAAAGAGAAGCAGTCTGTTCCAACACTTCAATTCACAGTGCGAAGTGAATGGAGTGTTGCTTCAGTTTCTAAATGCTGTCCTTTCAGAGAAAATCACTTTCCTTTGAAAGTGCCTTAAGCTACTTACAAGCATTCAACAGAAACTCACATGCACTTCTCTGAAAGAGAAGCAGTCTGTTCCAACACTTCAATTCACTGTGCGAAGTGAATGGAGTGTTGCTTCACTTTCTAAATGCTGTCCTTTCAGAGAAAATCACTTTCCTTTGAAAGTGCCTTAAGCTACTTGCAAGCATTCACAAGAAACACTAATGCGTTTCTATGAAAGAGAAGCACTATGTTCCAACACTTCAATTCACTGCACGAAGGGAATGGAGTGTTGTTTCACTTTCTAAATGCTGTCCTTTCAGAGAAAATCACTTTCCTTTGAAAGTGCCTTAAGCTACTTACAAGCATTAGGAAGAAACTCACATGCGTTTCTCTGAAAGAGAAGCAGTCTGTTCCAACACTTCAATTCACTGTGCGAAGTGAATGGAGTGTTGCATCACTTTCTAAATTCTGTCCTTTCAGAGAAAATCACTTTCTTTGAAAGTGCCTTAAGCAACTTGCAAGAATTCACAAGAAACTCACATGCGTTTCTCTGAAAGAGAAGCCGTCTGTTCCAACACTTCAATTCACTGTGTGAAGTGAATGGAGTGTTGCTTCACTTTCTAAATGCTGTCCTTTCAGAGAAAATCACTTTCCTTTGAAAGTGCCTTAAGCTACTAACAAGCATTCACCAGAAACTCACATGCATTTCTCTGAAAGAGAAGCAGTCTGTTCCAATACTTCAATTCACTCTGCGAAGTGAATGGAGTGTTGCTTCACTTTCTAAGTGCTGTCCTTTCAGAGAAAATCACTTTCCTTTGAAAGTGCCTTAAGCTACTTACAAGCATTCAACAGAAACTCACATGCATTTCTCTGAAAGAGAAGCAGTCTGTTCCAACACTTCAATTCACTGTGCGAAGTGAATGGAGTGTTGCTTCACTTTCTAAATGCTGTCCTTTCAGAGAAAATCACTTTCCTTTGAAAGTGCCTTAAGCTACTTACAAGCATTCACCAGAAACTCACATGCATTTCTCGGAAAGAGAAGAGGTCTGTTCCAACACTTCAATTCACTGTGTGAAGTGAATGGAGTGTTGCTTCACTTTCTAAATGCTGTCCTTTCAGAGAAAATCACTTTCCTTTGAAAGTGCCTTAAGCTACTTGCAAGCATTAGGAAGAAACTCACATGCGTTTCTCTGAAAGAGAAGCAGACTGTTCCAACACTTCAATTCACTGTGCGAAGTGAATGGAGTGTTGCTTCACTTTCTAAATGCTGTCCTTTCAGAGAAAATCACTTTCCTTTGAAAGTGCCTTAAGCTACTTTCTAGCATTCACAGGAAACACACATGCGTTTCTCTGAAAGAGAAGCAGTCTGTTCCAACACTTCAATTCACTGTGTGAAGTGAATGGAGTGTTGCCTCACTTTCTAAATGCTGTCCTTTCAGAGAAAATCACTTTCCTTTGAAAGTGCCTTAAGCAACTTACAAGCATTCACCAGAAACTCACATGCGTTTCTCTGAAAGAGAAGCAGTCTGTTCCAACACTTCAATTCACTGTGCGAAGTGAATGGAGTGTTGCTTCACTTTCTAAATGCTATCCTTTCAGAGAAAATCACTTTCCTTTGAAAGTGCCTTAAGCTACTTACAAGCATTCAACAGAAAGTCACATGCATTTCTCTGAAAGAGAAGCAGTCTGTTCCAACACTTCAATTCACTGTGCGAAGTGAATGGAGTGTTGCTTCACTTTCTAAATGCTGTCCTTTCAGAGAAAATCACTTTCCTTTGAAAGTGCCTTAAGCTACTTACAAGCATTCAACAGAAACTCACATGCATTTCACTGAAAGAGAAGCAGTCTGTTCCAACACTTCAATTCACTGTGCGAAGTGAATGGAGTGTTGCTTCACTTTCTAAATGCTGTCCTTTCAGAGAAAATCACTTTCCTTTGAAAGTGCCTTAAGCTACTTACAAGCATTCACGAGAAACTCACATGCGTTTCTCTGAAAGAGAAGCAGTCGGTTCCAACACTTCAATTCACTGTGCGAAGTGAATGGAGTGTTGCTTCACTTACTAAATGCTGTCCTTTCAGAGAAAATCACTTTCCTTTGAAAGTGCCTTAAGCTACTTTCTAGCATTCACAGGAAACACACATGCGTTTCTCTGAAAGAGAAGCACTCTGTTCCAACACTTCAATTCACTGTGTGAAGTGAATGGAGTGTTGCCTCACTTTCTAAATGCTGTCCTTTCAGAGAAAATCACTTTCCTTTGAAAGTGCCTTAAGCAACTTACAAGCATTCACCAGAAACTCACATGCGTTTCTCTGAAAGAGAAGCAGTCTGTTCCAACACTTCAATTCACTGTGCGAAGTGAATGGAGTGTTGCTTCACTTTCTAAATGCTATCCTTTCAGAGAAAATCACTTTCCTTTGAAAGTGCCTTAAGCTACTTACAAGCATTCAACAGAAAGTCACATGCATTTCTCTGAAAGAGAAGCAGTCTGTTCCAACACTTCAATTCACTCTGCGAAGTGAATGGAGTGTTGCTTCACTTTCTAAATGCTGTCCTTTCAGAGAAAATCACTTTCCTTTGAAAGTGCCTTAAGCTACTTACAAGCATTCAACAGAAACTCACATGCATTTCACTGAAAGAGAAGCAGTCTGTTCCAACACTTCAATTCACTGTGCGAAGTGAATGGAGTGTTGCTTCACTTTCTAAATGCTGTCCTTTCAGAGAAAATCACTTTCCTTTGAAAGTGCCTTAAGCTACTTACAAGCATTCACGAGAAACTCACATGCGTTTCTCTGAAAGAGAAGCAGTCGGTTCCAACACTTCAATTCACTGTGCGAAGTGAATGGAGTGTAGCTTCACTTACTAAATGCTGTCCTTTCAGAGAAAATCACTTTCCTTTGAAAGTGCCTTAAGCTACTTGCAAGCATTAGGAAGAAACTCACATGCGTTTCTCTGAAAGAGAAGCAGTCTGTTCCAACACTTCAATTCACTGTGTGAAGTGAATAGAGTGTTGCCTCACTTTCTAAATGCTGTCCTTTCAGAGAATATCACTTTCCTTTGAAAGTGCCTTAAGCTACTTACAAGCATTCACCAGAAACTGACATGCGTTTCTCTGAAAGAGAAGCAATCTGTTCCAACACTTCAATTCACGGTGCGAAGTGAATGGAGTGTTGCCTCACTTTCTAAATGCTGTCCTTTCAGAGAAAATCACTTTCCTTTGAAAGTGCCTTAAACTACTTTCAAGCATTCACAAAAAACTCACATGCGTTTCTCTTAAAGAGAAGCAGTCTGTTCCAACACTTCAATTCACTGTGCGAAGTGAATGGAGTGTTGCTTCAGCTTCTAAATGCTGTCCTTTCAGAGAAAATCACTTTCCTTTGAAAGTGCCTTAAGAAACTTGCAAGCATTCACAAGAAACTCACATGCGTTTCTCTGAAAGAGAGGCAGTCTGTTCCAACACTTCATTTCACTGTGCGAAGTGATGGAGTGTTGCTTCACTTTCTAAATGCTGTCCTTTCAGAGAAAATCACTTTCCTTTGAAAGTGCCTTAAGCTACTTACATGCATTCACCAGAAACTCACATGCGTTTCTCTGAAAGAGAAGCAGTCTGTTCCAATACTTCAATTCACTATGCGAATTGAATGGAGTGTTGCTTCACTTTCTAAATGCTGTCCTTTCAGAGAAAATCACTTTCCTTTGAAAGTGCCTTAAGCTACTTACATGCATTCACCAGAAACTCACATGCGTTTCTATGAAAGAGAAGCACTATGTTCCAACACTTCAATTCACTGCACGAAGGGAATGGAGTGTTGTTTCACTTTCTAAATGCTGTCCTTTCAGAGAAAATCACTTTCCTTTGAAAGTGCCTTAAGCTACTTACAAGCATTAGGAAGAAACTCACATGCGTTTCTCTGAAAGAGAAGCAGTCTGTTCCAACACTTCAATTCACTGTGCGAAGTGAATGGAGTGTTGCATCACTTTCTAAATTCTGTCCTTTCAGAGAAAATCACTTTCCTTTGAAAGTGCCTTAAACTACTTTCAAGCATTCACAAAAAACTCACATACGTTTCTCTTAAAGAGAAGCAGTCTGTTCCAACACTTCAATTCACTGTGCGAAGTGAATGGAGTGTTGCTTCAGTTTCTAAATGCTGTCCTTTCAGAGAAAATCACTTTCTTTGAAAGTGCCTTAAGCAACTTGCAAGAATTCACAAGAAACTCACATGCGTTTCTCTGAAAGAGAAGCCGTCTGTTCCAACACTTCAATTAACTGTGTGAAGTGAATGGAGTGTTGCTTCACTTTCTAAATGCTGTCCTTTCAGAGAAAATCACTTTCCTTTGAAAGTGCCTTAAGCTACTAACAAGCATTCACCAGAAACTCACATGCATTTCTCTGAAAGAGAAGCAGTCTGTTCCAATACTTCAATTCACTCTGCGAAGTGAATGGAGTGTTGCTTCACTTTCTAAGTGCTGTCCTTTCAGAGAAAATCACTTTCCTTTGAAAGTGCCTTAAGCTACTTACAAGCATTCAACAGAAACTCACATGCATTTCTCTGAAAGAGAAGCAGTCTGTTCCAACACTTCAATTCACTGTGCGAAGTGAATGGAGTGTTGATTCACTTTCTAAATGCTGTCCTTTCAGAGAAAATCACTTTCCTTTGAAAGTGCCTTAAGCTACTTACAAGCATTCACCAGAAACTCACATGCATTTCTCGGAAAGAGAAGAGGTCTGTTCCAACACTTCAATTCACTGTGTGAAGTGAATGGAGTGTTGCTTCACTTTCTAAATGCTGTCCTTTCAGAGAAAATCACTTTCCTTTGAAAGTGCCTTAAGCTACTTGCAAGCATTAGGAAGAAACTCACATGCGTTTCTCTGAAAGAGAAGCAGACTGTTCCAACACTTCAATTCACTGTGCGAAGTGAATGGAGTGTTGCTTCACTTTCTAAATGCTGTCCTTTCAGAGAAAATCACTTTCCTTTGAAAGTGCCTTAAGCTACTTTCTAGCATTCACAGGAAACACACATGCGTTTCTCTGAAAGAGAAGCACTCTGTTCCAACACTTCAATTCACTGTGTGAAGTGAATGGAGTGTTGCCTCACTTTCTAAATGCTGTCCTTTCAGAGAAAATCACTTTCCTTTGAAAGTGCCTTAAGCAACTTACAAGCATTCACCAGAAACTCACATGCGTTTCTCTGAAAGAGAAGCAGTCTGTTCCAACACTTCAATTCACTGTGCGAAGTGAATGGAGTGTTGCTTCACTTTCTAAATGCTATCCTTTCAGAGAAAATCACTTTCCTTTGAAAGTGCCTTAAGCTACTTACAAGCATTCAACAGAAAGTCACATGCATTTCTCTGAAAGAGAAGCAGTCTGTTCCAACACTTCAATTCACTGTGCGAAGTGAATGGAGTGTTGCTTCACTTTCTAAATGCTGTCCTTTCAGAGAAAATCACTTTCCTTTGAAAGTGCCTTAAGCTACTTACAAGCATTCAACAGAAACTCACATGCATTTCACTGAAAGAGAAGCAGTCTGTTCCAACACTTCAATTCACTGTGCGAAGTGAATGGAGTGTTGCTTCACTTTCTAAATGCTGTCCTTTCAGAGAAAATCACTTTCCTTTGAAAGTGCCTTAAGCTACTTACAAGCATTCACGAGAAACTCACATGCGTTTCTCTGAAAGAGAAGCAGTCGGTTCCAACACTTCAATTCACTGTGCGAAGTGAATGGAGTGTTGCTTCACTTACTAAATGCTGTCCTTTCAGAGAAAATCACTTTCCTTTGAAAGTGCCTTAAGCTACTTGCAAGCATTAGGAAGAAACTCACATGCGTTTCTCTGAAAGAGAAGCAGTCTGTTCCAACACTTCAATTCACTGTGTGAAGTGAATAGAGTGTTGCCTCACTTTCTAAATGCTGTCCTTTCAGAGAATATCACTTTCCTTTGAAAGTGCCTTAAGCTACTTACAAGCATTCACCAGAAACTGACATGCGTTTCTCTGAAAGAGAAGCAATCTGTTCCAACACTTCAATTCACGGTGCGAAGTGAATGGAGTGTTGCCTCACTTTCTAAATGCTGTCCTTTCAGAGAAAATCACTTTCCTTTGAAAGTGCCTTAAACTACTTTCAAGCATTCACAAAAAACTCACATGCGTTTCTCTTAAAGAGAAGCAGTCTGTTCCAACACTTCAATTCACTGTGCGAAGTGAATGGAGTGTTGCTTCAGCTTCTAAATGCTGTCCTTTCAGAGAAAATCACTTTCCTTTGAAAGTGCCTTAAGAAACTTGCAAGCATTCACAAGAAACTCACATGCGTTTCTCTGAAAGAGAGGCAGTCTGTTCCAACACTTCAATTCACTGTGCGAAGTGAATGGAGTGTTGCTTCACTTTCTAAATGCTGTCCTTTCAGAGAAAATCACTTTCCTTTGAAAGTGCCTTAAGCTACTTACATGCATTCACCAGAAACTCACATGCGTTTCTCTGAAAGAGAAGCAGTCTGTTCCAATACTTCAATTCACTATGCGAATTGAATGGAGTGTTGCTTCACTTTCTAAATGCAGTCCTTTCAGAGAAAATCACTTTCCTTTGATAGTGCCTTAAGCTACTTACAAGCATTCAACAGAAACTCACATGCATTTCTCTGAAAGAGAAGCAATCTGTTCCAACACTTCAATTAACTGTGCAAAGTGAATGGAGTGTTGCTTCACTTTCTAAATGCTGTCCTTTCAGAGAAAATCACTTTCCTTTGAAAGTGCATTAAACTACTTACAAGCATTCACCAGAAACTCACATGCGTTTCTCTGAAAGAGAAGCAGTCTGTTCCAACACTTCAATTCACTGTGTGAAGTGAATAGAGTGTTGCCTCACTTTCTAAATGCTGTCCTTTCAGAGAATATCACTTTCCTTTGAAAGTGCCTTAAGCTACTTACAAGCATTCACCAGAAACTGACATGCGTTTCTCTGAAAGAGAAGGAATCTGTTCCAACACTTCAATTCACGGTGCGAAGTGAATGGAGTGTTGCCTCACTTTCTAAATGCTGTCCTTTCAGAGAAAATCACTTTCCTTTGAAAGTGCCTTAAACTACTTTCAAGCATTCACAAAAAACTCACATGCGTTTCTCTTAAAGAGAAGCAGTCTGTTCCAACACTTCAATTCACTGTGCGAAGTGAATGGAGTGTTGCTTCAGCTTCTAAATGCTGTCCTTTCAGAGAAAATCACTTTCCTTTGAAAGTGCCTTAAGAAACTTGCAAGCATTCACAAGAAACTCACATGCGTTTCTCTGAAAGAGAGGCAGTCTGTTCCAACACTTCAATTCACTGTGCGAAGTGATGGAGTGTTGCTTCACTTTCTAAATGCTGTCCTTTCAGAGAAAATCACTTTCCTTTGAAAGTGCCTTAAGCTACTTACATGCATTCACCAGAAACTCACATGCGTTTCTCTGAAAGAGAAGCAGTCTGTTCCAATACTTCAATTCACTATGCGAATTGAATGGAGTGTTGCTTCACTTTCTAAATGCTGTCCTTTCAGAGAAAATCACTTTCCTTTGAAAGTGCCTTAAGCTACTTACATGCATTCACCAGAAACTCACATGCGTTTCTATGAAAGAGAAGCACTATGTTCCAACACTTCAATTCACTGCACGAAGGGAATGGAGTGTTGTTTCACTTTCTAAATGCTGTCCTTTCAGAGAAAATCACTTTCCTTTGAAAGTGCCTTAAGCTACTTACAAGCATTAGGAAGAAACTCACATGCGTTTCTCTGAAAGAGAAGCAGTCTGTTCCAACACTTCAATTCACTGTGCGAAGTGAATGGAGTGTTGCATCACTTTCTAAATTCTGTCCTTTCAGAGAAAATCACTTTCCTTTGAAAGTGCCTTAAACTACTTTCAAGCATTCACAAAAAACTCACATACGTTTCTCTTAAAGAGAAGCAGTCTGTTCCAACACTTCAATTCACTGTGCGAAGTGAATGGAGTGTTGCTTCAGTTTCTAAATGCTGTCCTTTCAGAGAAAATCACTTTCTTTGAAAGTGCCTTAAGCAACTTGCAAGAATTCACAAGAAACTCACATGCGTTTCTCTGAAAGAGAAGCCGTCTGTTCCAACACTTCAATTAACTGTGTGAAGTGAATGGAGTGTTGCTTCACTTTCTAAATGCTGTCCTTTCAGAGAAAATCACTTTCCTTTGAAAGTGCCTTAAGCTACTAACAAGCATTCACCAGAAACTCACATGCATTTCTCTGAAAGAGAAGCAGTCTGTTCCAATACTTCAATTCACTCTGCGAAGTGAATGGAGTGTTGCTTCACTTTCTAAGTGCTGTCCTTTCAGAGAAAATCACTTTCCTTTGAAAGTGCCTTAAGCTACTTACAAGCATTCAACAGAAACTCACATGCATTTCTCTGAAAGAGAAGCAGTCTGTTCCAACACTTCAATTCACTGTGCGAAGTGAATGGAGTGTTGATTCACTTTCTAAATGCTGTCCTTTCAGAGAAAATCACTTTCCTTTGAAAGTGCCTTAAGCTACTTACAAGCATTCACCAGAAACTCACATGCATTTCTCGGAAAGAGAAGAGGTCTGTTCCAACACTTCAATTCACTGTGTGAAGTGAATGGAGTGTTGCTTCACTTTCTAAATGCTGTCCTTTCAGAGAAAATCACTTTCCTTTGAAAGTGCCTTAAGCTACTTGCAAGCATTAGGAAGAAACTCACATGCGTTTCTCTGAAAGAGAAGCAGACTGTTCCAACACTTCAATTCACTGTGCGAAGTGAATGGAGTGTTGCTTCACTTTCTAAATGCTGTCCTTTCAGAGAAAATCACTTTCCTTTGAAAGTGCCTTAAGCTACTTTCTAGCATTCACAGGAAACACACATGCGTTTCTCTGAAAGAGAAGCACTCTGTTCCAACACTTCAATTCACTGTGTGAAGTGAATGGAGTGTTGCCTCACTTTCTAAATGCTGTCCTTTCAGAGAAAATCACTTTCCTTTGAAAGTGCCTTAAGCAACTTACAAGCATTCACCAGAAACTCACATGCGTTTCTCTGAAAGAGAAGCAGTCTGTTCCAACACTTCAATTCACTGTGCGAAGAGAATGGAGTGTTGCTTCACTTTCTAAATGCTATCCTTTCAGAGAAAATCACTTTCCTTTGAAAGTGCCTTAAGCTACTTACAAGCATTCAACAGAAAGTCACATGCATTTCTCTGAAAGAGAAGCAGTCTGTTCCAACACTTCAATTCACTGTGCGAAGTGAATGGAGTGTTGCTTCACTTTCTAAATGCTGTCCTTTCAGAGAAAATCACTTTCCTTTGAAAGTGCCTTAAGCTACTTACAAGCATTCAACAGAAACTCACATGCATTTCACTGAAAGAGAAGCAGTCTGTTCCAACACTTCAATTCACTGTGCGAAGTGAATGGAGTGTTGCTTCACTTTCTAAATGCTGTCCTTTCAGAGAAAATCACTTTCCTTTGAAAGTGCCTTAAGCTACTTACAAGCATTCACGAGAAACTCACATGCGTTTCTCTGAAAGAGAAGCAGTCGGTTCCAACACTTCAATTCACTGTGCGAAGTGAATGGAGTGTTGCTTCACTTACTAAATGCTGTCCTTTCAGAGAAAATCACTTTCCTTTGAAAGTGCCTTAAGCTACTTGCAAGCATTAGGAAGAAACTCACATGCGTTTCTCTGAAAGAGAAGCAGTCTGTTCCAACACTTCAATTCACTGTGTGAAGTGAATAGAGTGTTGCCTCACTTTCTAAATGCTGTCCTTTCAGAGAATATCACTTTCCTTTGAAAGTGCCTTAAGCTACTTACAAGCATTCACCAGAAACTGACATGCGTTTCTCTGAAAGAGAAGCAATCTGTTCCAACACTTCAATTCACGGTGCGAAGTGAATGGAGTGTTGCCTCACTTTCTAAATGCTGTCCTTTCAGAGAAAATCACTTTCCTTTGAAAGTGCCTTAAACTACTTTCAAGCATTCACAAAAAACTCACATGCGTTTCTCTTAAAGAGAAGCAGTCTGTTCCAACACTTCAATTCACTGTGCGAAGTGAATGGAGTGTTGCTTCAGCTTCTAAATGCTGTCCTTTCAGAGAAAATCACTTTCCTTTGAAAGTGCCTTAAGAAACTTGCAAGCATTCACAAGAAACTCACATGCGTTTCTCTGAAAGAGAGGCAGTCTGTTCCAACACTTCAATTCACTGTGCGAAGTGAATGGAGTGTTGCTTCACTTTCTAAATGCTGTCCTTTCAGAGAAAATCACTTTCCTTTGAAAGTGCCTTAAGCTACTTACATGCATTCACCAGAAACTCACATGCGTTTCTCTGAAAGAGAAGCAGTCTGTTCCAATACTTCAATTCACTATGCGAATTGAATGGAGTGTTGCTTCACTTTCTAAATGCAGTCCTTTCAGAGAAAATCACTTTCCTTTGATAGTGCCTTAAGCTACTTACAAGCATTCAACAGAAACTCACATGCATTTCTCTGAAAGAGAAGCAATCTGTTCCAACACTTCAATTAACTGTGCAAAGTGAATGGAGTGTTGCTTCACTTTCTAAATGCTGTCCTTTCAGAGAAAATCACTTTCCTTTGAAAGTGCATTAAACTACTTACAAGCATTCACCAGAAACTCACATGCGTTTCTCTGAAAGAGAAGCAGTCTGTTCCAACACTTCAATTCACTGTGCGAAGTGAATGGAGTGTTGCTTCCCTTCCTAAATGCTGTCCTTTCAGAGAAAATCCCTTTCCTTTGAATGTGCCTTAAGCTACTTACAAGCATTAAACAGAAACTCACATGCATTTCTCTGAAAGAGAAGCAATCTGTTCCAAAACTTCAATTCTCTGTGCGAAGTGAATGGAGTGTTGCTTCACTTTCTAAATGCTGTCCTTTCAGAGAAAATCACTTTCCTTTGAAAGTGCCTTAAGCAACTTCAAAGCATTCACAAGAAACCCTAATGCATTTCTATGAAAGAGAAGCACTCTGTTCCAACACTTCAATTCACTGCACGAAGGGAATGGAGTGTTGCTTCACTTTCTAAATGCTGTCCTTTCAGAGAAAATCACTTTCCTTTGCAAGTGCCTTAAGCTACTTAAAAGCATTCACCAGAAACTCACATGCGTTTCTCTGAAAGAGAAGCAGTCTGTTCCAACACTTCAATTCACTGTGCGAAGTGAATGGAGTGTTGCTTCACTTTCTAAATGCTGTCCAATCAGAGAAAATCACTTTCCTTTGAAAGTGCCTTAAGCTACTTGCAAGCATTAGGAAGAAACTCACATGCGTTTCTCTGAAAGAGAAGCATCTGTTCCAACACTTCAAATCACTGTGCGAAGTGAATGGAGTGTTGCTTCACTTTCTAAATTCTGTCCTTTCAGAGAAAATCACTTTCCTTTGAAAGTGCCTTAAACTACTTTCAAGCATTCACAAAAAACTCACATGCGATTCTCTGAAAGAGAAGCAGTCTGTTCCAACACTTCAATTCACAGTGCGAAGTGAATGGAGTGTTGCTTCAGTTTCTAAATGCTGTCCTTTCAGAGAAAATCACTTTCCTTTGAAAGTGCCTTAAACTACTTGCAAGCATTCACAAGAAACACTAATGCGTTTCTATGAAAGAGAAGCAGTCTTTTCCAACACTTCAATTCATTGCGCGAAGGAATGGAGTGTTGCTTTACTTTCTAAATGCTGTCCTTTTAGAGAAAATCACTTTCCTTTGAAAGAGCCTTAAGCTACTTACAAGCATTCAACAGAAACTCACATGCATTTCTCTGAAAGAGAAGCAGTCTGTTCCAACACTTCAATTCACTGTACAAAGTGAATGGAGTGTTGCTTCACTTTCTAAATGCTGTCCTGTCAGAGAAAATCACTTTCCTTTGAGAGTGCCTTAAGCAACTTGCAAGCATTCACAAGAAACACTAATGCGTTTCTATGAAAGAGAAGCACTCTGTTCCAACACTTCAATTCACTGCATGAAGGGAATGGAGTGTTGCTTCACTTTCTAAATGCTGTCCTTTCAGAGAAAATCACTTTCCTTTGAAAGTGCCTTAAGCTACTTACAAGCATTAGGAAGAAACTCACATGCGTTTCTCTGAAAGAGAAGCAGTCTGTTCCAACACCTCAATTCACTGTGCGAAGTGAATGGAGTGTTGCATCACTATCTAAATTCTGTCCTTTCAGAGAAAATCACTTTCCTTTGAAAGTGCCTTAAACTACTTTCAAGCATTCACAAAAAACTCACATGCGTTTCTCTTAAAGAGAAGCAGTCTGTTCCAACACTTCAATTCACTGTGCGAAGTGAATGGAGTGTTTCTTCAGTTTCTAAATGCTGTCCTTTCAGAGAAAATCACTTTCCTTTGAAAGTGCCTTAAGGAACTTGCAAGAATTCACAAGAAACTCACATGCGTTTCTCTGAAAGAGAAGCAGTCTGTTCCAACACTTCAATTCACTGTGTGAAGTGAATGGAGTGTTGCTTCACTTTCTAAATGCTGTCCTTTCAGAGAAAATCACTTTCCTTTGAAAGTGCCTTAAGCTACTTACAAGAATTCACCAGAAACTCACATGCGTTTCTCTGAAAGAGAAGCAGTCTGTTCCAACACTTCAATTCACTCTGCGAAGTGAATGGAGTGTTGCTTCACTTTCTAAATGCTGTCCTTTCAGAGAAAATCACTTTCCTTTGAAAGTGCCTTCAGCTACTTGCAAGCATTAGGAAGAAACTCTCATGCGTTTCTGTGAAAGAGAAGCATCTGTTCCAACACTTCAATTCACTGTGCGAAGTTAATGGAGTGTTGCTTCACTTTCTAAATGCTGTCCTTTCAGAGAAAATCACTTTCCTTTGAAAGTGCCTTAAGCTACTTACAAGCATTCACCAGAAACTCACATGCGTTTCTCTGAGAGAGAAGCAGTCTGTTCCAACATTTCAATTCACTGTGCGAAGTGAATGGAGTGTTGCTTCACTTTCTAAATGCTGTCCTTTCAGAGAAAATCACTTTCCTTTGAAAGTGCCTTAAGCTACTTGCAAGCATTAGGAAGAAACTCACATGCGTTTCTCTGAAAGAGAAGCAGACTGTTCCAACACTTCAATTCACTGTGCGAAGTGAATGGAGTGTTGCTTCACTTTCTAAATGCTGTCCTTTCAGAGAAAATCACTTTCCTTTGAAAGTGCCTTCAGCTACTTGCAAGCATTAGGAAGAAACTCTCATGCGTTTCTGTGAAAGAGAAGCATCTGTTCCAACACTTCAATTCACTGTGCGAAGTGAATGGAGTGTTGCTTCCCTTCCTAAATGCTGTCCTTTCAGAGAAAATCCCTTTCCTTTGAATGTGCCTTAAGCTACTTACAAGCATTAAACAGAAACTCACATGCATTTCTCTGAAAGAGAAGCAATCTGTTCCAAAACTTCAATTCTCTGTGCGAAGTGAATGGAGTGTTGCTTCACTTTCTAAATGCTGTCCTTTCAGAGAAAATCACTTTCCTTTGAAAGTGCCTTAAGCAACTTCAAAGCATTCACAAGAAACCCTAATGCGTTTCTATGAAAGAGAAGCACTCTGTTCCAACACTTCAATTCACTGCACGAAGGGAATGGAGTGTTGCTTCACTTTCTAAATGCTGTCCTTTCAGAGAAAATCACTTTCCTTTGCAAGTGCCTTAAGCTACTTAAAAGCATTCACCAGAAACTCACATGCGTTTCTCTGAAAGAGAAGCAGTCTGTTCCAACACTTCAATTCACTGTGCGAAGTGAATGGAGTGTTGCTTCA
Organism: Myodes glareolus; assembly: GCF_982192425.1. Lineage (NCBI taxonomy): Eukaryota > Metazoa > Chordata > Mammalia > Rodentia > Cricetidae > Myodes > Myodes glareolus. The sequence goes on from NW_028263238.1 coordinate 297,486, forward strand.
CTTTCTAAATGCTGTCCAATCAGAGAAAATCACTTTCCTTTGAAAGTGCCTTAAGCTACTTGCAAGCATTAGGAAGAAACTCACATGCGTTTCTCTGAAAGAGAAGCATCTGTTCCAACACTTCAATTCACTGTGCGAAGTGAATGGAGTGTTGCTTCACTTTCTAAATTCTGTCCTTTCAGAGAAAATCACTTTCCTTTGAAAGTGCCTTAAACTACTTTCAAGCATTCACAAAAAACTCACATGCGTTTCTCTGAAAGAGAAGCAGTCTGTTCCAACACTTCAATTCACTATGCGAAGTGAATGGAGTGTTGCTTCAGTTTCTAAATGCTGTCCTTTCAGAGAAAATCACTTTCCTTTGAAAGTGCCTTAAACTACTTGCAAGCATTCACAAGAAACACTAATGCGTTTCTATGAAAGAGAAGCAGTCTTTTCCAACACTTCAATTCATTGCGCGAAGGAATGGAGTGTTGCTTTACTTTCTAAATGCTGTCCTTTCAGAGAAAATCACTTTCCTTTGAAAGAGCCTTAAGCTACTTACAAGCATTCAACAGAAACTCACATGCATTTTCTGAAAGAGAAGCAGTCTGTTCCAACACTTCAATTCACTGTACAAAGTGAATGGAGTGTTGCTTCACTTTCTAAATGCTGTCCTTTCAGAGAAAATCACTTTCCTTTGAGAGTGCCTTAAGCAACTTGCAAGCATTCACAAGAAACACTAATGCGTTTCTATGAAAGAGAAGCACTCTGTTCCAACACTTCAATTCACTGCATGAAGGGAATGGAGTGTTGCTTCACTTTCTAAATGCTGTCCTTTCAGAGAAAATCACTTTCCTTTGAAAGTGCCTTAAGCTACTTACAAGCATTAGGAAGAATCTCACATGCGTTTCTCTGAAAGAGAAGCAGTCTGTTCCAACACCTCAATTCACTGTGCGAAGTGAATGGAGTGTTGCATCACTATCTAAATTCTGTCCTTTCAGAGAAAATCACTTTCCTTTGAAAGTGCCTTAAACTACTTTCAAGCATTCACAAAAAACTCACATGCGTTTCTCTTAAAGAGAAGCAGTCTGTTCCAACACTTCAATTCACTGTGCGAAGTGAATGGAGTGTTTCTTCAGTTTCTAAATGCTGTCCTTTCAGAGAAAATCACTTTCCTTTGAAAGTGCCTTAAGGAACTTGCAAGAATTCACAAGAAACTCACATGCGTTTCTCTGAAAGAGAAGCAGTCTGTTCCAACACTTCAATTCACTGTGTGAAGTGAATGGAGTGTTGCTTCACTTTCTAAATGCTGTCCTTTCAGAGAAAATCACTTTCCTTTGAAAGTGCCTTAAGCTACTTACAAGCATTCACCAGAAACTCACATGCGTTTCTCTGAAAGAGAAGCAGTCTGTTCCAATACTTCAATTCACTCTGCGAAGTGAATGGAGTGTTGCTTCACTTTCTAAATGCTGTCCTTTCAGAGAAAATCACTTTCCTTTGAAAGTGCCTTAAGCTACTTACAAGCATTCAACAGAAACTCACATGCATTTCTCTCAAAGAGAAGCAGTCTGTTCCAACACTTCAATTCACTGTGCGAAGTTAATGGAGTGTTGCTTCACTTTCTAAATGCTGTCCTTTCAGAGAAAATCACTTTCCTTTGAAAGTGCCTTAAGCTACTTACAAGCATTCACCAGAAACTCACATGCGTTTCTCTGAGAGAGAAGCAGTCTGTTCCAACATTTCAATTCACTGTGCGAAGTGAATGGAGTGTTGCTTCACTTTCTAAATGCTGTCCTTTCAGAGAAAATCACTTTCCTTTGAAAGTGCCTTAAGCTACTTGCAAGCATTAGGAAGAAACTCACATGCGTTTCTCTGAAAGAGAAGCAGACTGTTCCAACACTTCAATTCACTGTGCGAAGTGAATGGAGTGTTGCTTCACTTTCTAAATGCTGTCCTTTCAGAGAAAATCACTTTCCTTTGAAAGTGCCTTCAGCTACTTGCAAGCATTAGGAAGAAACTCTCATGCGTTTCTCTGAAAGAGAAGCAGTCTGTTCCAACACTTCAGTTCACTGTGTGAAGTGAATGGAGTGTTGCCTCACTTTCTAAATGCTGTCCTTTCAGAGAAAATCACTTTCCTTTGAAAGTGCCTTAAGCTACTTACAAGCATTCACCAGAAACTCACATGCGTTTCTCTGAAAGAGAAGCAGTCTGTTCCAACACTTCAATTCAATGTGCGAAGTGAATGGAGTATTGCTTCACTTTCTAAATGCTGTCCTTTCAGAGAAAATCACTTTCCTTTGAAAGTGCCTTAAGCTACTAAGAAGCATTCAACAGAAACTCACATGCATTTCTCTGAAAGAGAAGCAGTCTGTTCCAACACTTCAATTCACTGTGCGAAGTGAATGGAGTGTTGCTTCAGTTTCTAAATGCTGTCCTTTCAGAGAAAATCACTTTCCTTTGAAAGTGCCTTAAGCTACTTGCAAGCATTCACAAGAAACACTAATGCGTTTCTATGAAAGAGAAGCACTCTCTTCCA